>NC_044563.1:53306618-53639118 GCF_007565055.1 Rhinopithecus roxellana | reverse complement strand
AAGACATTCCCACTTAAAACCTGAAAGAGTTTGTTACTAGACATGCCCTGCAAGAAATGCTCAAAGTGGTCTCGCAGGGTGAAATGAAAGTACTCTAGGCATTAACATGAAGCTCTGTAAAGAAATAAAGATCTTAATCAAAGTAAATACATGAGTAGAATTGTAAAGATTAATTTGATGCCTCACAATCAAATTATATAAACCTGATGCCTCAGGTGAATATAACTGCACTTTTTGTTTTCTGACTTAAGAGACTAATACACTTAAAAAAAAAAACCCTAAAACCAGTGTTACCGCAAATTTTGGTTGTAACTCCACATTCTGTTTTCTACAGCATTTAATTTAAGAGGTTAATGCATTTCAAAGATTTATTCATGTATGTTTTAGGGCACACATGATGTAATTCTGTGATATCAACAACTGAAAGGAGTGAAGAAGGAGCTGTTAAAAGTGCAGTCAAGAATCCCTTGAACTCAGGAGACGAAGGGTGCAGTAAGCTGGGACCGTACCACTGCCCTCCAGCCTGGGTGATGGAATGAGACTCTGTCTCAAAAAAGGAGTTTTTGTATGTTACCAAAGTTGAGTTGGTATAAATTCAAGTTAGACTGCTGTAATTTTAGGATCTTCAATGTACTCTCCATGGTAACTACAAAGAAAATAGCTATAGAATATATGCAAAATAAAATAAGAAAGAAATTTAAATGTTTCCCTACAAACAACCAACTAAAGAAAAAGACAGTAATGCAGAAAACAAGGGACAAAAAAGCTATAAAGTATGTAGAAAACAAATAGCAAAAAGAGAAGTTCCTCCTTACCGGTAATTACTTTAAATGTAAATGGATTAAACTCTCCAGTCAAAAGACAGAGATTGGCAGAATGGATTTTTTAAAATGACCCAATTATATGCTGTCTATAAAACATTCACTTTAGATACAAAGAAGAAATAAACTGAAAGTGAAAGGATGGAAAAAAAATTTTCCATGCAAATAGGAGACAAAAGAGAGCATGGGAGGCTATACCATTAACAAACAAAACAGACTAAATACAAAAAGCTTACAAGAGACAAAGAAAGACATTATGCATTAATAAGAGGGTCAATACACTAAGACACAATGGTTGTAAATACTTACATACCTAATGATGGATCATCAAATATAAAGCAAAAAATGAGAAGTGAAGGGAGAAAAGAGTTTTACGATACTATTGGAAACCTCTCAATAATGTAAAGAACCAGACAGAAGATTTAACTAAAGAGAGAGAGAGGGGATTTAATACAATAAAACTAGATCTAACAAACATATACAGAACACTCTTCTAATGATCAGAGTTTTTCATATGTGCATGTGTTATTTATTCAAACTAAAATTGAATATATATTCATTAAAAATGTGTGTGGTAGTGGCTATAAAAATTATGAATGTACTTAATGTCACTGAACTATATATTTAAAATGGCAAAACAAATGCAAAAAAAAAAAAGAACGAATTAACAAATTTGATGTTATATCCATTCAGTGGGATAATATTCAGCAAAGAAAGGAACAAACTGCTGGATAAATCTCAAAAGCATTATGCTGAGTGAAAGAAGACAGCTACAAAGAATAGATACCATATGATTTCATTTATATAAAATTCTAAAAAAAGGAAAATCTAATCTATGGTGACAGCAGATTGGTGGTTGCCTAAGACCAGGGGTGGGGAAAGAGACTCATGCCAAAGGAAAACAAGGAATTTTTTGAGTGACAGAAATAATTCTTTTTGTTGTTGTTGTGGTGGTTGTTTTTTGTTTTTCTGAGATAGGGTCTTACTCTATTGCCCAGGCTTCAGTGAAGTGATGCAATCATGGTTCACTGCAGCCTTGACCTCCTGGGCTCAAGTCAGCCTCCTTCCTCAGCTTTCTGGGTAACTGAAACTACAGGCACATGCCACCATGCTCAGCTAATTTTTAAAATATTTTGTAGAGATGGTGTCTCACTATGTTGCCCAGGCTAGTCCTGAACTCCTAGACTCAAGCAGTCCCCTTGCCTTGGCCTCCCCAAGTGCTGGGATTACAGGTATAAGCCATGTCACCCTGCCTAATTCTATATCTTGACACATAGAAGTAGTTATTGAGGTATAAGAATTTGTCAAAACCGGCCAGGCTAGGTGGCTGATGCCTGTAATCCCAGCGCTTTGGGAGGCCGAAACGGGCGGATCACAAAGTTAGGAGACAGAGCAAGACTCCATCTCAAAAAAAAAAAAAAAAAAAGAATTTGTCAAAACATGTATTTATATATTTAAAATGATATATTCTAAATGGGTTCGTTTTTATTATAAAGTATACCTCAATCAAGTTGATTAAGAAACAACATTAACTGGTATGGGTTGGCTGAAGGTATTTAAAAAAAAAAAAGAAACAACGATTAACAGGAATAACTTACCAATAAACTGGTTTATTCTGCTACTTAATTATTTAAACTATAATCTTGTTCCAACTATTGTATAAAAGGAGAAGTATCAGGCTCCAGGAACCCCAGAAGGGGCACAACAACGTCTTTCCAAGAACAAAAGAATCTGGAACATAGTGACACCTCATTGCCAACATAAATGACTACAGCTCTTAGGGCAGACTACACCTTAATCTGCTCTCACTTCTTAGTTTAGTTCTGACTTAGTCTTCAAACTCTGACAGTTAATGGATTTCTGTGTCTTAATTCTTTACTTCATTCCAGGTGCTGATTTAAACTTCTGGTCTGTCTTGTGAGTCCTGAAACCCAGCAGCTTGTTCCAATCCTCTGCTTTGTATGAACTCCAGTTCTGTTAGTAATATAAAACAATTTGATTATTACCTGTCAGCTATTTCTTCCTGGCCACACTACCTTGGCTTTTCTCTGTAGCTAGTCCTTTATAATTCACCCGAGGTTCTCCAGGACCCAGAGGCTCTTATTACCATCAACTTGGCACCTAATATTTCAGTGCCTGCACAGTAGTAAACACTGGGCTTTACATGGTACCCAATGCTTAAACAACAGCTCTGTAACATGGCCATTATAACGTATTTTTATAGATTAGGAAGTGGAGGCTTGGTCATTAAGCTTATAAAACTAACATATAAAGTAGCCAGAATTCCAATTTAAATTCTCTTGTACTGCATTTACCTCAACTAACACAATCATTCATTTGAACAAGATCAGTACTTTTTGGCAAGGATAACATTATCTGAGTAGCTACCTCATTCTCTAACAGCACTGGTCACCCTCCATATGAGGCTATATCATATTCTTTTTACAATTTTTTAAATATTTTTATATTTTTAATTTTTGTGAATACATATTTATTCACAAATATGGGATACATAAGATATTGTGTACAGGCACTCAATCAGTAAAAAATCACATCATGGAATACTGGGTATCCATTTCCTCAAGCGTTTATTCTTTGTGTTACAAACAATCCAATTACATTTTTAGTTATATTAAAATGTACAATTAGGTTGAGTGCAGTGGCTCACACCTGTAATCTCAGCAGTTTGGGAGGCTGAGGCAGATGGATCACCTGAGGTCAGGAGTTTGAGGCCATCCTGGCCAACATGGTGAAACTCTGCCTCTACCCAAAATACAAAAATTAGCTGGGCATGCTGGTAGGTACCTGTAATCCCAGGTACTCGGGAGGCTAAGACAGGAGAACCGCTGGAACCTGGGAGGCAGAGGTTGCAGTGAGCCGAGATTGCGCCACTGTACTCCAGCCTGGGTGACGGAGTGAGACTGTCTCAAAAATAAAACAAAAAAATGTACAATTATTGACTAGAGTCCCCTTATTGTGCTATCAAATACTAAGTATAAAATACCAAGGTCTTACTCACTCCACTTTTTTTTACCTATTAACCATCCCCACCTCACTCGCACACCTGCCCACTACCCTTGCCAGCCTCTGGTAACCAACCTATTCTCTATCTCCATGAGTTCAACTGTTTTGATTTTTAGGTCCCACAAATAAGTAAGAACACATGGGCTGGGCGCGGTGGCTCACACCTGTAATCCCAGCACTTAGGGAAGCCAAGGCGGGCGGACCACCTGAGGTTAGGAGTTTGAGACCAGCCTGGTCAACATGGTAAAACCATGTCTCTACTAAAAATACAAAAATTAGTCGGGCGTAGTGGCAGACGCCTGTAATCCCAGCTACTCGGGAGGCTGAGGCAGGATAACTGCTTGAACCTGGGAGGCGGAGGTTACAGTGAGCCAAGATTGCACCACTGCATTACAGCCTGGGTGACAGAGTGAGACGGTCAAAAAAACACAAACATTTGAAGTCTGTCTTTCTGTGTCTGGCTTATTTTACTTAACATAATGACCTCTAGTTCCATCCACGTCGGTGCAAATGACTGAATCTCATTCTTTTTTATGGCTGAATAGTACTCTATTTTGAATAAGTAGCACTTTTTCTTTATCCATCCATCTGTTGGTTGCTTCCAAATATTGGCTATTGTGAATAGCGCTGCCACAAACAGGGGAATGCAGATATCTCTTTGATATATTGATTTCCTTTCTTTTGGATATATACCCAGCAGTGGGAATTACTGAATTGTATGGTAGCTCTATTTTTTGTTTTTTGAGGAACCTCCAAACTGTCTTCCATAGTAGCTGTACTAATTTACATTCCCACCAACAGTATATGAGGGTTCCCTTTTCTCCACATCCTCACCAGTGTATCCCAAGTTCTTAACATTCTCGTTGGTGTCTAACATAATTACATATCATTTGGGTGAACATTAAAGTTATTGCTGATTAAATAACTAGTTATTTTCAGAAGAAAACATGCTAGAAAAAAAATGTCAAAATGAGAAAAATTCTGTTTCCAACGCAACCTAAATTCTGTAAACGTTTAATGCATAGATTTTTTTTTCCTTCTCCTAAAAAAGTAATTGAAACCGGTAGTGGTGGCCTGCATCTGCAGTCCCAGCTACTCTAGAAGTTGTGGCCGGAGGATCGCTTGAACCTAGGAGTTTGAGGCTGCAGTGTCTTATGACTGAGCTTGTGAGTAAGCCACTGCATATGCTACAGCCTGAGCAACACGGTGAGACCCCATCTCAAAAAAAAAAAAAAAAAGCCACCTGAGCAAAATAGAATTTGGGCAAGATTTTGGAATACCTGAAATAATATCAGTTTTGCTTTTTATAACTCCAATTACTGTACATATTGGTCTAGTTACTAAGGATTAATCTGATGCCTCATGATATAGTTGGGCTACTTGTCTCTGCCCCAATCTCATGTTGAATTGTAATACCCAATGCTGGAGGTGGGGCCTTGTGGGTGGTGTCTGGATCATGGGGGTGGATCCCTATTGGTTTGATGCTGTGTTTGTGATGGTGGGTTCTCACGTGATCTGATCATTTAAAAGTATGTGGCACACCCCCATACACACACACTTGCTCCCATTCTCACCATGTGAGATGCATACTCCTTTGTCTTCTGCCATGATTAGAAGCTTCCTGAAGCCTCACGAGAAGCAGACACTACTATGCTTCCTGTACAGCCTACAAAATCGTTAGCCAATTCAACGTATTTTCCTGCAAATTACCCAGTCTCAGGTATTTCTCTCTTTTTTGAGTCAGGGTCTCACTCTGTCACCCAGGTTATAGTTCAGTGGCAATTTCTGTTCACAGCAGCCTCGACCTCCTGGACTCAATAAATCCTCTAGCCTCAGCCTCCCGAGTAGCTGGGACTATAGGTACATGCCACCTGTCTGGCTAATTTTTGTATTTTTTGTAGAGATGGGATTTTGCCACATTGCCCAAGTTGATCTCAAACTTCTGGGTTGAAAGTGATCTGGCCGCCTCAGTCTCCAAAGTGTGGGATAGCAGGCATGACCCAATGTGCCTGCTCAGGTATTTCTTTATAGTAGTGCAAAAATTGCCTAACACATCTCACTACGGTAACCTGCATTTGCTTTTAGAGAATATCAACAGGCACTGCATTTCAGGCACAATGTGTTCTATTTCTATAATTGCTCAAAAGGCTCACTGGGAATTCTTTTTAAAACAACTCACACGATCATGCCTGTAATTCCAGCACTTTGGGAGGCCGAGGCGGGCGGATCACGAGGTCAGGACCTTGAGACCATCTTGGCTAACACGCTGAAACCCCATCTCTAGTAAAAATAAAAAAATAAAAAATTAGCCGGGCATGGTGGCGGGTGCCTGTTGTCCCAGCTACTCGGGAGGCTGAGGCAGGAGAACGGCGTGAACCCCGGGAGGCGGAGCTTGCAGTCAGCGGAGATCGCACCACTGCCCTCCAGCCTGGGTGACAAGAGCGAGACTCCGTCTCAAAAAAACTAACAAACAAACAAACAAAAAAACAACTCACATGAAACTTGCTTATTACAAAGCAATCCTTCAGATACTTTTTCTACTTAGCCAGACAGACCTCAGTGAATTAGATAACAGAAGAGTGGAGTCCTATACACTTGAAATGGAGAAAAGGCAGGTTAGTATTCCCTTCACAAAGGAATTCAATACTAGAAACGGGTAGAGAATCCAGTATTTAGATTTCCAAAGGCGGCAAGCAGACACTGCAGTGTTAGCACATTAGACAGAGACACTAAATCATTATGCAAATAATGTATAACCTAACTAGCAATTAAAGAAAAGCAAATTAATACCATTCAAGCTAGTAAAAATGAAGTTAAAATGGTGAATTAAGCAGATATATATTCACTTCTTCCTGAGATAACTTTAAAATAATAATAAAAAAACTAAAAGGAAGAATCATGAAGGGGGCCTTCAATGGACAAGAGATTGTGACAAATTACTGAAGGACAGAAAACAGATGGCTGAGTGATGACCAATATGGCAAAGCATGGAAGCTGTTATCTGGAATATGAAGTATGCTGCAGCAGAAGAGAAGTGACTGACACACAGAACCTTGGTGAGACTGGGGGTAGGAGAAATAGGGATGCATTCAGAGTTTGCATATGAGCAGTAAATGCTCCCCCACCTAGAAGCCAGATGTCCTCACCATTCAGGGAACAAAGCACCTTTCTCTAAAGCAGTAGTTCTCAGCATCAGCATCACCTGGGGGCCTGTGACACAGATTGGAAGGTCCCACTCCCAGGGGTTCTGATTCAGTAGTGTTTGCTAGGGGTTGGGGGCAGGAGAAAATGGGAAGTGACTGCTAATGGGTTCGGAGTTTCTTTCTGGAGTGATAAAAATGGTATAAAATTAGATAATGTTGATGGTTGCACAACTTTGTGATCACAGTAAAGACGACTGAATTGTTTACTTTCATTTCTTTTAAGAGACAGGGTCCTGCTCTGTTACTCTGGCTGGACTGCAGTGGTGTGTTTATAGCTCACTGGAGCCTTGAATCCTGAGCTCAAGCAATCCTCCTGCCTCAGCCTTTAAAGTAGCTGGGAATACAGGGGTGCATCAACATGCCTGGCTGATTAAAAAAAAAAATTTAAAAGGGGGTCTTGCTACTGCCCAGTCTAGTCTCAAACTCTATGCTCAAGCCATCCTCTTGCCTCGGCCTCCCAAATCCCTGAGATTACAGCCCTGAGCCACTGCACCTGGCCTGAATTGTAAACTTTTAATGGATGAATTTTATGGTATATGAATTATATCTCAATAAAGTGGTTCTTAAACAAAAATTTACTCTTCTGTATATATCTCTTACAGAAACCCACCAGATAGACTTCAACAACTATAAAATCATGTTTCTTCTTTGTCTTCCCTGTACTAAACATATTTACTATCTTCAACCATTTCTCTGGGCCATGAAAAGTCAGGCTACAAAGGAACAACTTCTTCATGTAAAGGTTTACAAAAGATTCTAAGTATCTGGAAGTTGATAAAGAAACAGGGCAGAAAAGCTACAGTTTTCTATCTTTGGATGTGGCTAAATAGAATTTATTCAAGTATAATATATCAAACATGACATAAAAGTACAGAGACATTCCAGAGCCAAACACAAACAACATGTATTAGGATAACTAAAAAACTGTACACCATAAAATGCTCTACAATAATGGGGAGGAAGAGCTACATTAACTGGATTTCTGTCTGTCCAAGAATACAAAAGGAATAGAATCCACATCAAATATAACAGCCAGTGGCCATTAAACACGAATGACATTTAAAAATGCACTTCTGTGTAATCACTCTACTGATAAGGTTACCTCTAAATTCAATTCAACCTAGACAAGGCAAAATTTCCTTGACATACGCTCTTCTTGCCCTCAGGACAGTGTTTTTTATAACAGTAATCACACTCCCAATTTCTTGTTTAATGCTCATCTTGCTCATCAGACTCTATAGGGTCATGAAGGTTGCAATCATTATCTGTCTTGTTCATGTTTACTTCTTGGTACACAAGTTTCTCAATAAATTGAACTGAGACTGATTTTTGAGCCCTGGACCAGGCAACATAATAGTAGCAGAAGCTAAGATGACAAAGAGGAACAAGATACAGATTAAGGACTTTAATGGGAAGATAATAATTTCAATATTTCCTGATAAATACAATTGATAGAAACCCCTTTTCAATAGATAATTAATTCTCTTTATTTTGTATTAAATAATAGTTGTAAAATTAAATAAGACAATCTCTAAATTGAAAAGCTCATAGTCTAAGCTACAGAGAAATAAATCAACGATTCCATGTCACAGAACACGTAGGCACAAAGCAACATGGGCACACAGAAGAACATGTAAACAAGGAGGAGGTGATGGTGGTGGTAAGGTTCTGGGTGATATAATTTTTAAGTTGAGTTTAGACTAACGGGCAGGAGTTAGCCAGACAAAGGCATGGTGAAAGCAAATTCCAGGCAGCAAAACAGCATATGCAAAGGAATACAAATGTGTGTAACAGGATGTGCTTAGAATACTATAAGCAGTTTAGGATAGCTGAAGCAAAGGGACATGGAAGCAAATGAGTGAAAGGATTCAAAGGGTATGGAACAAGAATTTAGAATGATTTCCATAAATCTGGTCTGACAAATTGGAAGCTTGGTAGTACCACTTCCTGAGACAGGGAATTCAGGAAAAAACGGATTTAGGGAATAAGATGATGAATTTCATTTTGACCATGTTGAGTTTGAGGTGCTTGTACCTCAATCAAAGAAGACAACTGGCATTTCAGTTCACAGGTGGGGAGCAGAGCGAAGAATTCACGTTAGAAACAGGAATTTCACAAGAGCAATACTTTGACTACCACCTAGTATTCATCCAGGTTTTTACTCTAGTATTTCCGTTCCAACAATTTTTCATTAAGACCTCCAATTCTTTATGTTCACCACTTTTTCCATTATCATCCGCTACCTCCATTTTCTCGCTTCTTACCCAGCACAGATTCCTTGGTCCGTCATTATAACCTTCTAAGCCTATTTACTTCCATCAAATTTACCTAGTGATACTCAACCCTTGGTTAACTAAAATATCTACATTCTCTGTATTTTAACCCAAGCAAGCTAAATATTCCCACTTAAAAGCCTTCACACTTGCTGATCGATCTGCCATAAACACTTGCCTTCTGTCAATATTATACAAAAAAATGCAACTGGCAAGGAGTTTATAATGAAGTTCCTCAGTCATTTATACCAATAGTCTGTTAATTCACATTTCTATCCACATAAGGTTAACTTTGGATTTAATTAATACACTCTTAAAAGAAGTGTATTTATCATCATTCACACACATTCAGTTAACAATAACAATAAAGATCTTAGGTTTCAAGGTGACATAATTTCCATGAAATAGAGTAAAAGGAATGATTAACATAGACTTAACTCCCGTTGTGGGCTCAACACTATAGTACAGTTGGCCCTCTGCATTTACAGATTCAACCGACTTTGGATTGAAAACATTTGGGAAAAACAAAAAATAATGCAACAATAAAAAATAATACAAATTTAAAAAATACAGTATAACAACTATTCACATAGCTTTTAATTGTTTCAGGTATAATAAGAAATCTAGAGATTAATTTAAAATATATGGGAGGATGTGGATAGGTTATATGCAAACACATGGGCATCTGCAAATTTTGGTATCTGGAGAGGGATCCTAGAACCAGTCCCCCTAAGATATATGGAGAATGACTGTATAAACCAGTAGAGGAAAATTATAAAAGAACGAGAATTTATGCTTTACAAATTCAGTTTAACTACTACTTGATAATTATTATGAGGACATGGAGCTAAGACAGACATGTCTTCAAGGGATTTATAACCTTTGAGAATTACATATGAAAAAGAACTAGAAAACGGCTAAATGTTAAAAAACAAAGAATTTCTTTCTTTTTTTTTTTTTGAGACGGAGTCTCTTACTTTCACCCAGGCTGGAGTGCAGTGGCGAGGTCTCGGCTCACTGCAAGCTCCGCCTCCCAGGTTCACACCATTCTCCTACCTCAGCCTCCAGAGTAGCTGGGACTACAGGTGCCTGTCACCACGCCCGGCTAATTTTCTGTATTTTGAGTAGAGATGGGGTTTCACCGTGTTAGCCAGGATAGTCTCGATCTCCTAACTTTGTGATCCACCCACCTCGGCCTCCCAAAGTGCTAGGATTACAGGCATGAGCCACCGCGCCCAGCCAGAATTTCTTTTCTTTATGACATGAAATGAGTGAGTACTGTAAGAGAACAGAAAAAGATAAAAATAATTTCTATGAGAAAAACAGGAAGACAGTCAAGTAGAAAGTTGTTATTTCAGTTGAGCCTTTAGGAATGACCACATACGGAAAAAAGCAATCTAATGCTACAGAGAACAGCATTAGAAAAGCAAACGCAAGACACAAATCGTAATCAAAAAGATCTCAAAAATCAAATGACTATAAATGAACAAAATTCAGTATCAAAGGAATGAAGAATGAGAAAGTCATATGAACAGATGGGAAGTCAGTTTCACACCCAATTATAAAGCTTCAACTCAGATTCACACGATGACATTCCCACCACAGCCACAAAAAAACAGGGTAAGAGCATCCTGATTATGAATGTTTCATGGCTTCTGAGCTCATTATCTGAATTAAATAATCGAAGGGAGTCAATTTAGGACTGCATGTACCATGTACCAATCACAAACTACTCAATTAACCAAACAGGAATGAAATCAGCCCAAAGCCCAAGTTGATTCCCCAAAAATGAAAATAAGTTTTTTCCTGATTATAAAAGTAATGAACACTAATTTTTCAAATCTGAAAAAATAAATTTGAGGAAGAAAATAAAAATTACCAGAAATAGCCAGTTTTACAAGTTGAATATTGTTATATATTCTTCCACTTTTTCTATGAATATATGCATACAGTTAAAAAACCAGAATCACACTCTACCTCCTGTTTCATAAACGCTTCTTAAAAAACAGCAGGATGTAAAGACTTATGATCAGTCTTAATGGCTGTACAGTAATCTATGATATGAACAAATCATAAATAATTTAACCCTCAATATACTGCCAGGACTCATTTAATCAATTTTAGTTTTTCAGTTTCGTTTCTTTTTTTTTTTTTTTTTTTTTTTTTGAGACAGAGTTTCACTCTTGTCACCCATGCTGGAGTGCAATGGCGTGATCTCAGCTCACTGCAACTTCCTCCTCCTGGCTTCAAGCGATTCTCCTGCCTCAGCCTCCCGAGTAGCTGGGACTACAGATGCCTGCCACCATGCCCGGCTAATTTTTTTTTTTGTATTTTTAGTAGAGATGGGGTTTCACCATGTTAGCCAGGACAGTCTTATCTCCTGACCTTGTGATCTGCCTGCCTTGGCCTCCCAAAGTGCTGGGATTACAGGTGTGAGCCACCATGCCCGGCTAGTTTTTGAGTTTCTTGGTCAGTTATACTTATAAAAATAGCTAATATTTTTAAAATATTTTAAATATTTATAAAAAATTAGTAATTCAAGATTCATATACTCTTAAAGGTTGTATTAGTTTCCTGAGGCTGCCAAGAGAAATTGCTACATTCTGTTGGCTTAGAACAACAGAAATGTATTCTCTCAGCTGTGAGGCTACAAATCTGAAATCAAAGTGCCAACAAGGTCATGCTTCCTCTGAAGGTTCTAAGGAAGAATCCTTCCTTGCCTCTTCCTAGTTTCTGATGGCTCTCAGCAATCTTAGGCATCACTCAAATCTCTGCTTTTGGCTTCACAGAATGCTCTATCTTAGCATTCTTCCCTGTGTGTGTGTCTCCTACATCTCTACATTCAAATCTCCCTCTCCTTTCTCTTATAAAAATACCAGTCACTGGATTTAGGGCACACTCGAATCCAGTGAGACTTCCTCTTAGCTTGGTTACATCTGCAAAGACCTTGTTTCTAAAAAAGGTTGCTATCACAGGTTAGGACTTGTCTTTTTTTGGGACACGGTTAAAGCAACTGTGGAGGTTTATCCATAAAAACAGAAATTTCTATTTTTTAACAATAAAATAAAGCCCACTGAATCCTTTCACAAATCTAAGCTATATATGGGTTCTGGTGTTATTTTTCCTGTATCTCAAAACATTTTGCCATTTCATCATCTTAGCAATTACTCATCATTACTAATTCTTCATAATTATGTTAAATAAGAGTAAAATATTAAGAAAACAGGCTGGGCACAGTGGCTCATAGGCCAGGCACAGTGGTTCACGCCTGCAATCCCAACACTTTGGGAGGCCGAGGTGGGTGGAGCACCTGAGGTCAGGAGTTTGAGAACAGTCTGGCCAACATGATGAAACCCCGTCTCTGCTAAAAATACAAAAACATTAGCCAGGAGTGGTGGTGGGCACCTGTAATCCCAGCTACTCAAGAGGATGAGGCAGGAGAATCGCTTGAACCCGGGAGGCAGAGGTTGCAGTGAGCCGAGGCCGGCGCCACTGCACTCTAGCCCGGGCAACAGAGCGAGACTCCGTCTCAAAAAAAAAAAAAAAAAAAAAGGGTAACAGAAGAATGATGGGTGCCTAAGAGGAAAATGCAACAGTGAGATAAATTGTCAACATTATATCAACTTCAGTTTTCTTACTCTTGTTTTTTTGTTTTGTTTTTTTAAGAGGTGGGTTTCATTCTGCTGCCCAGGCTGGAGTGTGGCGTTGTGATCACAGCTCACTGCAGTATGCAACTCCTGGGCTTCAGCAATCTTCCTGCCTTCCTCTCCCCCAAGTACCTCGGACTACAGGCATATGCCATCATATTTGGTTTTTGTTTTTTTGTTTGTTTGTAGAGACTAGGTCCCACTATATTGCCTAGAATAGTCTTGAACTCCTGGCTTCAAGTGATCCTCCTGCCTCAGCCTCTTAAAAGTGTTGAGACTGCAGGCTTAAGCCACTGTGCCAGGCCTGTCATCTTTCAAGAAGGTATAAGAAAAGCCTGGATACATGGTTGTAGCCTTTTTGTAGTTTTTGCAGATCACAGTTCAGAATTCAGATCTTTATTTTTCACTCATACTAACAAAGAGAATCAAAATGATAAAGATATTTCATAGTTATTAGACAAATCAGAACACAAATGCAAAGAGGCAGCAACAATCTCCTCCCCTTTTTGTTGCCCACGCTGGAGTGCAGTAGCATAATCATAGCTTACTGCAGCCTCAGTCTCCTGGGCTTAAGTGCCCTCCTGCCTTAGCATCCCAAGTAGCTTGGAATCCTGGTATGTGCCACTACATCCAGCTAATATATATATATATATTCTTTTTTTGGTAGAGATAGGGTCTCGTGTGTTGCCCAGGCTGGTCTCAAACTTCTGGCCTCAAGTGATCCTTCCACTTCAGCCTCCCAAAGCACTGGGATTATAGGCATGAGCCATTGCACCTAGTTGACAATCTACTCTCTAATGATGATGATAAAATTGGCTGTGTAAGTGAAATCTCAAAGGGCTTTCAGATAATGATATCTATCTAAGTGAATTTTCTCAAACATAAGAACTGTTAAGTGAAAAATACATTTCAAGACAAAAAACACATTATTTTCCTCCAGAGTCATTCCACAATAAGGATTTCATTATGTAATAATTTACAAGAACTTGGACCATCCCATTTCCTAAAAGGATATGTGGCAATATTCCTTCATCATTTATGATATTTGTACACCAAAACTTAATAAGGTTAATAAGTGAACAAATGCTGAAGCAAGTATTTTATAAAGGTGTTTGGGAAAAAAAACCATGATGTAGAAATAGAAAGAATTCATTAATTTGATCATTCTAATTGGTGTACAATCTAAAAATAAAAATGTTTTGCAATTACGGGGCAAAAAAGATGGCCACTCTCCCTTCAACAAAATTATAAGGGGACAAAATACTCAAAAGCATGTTTTTAAAATAATGTAAGTACAAGATTCAGAAGTAATAATAAATTAGAGCCTATTAAAGATGTATTTAAAAATCTGGAATCAGTATTCAAAGGACAGCATATGTTCCGGGTTCATGCATGGCAGTATTCACCAGTTAGCTGCATTCAATAGGCTATGCCCATCTGGAGCACTTTCAAAACCCAGAAAAGTGAAAATGAAAATCTGAGTTTGCCAACATCAAGGATGTGAAAAGAAAATCCACCAAACGGGGAAAAAATATTTGCAAATCATATATTTAATAAAGGACCTGTATGCAGAATATATAAAGAACTCTCAAAATTCAATAAAAAGACAATCCAATTTTAAAACTAACTCAAGGACTTACATAGACATTTCTCCAAATAAAATATATACAAATGGCCAATAGGCACATGGAAGGATGCTCCACACCTTTTCAAGTGCTCACTGAGCTTAATGATGAAAAGCCATCATTAGCAGTCAGGGGAATCCAAGTCAAAACCATAATGAGATACTACTTCACATCTGCTAGAACAGCTACAATAAAAAAGACAGACAATAACAACCGTTTGCAAGGATGTGGAGAAGCTGGAATGCTTTTGCTCTTGCTGGTGGAACTGTAAAATGGTCCAGCCTATGTGGAAAACAGACTAGCAATTCCTCACACAGTTAAACATAGTTACTGCATGACCCATTAATTTCACTCCTAGGTATCTACCAAAGAGAAATGATAACATGTCCACACAAAAACTTCCACCCAAATGTTTGCAGCAACATTACTTATAAGAGCCAAAAGTAGAAACAACCCAAATGCTCATTATCTGATAAATGAAGCAAAATATTATAGACACATGTAATGGAATGCTATTTGGGAATAAAAAGGAATGAAGTACTGATACATGCTGCAAGTTGGATGAACTTTGAAAACATTTGCTAAATGAAATAAACTAGTCACAAAATACAATTTACTGTGTGATTCCATTTATATATGATAAATACCCAGAATAGGCAAGTTCATAGAGAGAGAACTTAGATTAATTAGTGGTTGTCCAGGGGTGGGGGCAAAGAAGAGGACAGGGAGTGAGTGCTAATGGGAAAAATTTGTATTTTGGGAGTGATTAAAAAAACCCTTAAAATTATAAATATTGGAAAGTATTTTAAAACTATGACAGTGATATCTGAACATCTGCAAAATATGCTAAAACCCACTGAATTATATACTTCAAATTGGTGAATTTTAGGGCATACATGTTATCTCTCAATAGAACAGTTTAATTTTTTTGACTTGCTATGCTTAAACTCTTCTGAAAATTTCTAATAAAGTTGATCTTCACTGTCCCTTTATTTACACTTCTGTGTACTAACTACAAGATGGCTTTAAAATATTTTTTTAAAATAAGGCCCATTAGCCCCAGATGATAAATGATGATGACTATTTTTCTTGGTATACTGAGGTTTAACCAATCTTGAATGGATATTTATATTATTAGTAATTTTTCACTATTATAAATAAAGTTGCTTTCAACATTTTTGTTTAAGCTTCTCTGCAGAGTTGTCAGATCGTTTCCTTAAAAAAAATTTCTAGAAATGAAATTCTGGGTAAAAAGGTATTCTTCTAGAAAAACTGTACTAATTTACTCCAACAACAACAGTCAAGAGAAAAGCATCAGTTTTAACCTAAAATATGCTTGACTTCATGGCTTAGCACAAAAATGCCCAAGAAGGAAAAAAATCCCTGTAACAGTAATACAAATTCTTTCTTTTTATGCTGAACCTCTCTCCAACTAACTTTAACGGATGAGAAACGGAACACTTCACTATGTGACATTTCTTAATTGCAGGTCTTACAATTTACATCTCTCTTGGAATGAACTTACCACTTATGTTCATAAGCAAAATGCAATGAAAACCCACTTAGCTTTCTCTAGTTAAAAAAAAAAAATCTCTGTCTACTGAAAGGCTTAAAAGCAATAATCTCTCAGTAACAGCAAACATATCCAGTGACCCAATCTTGGCTTCTAAATACCATCTTCTAATAAAAGGAACCAGGGCTCTTTGGAGAAATAACTAATTTTTAGGACTAGGGAAGGGAAAATAAAAAATAAGCCTGGGAAATTTGCCAAAACTTGGAAACAACCAAAAGATGTCTTTCAACAGGTGAATTGATAAATTGTGTTACATCCAGGCAACAGAATATTATTTAGCACTAAAACAAATGAGCTATCCAGTCATGAAAAGTCCTGGAGGAACTTTAAATTCATATTACTAAGCAAAAGAAGCCAATCTAAAAGGGCTCTATGGTGTATGATTCCAACTACATGACATTCTGGAAAAGGCAAAACTATGGAGATGATAAAACAATCAATGGTTACCAGGGGTTAGGAAGGAAGGATGGCTAGGAATAGCACAGAAAAGTTCTAGGGCAACAAAAACTATTATGTATGTTACTATAATGGTGAACACATGTCATCTGTCCAAAAGCATAGAATGCAGACCACCAGGAGTGAATTCTCATGAAAGCTATGGACTTTGGAGGAATAATATGTCAGTGTAATTTTACTGACCATAAAAAAAAATAAAACCAAATAAAGGTGGTGAATAAATGTCAAACAAACAAGCAAACAAAAGCTGAGCCATCTTGCAGTAGCAGAGAATAAGGAAGTAGTCAAAATATGGGGGGGCATGTCAAAGGAATGTAAGAATCAATCTGAATGAGTTTCCAACAACAAAAACTAAAACAGTTTTAAGCATCAAAGTACGTAACATAGCACTGAATTATAATTTAAACTATGAAATATATGAGTCCATTAAGATATAAATGATTACACAAATAAAAAATAAAGAAGGATAAAAAGACAACAAATTTTCATATAGAATTCCAAACATTCTCCCTCCTGCGCGTGGTTCTTAACTCCAACTCCCTCTTCCCAAACTCCCATCCCCAGTGAGGGCAGACTAAACTTAGTGACTTACTTCCAAAAATTAGAGTAAGAAAAGGGAAAAAATAGTATACTTTCAGTAAAGAAACTTGGCAAACACTACCTTATCCCAATAATGAAGGTTAGCATCATCATATAGATATCACATATCCACTGATATGATGTGACGGGACAAGCCTTCGCCTCAGTGGTATTCTTTCAAAATACCCAAATAACCCTAGTCTAATCATGAGAAAAATGTCAGACATACCCAGATTAGAGTACACTCCACAGGTCATAAAAAAGAAAAATTGAGAAACTGTCACAGAATGGAAGAGACTGGGGAAACACGACAACTAAGTTTTATGTGGTACCCTGAACTGGATCCTGGAAAAAGAAAAAGGATATTAACAGAAAAGCCGGTGAAATCCAAATAAAGTCTAGAATGTCATTAATAGTAATGTGCTAACACTTAATTCTTGGTTTTGACAAAGGTATTATGGTCATGGAAGATGTTAACAATGGGGGAAACTGGATGGGGAGTATACAAAACTATGCACTATCTTTTCAACTTTCTATATATTAAAAATTATTCCAACATAGAATATTTACTTTAAAAAAAAAGCTTTAAAATGGAACCATAAACCCACTAAACCAAGAGAGATATCCTTTTGGAAAATGTTAACTGTCTAAATTTAACTATCATTTTCTCCATTTTAAAAGTCTGTTAATACTCTGGTTTCTCTTCAGACTGCATAAATCTTTTGCCTTTTATAAAGTCTGTTAAATTGAATTCAAGAAAAAACAAAGCTGAGGGAAAAAGGACTAACCATTTCTTAGTGGAGAATAAATCATGCTTTAATCAGAAACATTATGTTCTGTATATTAATAGTCCTAGAACTGTGCATATTAAACTAGGAACATTTGAATGACAGTAGTAGAAATACTTCATGGCACACTAAAAAATACAAAACCTAATATTCTACCAATTTAATCTTCTGTCAAGTTTCACAGAACACTGTGTTCTGTGGTTCACTGCGCTTACTGGGAAAGAGGTATATTTAATACACTAGTGGTATTATATTAGAGAAACAAATATTTGCAAAGTTTATATATTTCACATATGACACTTCTGAGGGAGGAGACGACACCTTGCCTCTAACTTTATAAATAATAGAAATGAATACTAAAAGGCTGTTAAGAAAGGTTATCCAAACCTTGAATATAATGCCAAAAGCTGTAGTCTTAAAAAGATGATGTCCTTTCAAGGTATTAAATAATAAGGGGACAAAGGCCCATTCAATGGTTACTTAATTACTTAGGGAAAGGGAAATGTACTTGTTCCATTAGTCTATTTAATATTGAATTAAATATTCAATATGAATATTGAATATTTGAATATGAATATGAACTAAATAACCCATATTAAGTGAAGTTACATGTTAATTTACAGATCTTTGCCGGTAGAGTTACAAAAAATTCTGTCAGGTAGAAGAGATAATCCCAAAGGTTAGGGTGTATTGGTCCTGTAGGACATTAACCAGTTTGTAACTGACCTAGCAGATCTTACTCCAATTATTAAAATGTCTATAAATACAGAGGTCCTCAGACGCTCTTTGAAAGTTTTCTATTTTACTTGTTTCCTCTGTAATATGATGAATTGAATGAAATCTTTGATACATATTCATTTTGTATTTGAATGAGTCATGTTTTTAATTTTTTAAAATTACAATTCCGTAGGCATAAGAACTTTCCAGGACATGCTTGACACAGCCTTTCCTACATCCAGATCTGCAAATCCTATAATCTCACAATGTTATTATGACACTTTTTCTGCATGGTATTCTGTTAATAATGACAATCATTTGGTTATTGGAACTATCAAATAACATATTGTTGTTTCAAAGATAAATCAGAAAAGAATATGTTACTTTCAAGACCATCTTTATTCCACCACTGACTTTCCATTCTTCTAGCAAAGTACAAAAGTAAACACGCAAACTATTTTATTACATTTTCCTTGAGTTTTCTCAATTGTGCATTTTTAAAACAATGGAAAACACAAAAAGATTCTTTTCCTTTCAAGTGAGCTATCTCTGGAAAAGATTTTAAGTCCTAATCCCTATAATGAGAAAATATTTAAAGAAAAAGATACACAGAGAAAACTAAGTACTTGTTGAGTCTGCATTAACAAATTACCCACAAAGGCCAGGCTCAGTGGCTTATGCTTGTAATGCCAGTGCTTTGGGAGGCTGAGGCAGAAGAATCACTTGAGCCAGGAGTTTGAGACCAGCCTAGGACCCATGGTGAGACCCCATCTCTACAAAAAATTTAAAATATTAGCCAGGTGTGCTGGCACATGCCTGGAGTTCCAGTTACTTGGGAGGCCTAAGGCAGGAAGATCACTTGCGCCTAGAGTTTGAGATCGGCCTTGGTACACAGCAAGACCCCATCTCTACAAAAAATTAGCCAGGTTCGGTGGTACATGTCTGCAGTCCCAGCTACTTAGGAGGTTGAGGCAGGAAAATCATTTGAGCCCAGGAGTTTGAGGCTAGAGTGAACTATGATTGTGCAATTATACTCCAGCCTGGGCAATAAGCGAGATCCCATCTCTAAAAAAAAAAACATAAATGGGAATTACCCACAGAATTACAGAATACAAGATTTAGATAGGGTTTTAAAGATCTTCTTGCTCAATCCCGTTTTAAAGAAAAGTTAGGCCCCAAGGAATACAGTGACTTTCCAGAGGTCTGACAGTTACTAAAATTCATTTGATCTGACTTAAAAGATGTAATTTGTTGTACACCTCTCAAAATGTAGGTATGAGTTAATTTTATTTAAACCAATTACTGAAAAAAAAAATTCTTCTGTCTGTTTCAAATACTACTCTTTAAAATCAAATGGAATTTGATTCCATTTGGTTTATTCAGGAATAAACTATAAATCTCTGGTTCAGGAATAAACTATAAATTGCCTTTACTTCCATAAATGTGATTAATTAAAATAAATTCTGATTACATGTTTGGGATTCAAGCAAGAAAGATTAGTAAAAAGAAAAAAATCACAACTTTGTGTTTTCAGTGTTACATTTTTCACTAAAAACAAACGTCTATATCACAAGTAAGAAGCTTGAATATTTTGGAAAATTCAAGTGAACTAATGATAAAGACTAATTTCAACTTTAAGGACTGAGCATGGGAAAGGAAGGACTTTCAACCAAACCATAAAAAAGCAAACCATATTAAAGCAAAAGAGAAAGGAAAACTTCATACCCTGACATCACTTCTAGATGAAGTTGTCCTGAGACAGTTAAGAAAGCAGGAACATTGAAGAAATTCTTCTCAGGTAACTTTAGTTTACCTGAAGGCTGCAAATCAAAAACACAAGCCACAAAAAACTATTAAATGTTTTGCTTTGCTTTTCACATTCATATACATGCCACAACTAAAAGTCACAATGCCATTAAGTCTACGTGAAGACAGGTTGTTCTCGTGAAAATAAAGGTAGTTACACATCTAAGACAAAACGCCAGCTTGGAAAGTGCTAATAAAGGCAAGGAAGTTTGCTCCATATTTTCAAAACATACAATAACCAAAGGACAAACTACCTTTGTCACAAAATACACCTTCTCCTAAAAAGTGATTTTGATTAAGGGGCAAGCTAAGGCAAGAAATTATGAATTAATTTTTAATGTGAAGAATCACACAATCTTAAAAGGCTGACTCAGGACTGAGACTTAATTATCTCAAGGGAATAGCCTCTGGAACATGCAAGGTCGTATTTATTATTAAAATATTAATAGTAATGCTTTTAACACAGATTTTTATAAACACATTATAAACTTTCAAAAACATTTCATTTAACTGTCACCATAACTAGGTAGCAGGAAAAGCATGACTCTATCTTTAAAAGATACACTGAGCAATGAGATCTTTATGAACTTACAATATAGAAAGGGTGATTATTCCATTTGAAATGTGTAGGAAACAAGCCATTCAACATTTGTTAAGAGTTAAGCTAAAACAAACTACCTGGAGGCCAAACACAATTTAAACAGTAGCTTCTGAATCAAGTTATGAGTATCATATCCTCTTCTGGGGAAGAAAGTTACACTTGTTTTTGTTGATTTAAACACAGGGTCTCATTATGTTGCCCAGGCTGGTCTCGATTTTCTGGGATCAAGAGATCCTTCCACCTCAGCCTCCCAAAGTGCTGGGATTAACAGGCATGAGTCCCCTGAGCCCAGCGTCTTGTATTTTAAACTGTGCATTTATTTGAAAATGTTTTAGTGTAAAGGTGTAATCACTGCAAAAGCAATAAAGTCAATTTAAAATATGTAATGGAGAATGTAAGACTCTTTTAACAGTACCAAATATTAAATTATGGTAACACAAGAAATAAAATTATCTTATTTAATTTCATTGGTTATTCTAAAAATATTGCATATCATGTATCAGTATCTGTGCATAAATAAAAAATGTACTGTAAAAATCAGTTGAATCTTTCATTTATTTTTCTAATAACTGCCTATTTTTTTCCAACTTAACTTTGATACTAGTCAGAGATCGATGAATTCATTTTTTAAAAAAAAAGTCCATCTTTAAATCTCATTATCAATGAAAGGGTATTGTTTCCAAAGATATTTAGTATTCAAGACTAAATACTTGACCTGATATATGTTAGGATTTTAAAATAAAAGATCTGTTCTCCTATATTTCTTCATTATTTACTAAAGAATTGCTTTCCCAACTAAGGTCCAACAAATTTATAAGACTACCATACTTTCTACTTTACTTCACCACTTTAGTCTATAATTTGTATTAATTTAATTTCACTTCAGATAGTTTCTCTGATTTCTTGTATTATTAAAAAAAAAAAAGGTCTGGTCTTTACAACGAGATTGTATTTATTTATTTATTTATGTATCCTTGAGATAGAGTCTCATGCTGTCGTCCAGGCTAGAGTGCAGTGGCGTGATCCTGACTCACTGCAACCTCTACCTCCAGGGTTCAAGTGATTCTCCCGCCTCAGCCTCCCCAGTAGCTGGGATTACAGGCGCTAGCCAACATGCCCAGCTAATTTTTGTACTTTTAGTAGAGATGGGGTTTCACCATGTGGGCCAGGCTGGTCTCCTGACCTCAAGTGACCCACTGGCCTCAGCCTCCCAAAGTGCTGAGGTTACAGGCATGAGCCACAGTGCCTGGCCTATGACTAGGTTTTAAACTTTCATTTATCAGCACTTGTACAGAATGGATTCTGATTTTTCTTACATTCCTTTAATCCAACTTATTTAAAACACACTACTACTTCATTATGCTTTCCAATGTCATGTTAGTGTTTGCATAACAAATTCATACTACCTTACTATAAATTACTTTTATTTCTTTTATATTACAATTAAAGCATTATACTGATTTTTAAAACTTCTCTGTGTATTGTTATATCACCTATATATTTTATCCCAGAATATTAAAGAGGGTACACAAAATATTGGTTGTAAAAAGTAATTATAAAAAGTGGTATCAGCAAATACGGCAGGATAGGTAGCTCCAAAGGACTGTCCTGTCACAGAAAAATAAAAGAAAAAATGAGCAAAACTGTCAGAATCAATTGTGGGAACTCTCAAAGAGAGGTAAAGGTTTATAGCAATCAAGCAAATGCTGAGCCAAGAAAAAGGCAAATTAAAAACGGTAGACTCCACCCAACAGCAGCAGGAATATATGTTTTTTCTCAAGCGCACATGAGCCATTTTCCAGAGTAGACCACATAGTAGGCCATAAAACAGTCTCAATAAATCTTAAAAGACTAAAATCACACAAGGTATCCTCCTTGATGACAATGGAAGGAAACTAGAAATGTACAATAAGGGGTTGTGGTTACTAGGGAAAAAAGTTTGGTGGTTCCTTAAAAAGTTAAAATTGAATTACTTAACGACACAGTAATTCCATTCCTAGGTATATACCAAAAATAATTAAAATGAGGTATATAAACAAATACTTGTACACAACTGTTCAAAATAGCACTATTCACAATAGCCAAAAGGTAAAACAACCTAAATATCCATCAATGGAAAAAAGATTAAACAAAATATGATATATATATATAGAATGGAATATCATTCAGCCATAAGAAATGTATATACCTATATATATATATATATATATATTTTTTTTTTTTTTTTTTGAGACGGAGTCTCGCTCTGTTGCCCAGGCTGGAGTGCAGTGGCCGGATCTCAGCTCACTGCAAGCTCCGCCTCCTGGGTTTAGGCCAATCTCCTGCCTCAGCCTCTCGAGTAGCTGGGACTACAGGCGCCTGCCACCTCGCCCGGCTAGTTTTTTGTATTTTTTAGTAGAGACAGGGTTTCACCGTGTTAGCCAGGATGGTCTCGATCTCCTGACCTTGTGATCCGCCCGTCTCGGCCTCCCAAAGTGCTGGGATTATAGGCTTGAGCCACCGCGCCCGGCTTCACCTCGATTCTTGAAAGTAATTATTGAATCTTAGTAGGTTCAAAAACTACCAACCTAGGATTGTAAATTTAAGATTTAGGATTGTAATCTTAAATTTGTAACCTTAAGTACTTATGGCAGTGATAAAGAAACAATACAATATATGAAATAAACACGCAACTTTGTGAATTTATCAGTGGGGAAGGATTTCTTTAACAAGAGCTCCAAATTGCCAACGATAAAACGAAAAACTGATGAATTTATATATGTTAACATTAAGAACTTCTATTTATAAAGGAAGATATAGGCAAAGTTAACAGATAAATGACAGATTATGAATAAAATATCTGCAACATCTAAAATTGCCAAGTGATTAATGGACAGAATATATAAGGACCTCCTGCCAAGAAAACAAAAAAGAGAAAATAATCTGCTTCCCTAATGAGAAAGAAGACATATTGAAATGAAGACTCAAATGGCTAATGTGAAAATAAATGAAAGCTGTTGAAACTTCAAATTACTCTGAGCCTTGAATAAAATGTGACTGACTGTAAGACCTATGTAATATGGGCAAGCCACTGCAACTTTTGTTTCTTCCTATTATAGATTAACCCTCTTCCTTACTTTTTTTGCCCTGTAAAATGTTGTGAAAGATTAAATGGTGCCCTTTACCTCTTAGTTACTAATTCTTTGTTATAGATTAACGTCCTTCCTTTTTCATGTACCCAGCTCAGATGGCAAAAGGCCCCATGACTACCAAATTGATAGAGATGCAATTTTAAATATATCTTTCCTGAAAAAGAATAAGCTGTAACCAACCAAACTGCTGTAACTCATAAATCAGCATTGTATTAAAAATGTGGTAATACTCCTAAACTTCTTTGTTTTTACTTATATAAGTGAAGCTTTAGCTTCTTCTCCACTTCGGAGCACTGACCCAATTACTTTGGAGTCTTGTTTTTTCTGGGTGGCCATTCTCAAATTTTGCACTTGAATAAACTCTTTTAAAATTGGATTCTGAGCCTCTTGATTATTTCAGGGTGACACTTTGGCGAACCAGATGGGACCCAAATTAGGCCTCCATTGACCCCTGCTGTTTTGCCAACAGCTGGAGCCCTGGCACCAGCATGAATCTTTTGCATCCAACTGACCTCACTGAAGACTGCAGAAGTCCTTGGTCAGACCACTCACAGGGTTCAATCTCCCTGGCTTGACTGAGATTCAGACTTTATGCAACCTGATTCAACAACTGATGAGACTGGAATTGAAGCCCTACTTTAAGGTAGGAGTTTCGTTTGTTATTCTCTTATTCTATTATTTGTGTATATTTGTGATTTTTTCACTTTTCTCTGAGATTAAGGTTTTGCTTGTCTTACTGACTAGAGTTTGTGACCTTTTCTCTCATTTGAAATTTTATCATGGAGAAAGCAGTTGCTCTTTGAAAAGAGGAAGTGAATGTCTACAGCTTAGGCAAATTTTCTTAAACTGGCCAGATATAAAGCTTAATTCAATTTGGCACGTTTAAAATTTCCTTTTGAGTGACCAAAGTTTATAAAAGACTTTATGAGCACAAGATAAGTCCCAAAGACAAGGGGAACTGTACCTCCTGGCTGAAAGGCACCTTAGGTAACTAAGGTCTCCCAGGAGTGTCAGAGCATATCACTCGTGACATGTAACAGTCCCATAGGATTTGGACAAATACATACTGACATGTATCCACCACTACAGTATCATACAGAATAGTTTCACTGCCCTAAAAATATGTGCTCCACCTAGTCATCCCTCCCTTTCCCCCAACCCCTGGCAACCACTGATCTTTTTACCTTCTTCACAGTTTTATCTTTCCCAGAATGTCACATAGTTTAAATCGTACAATATGTAGCCTTTTCAGATTGGTCTCTTTGACTTAGTAATATGCATTTAAAATTTCTCCAGGTCTTTTCATAGCTTGATAGCTCATTTCTTTTCAGTGCTGAATAATATTTTGTTGTCTGGATGTAACAGATACAGTTTATTTCTCCATTTACCTACTAAAAGGCATCTTGGTTGCTTCCAAGTTTTGGCAATTATGAATAAAGCTGCTTTATAAACATCCATGTGCACGTTTTTGTGTGGATGTAAGTTTTACACTCCTTTGGATAAATACCAAGGAGCAGAACTGCTGGTTCTTACGGTTAGAGTATATCTAGTTTTGCAAGAAACTGCCAAACTGTACTGCAAAGTGGCTGTTAAATCTCACTAGCAATAAATAACAGTTCCTGCTGCTCCATATCCTGGTCAGCATTTGGTGTTGTCAGTGTTGTGGATTTTGGCCACTCTTAACAGGTGTGTAGTGGTACTGACTGGCTTTTATAGTGTGCTTTGTGCATCATTTTCTATGGATCACATGGTTCATACACTCCTACCTTCAGCCATTACACTGAGTAGCAGTTACTTTTTTTTTAGGAATCTATGAGCCAGAATTTCTTGGAATGTTGGTACACCTAAAAAAGTAAGAAACATGAGGAAAGTTCTGTAAGTCCTTTAGGCTGTTGACAGACCGACTGATAATGAGTGAATAAATTAGAACTCTGTCAGTGTAACCTCCTCCAGGTATATTCACAAATTCTCAAACCTCTTAAGATCAAAGATTCATACTAAATACCTTTTGTTTCACAGTGCTAACCCATCAACTTAAGAAATATTGGGGCTCCTCAGGGACACTGTCTTATTATTGGATCCTGCATTTAGCCTATTACCTGGGAATAGCAGTTACTCTGTAAATATTTGTTCAATTGAAAAATGAATTGAAATAAGACCTGGAAATATGAGAGATACCTAAATCTGAGCTAGGACACAAATCTCTCAATGAAAAGAGCATGGAAAAAAAAAATCCCTATTCATGTTAATCCCAAGAAATACAGCAATAAAAGAAATGTCTGAATAACCAAATGTTAAAACATAGTATAAAGCCTCTAAATTAATATAGTGTATTAGTGGCACACAAGTAAACCTGTGGGATGTAACTGAAAGTCTAAACACAGACTTTCGCATATAAAAGTATTACATCAAATCAGTGAGGCAAAGCTGAACTTTTTTTTTTGAGACGGAGTCTCGCTCTGTCGCCGGGGCTGGAGTGCAGTGGCCGGATCTCAGCTCACTGCAAGCTCCGCCTCCTGGGTTTACGCCATTTTCCTGCCTCAGCCTCCGGAGTAGCTGGGACTACAGGCGCCCGCCACCTCGCCCGGCTAGATTTTTGTATTTTTTTAGTAGAGACGGGGTTTCACCGTGTTAGCCAGGATGGTCTCGATCTCCTGACCTCGTGATCCGCCCGTCTCGGCCTCCCAAAGTGCTGGGATTACAGGCTTGAGCCACCGCGCCCGGCCGAGCTGAACTTTCTAATAAGTAGAACCAGGTCAACTGAGTAGCCATATAACTGTATCAACCAGAGATAAATGCAGAATTTTTTTGTACATTGTGGCAGAGAGTGTGACGTGAATACATGGGTGTTTTCCCCCGCCAAGGAATCTCTGCATAGTAGTGCTGTGGTAATTTCTATTGTTTCCAACACCTAAGTGGTCACTTCCGATTCTTGAAATACTGGTACATAAATTCATCTACTTTGATCCCGTCTTCAATATAATTCTTTCAAATCCTTGAGAAATGGTACAATGTAAAAGAATATAAAAAGCATTTCTTAAAGTACTGCATATTGAGATAAAAATCTCAAAACCAGAATTCTTATTCATTATAAAAAATATTTCTGAACATAAACCAGCAAAAATACTTTATCTCATTGTCTCACATGTATTTATTTTTGTCATTATGGTGTTTTAATAATGCAACAAAGATTTTAATTTTTCCTTTAATTATCTTGTTTTCTTTTAAGATACTGGAGAAATATAATATTCAAAGATCCAGAAAGTTCTGTGTGTGTGTGACGGAGTTTCACTCTTATTGCCAAGGCTGGAGTGCAATGGCACGATCTCAGCTCACCGCAACCTACGCCCCACCGGGTTCAAGTGATTCTCCTGCCTCAGCCTCCCAAGTAGCTGGGATTACAGGAATGCACCACCACGCCTGGCTAATTTTGTAATTTTAGTAGAGATGGGGTTTCTCCATGTTGGTCAAGCTGGTCTCAAACTATCAACCTCAGGTGATCTGCCTGCCTCTGCCTCCCAAAGTGCTGGGATTACAGGCGTGAGCCACAGAGCCTGGCAGGTTCATTTTTAAGTTGGTCATTTTGCATCTTAGAACTCATTTTCCCTTAAAGAAATACATACAACAACTATATTCACAGAGCAGCCACAGTACTCTATATACTGAATAATACAGATAAAATACAGTCATATACTACATACTGACATTTTGTTCAACAACGGACTGTAGATATGATGCATCCCATAAGATTATAATGGAGCTGAAAAATTCCTATTTCCTAGTGATGTCACAGAGCACGCCATTACTCACATATCTGTGGTGATGCTGGTGTAAACAAACCTACTGCACTTCCAGTCATATGATAATAAACAACTGTTACTGATTTACATATTTATTATACTATACTTTTTATCATTAGAGTGTACTCCTTCTACTTATTAAAAAAAGAAGTTAACTGTAAAACAGGCTCAGGCAAGTCTTTCAGGAGGTATTCTAGAAGAAGGCATTGTCATCATAGGAGATGACAGCTCCATGTGTGTTGCTGCCCCTGAAGACCTTCCAGTAGGACAAGATACAGAGGTAGAAGACAGTGATATTAATGATGCTGCCCCCGTACAGGCCCAGGCTAATGTATTTTTGTGTCTTAGTTTTTAACAAAAATGTACAAACAGTAAAAAAGAAATCTCTAATAGAAAAAAGCTTATAGAATAATGAAAACAAATATTTTTGTACTCATATAACGCGTTGTGTTACTACGAAAGAGTCAAAATATTTTTAAAAATTAAGTTTATAAAGTAAAAAAGAGTATGCTAAGATAATCTAGTATTAATAATTTGTTATTGAGGACATTTTAAAAAATAAATTTAGTGTAGCGTAAGTACACAGGTTTGCAAAGTTTATATTGTCCTAGGCCTTCCCATTCACTCATCACTCACTTACTGACTCATCCAGAGCAGCTTCGTGTCTTGCAATGTCCATTCATCGTAAGTGCCCTATACAGGTGTACCATTAAAAGAAAAAAATATTTTATACTGTATTTTTATCATACCATTTCTATGTTACAAATGTTTAGATATACAAATACTTGCCATTTTATTACAGTTGCCGACAGTATTCAGTATAGCTACATGCTGAATAGGTTTGTACCTTAGGAACAACAGACTATACCATACAGCCTAGGTGTATAGGCTATACTATCTAGGTTTGTGTAAGTACACTTTATGATGGTTGCACAATGATGAAATCACCTAAGGATGAATTTCTCAGAAGGTATCTCCATTGTTAAGCAACACATGGCCATATACGGAGAAAGATGCAGAGAGAGTGTGTGTGTGTGTTAAGTCATGATACAAAAAAATGTGCATGTGGATACAAATGAATGAATGAGTGCCTGGATTCATTTCTATCAATCTCAGCAAATGTGACCAAGAGGGAGATACTCTTCAGACAGAGTACAGGTAGTACCAGAAGCTGAGGAGGTGGCTTATATTCATGTAGGGTACAACTTGATCTTTAGCTTCTTTATTGCTAAGATGAGACTCAGAAACAGGATTTAACAGTTTGAAAATGTGTCTAGAAGTTTCAGAATTAGACGATAAAACCAGTAATTTGAGGGGCCAGGTATGGTGGCTCACAACTCCAATCCCAGCACTTCGGGAGGCCAAGATGGGAGAATTGCTCAAGTCCAGTAGTTTGAGACCAGCCCTGGGCAACATAGTGAGAGCTCCATGTCTAACAATACAATCTAAAAATTAGCTGGCCAGGCATGGTGGCTCAAGCCTGTAATCCCAGCACTTTGGGAGGCCGAGGCGGGCGGATCACAAGGTCAGAAGATCGAGACCATCCTGGCTAACACGGTGAAACCCTGTCTCTACTAAAAATACAAAAACTAGCCGGGCGAGGTGGCGGGCGCCTGTAGTCCCAGCTACTTGGGAGGCTGAGGCAGGAGAATGGCGTAAACCCGGGAGGCGGAGCTTGCAGTGAGCTGAGATCCGGCCACTGCACTCCAGTTCCGGCGACAGGGCAAGACTCCGCCTCAAAAAAAAAAAAAAAAAAAAAAAAAAATTAGCTGTGCGTGGTGGCATATGCCTGCAGTCCCAGCTACAGAGGAGGCAGAGGAAGAAGGATTGCTTGAGCACAGAAGTTCAAGACAGCAGCAAGCTGTGACCGCACCACTGCATTGCAGCCTTGGCAACAGAGCAAGATCTTGTCCCTAATATGTACGTACATACATACATACATGCAAACATACATACATGTTTGTCTGACTTAATTATCACATTATTCAAAACATTCCTTAAGTAGGCATAGCACTCTCACCTTGTCCACAGTTTTACTTTTCATGGCTACAGTCGCCTATAGTCAACTACAGTCTGGAAATATTAAATGGAAAATTCCAGAAATAAAGAATTCTTGTTTTAAACTGCACTGGGTTGAGTAGCATGATGAAATCTCAGGCTGTCCCACCCCATTCTGCCCTGGACATGAATCATTCCTTTGTCTAGGGTATCCACGCTCTATATGCGACCAATCTTATAGTCACTTAGCAGCAGTCTTGGCTACCCGGTCCCTTGATGTTACATTGCCTATGTCATTCACCTCACAGCAGTTTAGGACCATGGCACAATATATTCACCTCAAAAATCATTTATCCATGAGGCCTTCTTACTGCTAATAGCCCCCACTCCATGCCTAGACTAGTAAAAATGACCCTTCTCTGCGTTTCCATAATAATCTGTATATACACCTCATTCATTCATCTAAGCACAGTGCTAGACAAGAGAGACCAATAAATAAGAGAAGATAAGCTCTCAAAGAACTTACATTCTAATGGAGAAAAAAGAAAATGAACATGCAAACTAATAAAATAATCAAGATAATTACAAGCTGGGATAAGCGAGTTGGGTACTAGGGGATGGGGAGGCCTCTTAAGCAGTAACAAGGAAGTGGAGACCTGAAAGATAAGAATGTATTTGCTATACTATAAACTGGGAAACATACTCCAGTCACAAGGAACAGACAATAGAGAGATCAGTATGTGGGAAGGGGGTGTCATACCTTAGGGGAGTAGAAGGCAGGTGACTGTAGCTTGAGGGACTCAAGAGTAAGACTGTTAAAAGACGAGGTTAAGAGAGGTAGGCAGAAATCAGATTATGGGTCCCTTATAGGTCATGATAAGGAGTCTGAATTTTATTCTACGATCACAGAGCAGCCACTGAAATGTAAGCATGGGGTTGTGGCATGATGAGTTTAAAAATTCTTCTAGTGTCTCAGTGGAGAACAGATAACAAAAGGATAAAAGTAGAAGTAGGGGCAACATTCAGAAGACAAGAAGAGTAGCTTGAATTAAACTGGTAACATTGGAAACAGAGAAATGGAGAGGTTGAGGATTTATGTTAAAGATGAGCCAACAAAGGACTGATAAATTAGATGTGAGATTGGGGGAGACAGGCAGGGGAGGCATGAATTAAGTCTGACATCTAGATTTTTTTACCTAAACAAATGAGTAGATGGTAACTTTCACTGAGATAAAAAAGAAGAGGAAGAGGCTTTGGAGGGAAAAAAAAGAGTTTTATTTAATACATACTATGAATGCATATTAGACATCAAAGGGGAAATATCACATAGGCAGATGCTTCTACAAATCTGGAGCTCAGAAACAGAACCTGGAGATAAACAGTTTGGGACTGCAGATAAACGGTTTGGCAGTCAGTATGTAGATGGTATGGTACATAAAACCTTGGAACTGAATAAAATCACCAGGGGAGATATTACAGATTAGTGCTTCTCATTGATGATTAGAGTGTTCCCTAGAAAATACTTCAGGAATTTGTAGAAGCATTTAGTGGGTAGGAGTCAAACATGTCCTGCAATATATACAAACTCCTGCATAACTAAGCCTTTTCCTGCAATCTCCCAAGTTCCCAATGCTCTGTTAAGGCATTCATATTGTGTATCAACAAAACCACGTGGATTTGAGCTATCTGATAAAACAAAGTCATTAATTTTATCTATCTTCTATATTGGGTCTTGATATAAGATATTGTTTGGATAACACTTTTGAACAAAAATGTTTGAAAATCAATATAAAGGATGATTAGTCCCTCCCATCCTAACAGTCCATGATAGACTAACCTTTCCCTGATCATATAAAACTTACATTAGCGCAATAAAACTTAATCTAGCCTTTCTCTACTATGCAAAACAAAAAATTTTTGCTAGGTTATTCTGCCATTGGAAGACAGTAAATAGCAGAGCCAAGAAAGGGGAAACCAAGAGTTACCAAAAATTTTTTTTTTTTTTTTTTGAAACGGAGTCTCGTTCTGTCACCCCGGCTGGAGTGCAGTGGCCGAATCTCAGCTCACTGCAAGCTCTGCCTCCTGGGTTTACGCCATTCTCCTGCCTCAGCCTCCCGAGTAGCTGGGACTACAGGCGCCCGCCACCTCGCCTGGCTAGTTTTTTGTAATTTTTTAGTAGAGACGGGGTTTCACCGTGTTAGCCAGGATGGTCTCGATCTCCTGACCTCGTGATCCGCCCGCCTCGGCCTCCCGAAGTGCTGGGATTACAGGCTTGAGCCACCGCGCCCGGCCCAAAAAAAATTTTTTAAATGTGTGTATCCCAGTGAATTTCTTATCACAGGGATCTAAAATCCTCCCTGTTTCTTTGAGGATTTCCAAGAAAATATTAAGCAAATATTTTGAATTGCCCTCCAGTTATTTGTTCTCACAGCAGAACAAATTTAGCTGAGCAGTTTCACAATCTCAGGAGAATTAAATAGAAAAACCCACACAAGTCTGACTCTGTCTCCACGTAAAATATATAGCAAGGAGTGAGAGTAAACAGCAGTAAGCTGAACAGTGGAAAGGAATATAATCAACAATGGAAAACTTATCTGACCTCCACAATCACTGAAGCATCCAATCTATTTTTATCTCCTTTTACTTTTTCTATTTTCTACTTTGTACCCTTCCCCCACCTTTTACCCAGTTCTATTTACTCATAATTCCAGAGACAAAAAGTTGGGAAGAGAATACATAAAGATGAAGCATGGTACAGAAATCTAAAAGGTTTAAAATCATAATGGCATGCTACTGTCCTATTTACCTCAATCGGCAATTTCCTTTGAAGATCATGAAGGAAAGGGAGAGTACTTACCATCTGTAAGCTCCACATAACCACTGAATATCTTATTTTCTTTCTTGATCCCAACTAAGAGATTAGAGGGAAGCTATGCCTTTCATGATACAGATAGTAAATACAAAAATCCAAGTTAGGTAAAACTTTAATTTTTTCACGCCTGTAATCTCAGCACTTTGGGAGGCCAAGGTAGGCAGATCACCTGAGGTCAGGAGTTCGAGACCAGCCTGGTCAACATGGTGAAACGCCATCTCTATCTACTAAAAACACAAAAATTAGCCAGGCGTGGTGTTGTGTGCCTGTATTCCCAGCTACTTGGGAGGCTGAGTCATGAGAATCGCTTGACCCTGGGAGGCAGAGGTTGTTGTGAGCTGAAATTGTGCTATTGTACTCCAGCCTGGGTGACAAGAGTGAAACTCCATCTCAAGAAAAAAAAAAAAAAAAAAAACAACTTTAATTCAACTTCCCTCTTGTAAAAGATGCTAAAGCTTAAAAATGTCAAAAGTCAAATGTTAGGATAAATGTTATATACAACTACTTTTTGGTAAGATCAGTTGTAGAATCCAGGTTTCTCAGCTTCTAGTACAATCACCTTTCCAATAAATCATGTAGCCATTTTTGTTTTTGCTTTTTTTTCTTGGAGATAAGGTCTTGCTATGTTGCCCAGGCTGGTCTGGAACTCCTGGGCTCAAGTGATCCTCTCACCTCTGTCTTCCAATGGGACTACAGGCACATACCACTGTGCCCAGCTCTTCCATTTTTTATCCTGTAGTGTTGAAATAAAGCTTTGGATTAAATAAAGCTTTTAATACTAGTCTCTCCCAGGTATGAAATGCTGATCATATAAAATAAAACAAGCCAGGTGTGGTGGAGGGTGCCTGTAATCCCAGCTATTTGGGAGGCTGAGGCAGGAGGATCAGTTGAGTCCAGGAGTTTGAGGTCAATGAGTCATGATCACACCACAGCACGCCAGCCTAGGTGACAGAGTAAGACACTGCCTCTAAAATCAATCAACCAACCAACCAACCAATCAATCATAGGAACTAAATCTGTCATACAGTCTCCAAAGATTTGTGGGTTGGTAGTTTTATGATCCCTATCAAGCTGTATCTCAAATGCAGCTGCTATCATTGCTGCAGAAATTGTTCTGCATGCCATTAGACTGCATCTCATACGTAAAAACTAAAGCCAAGGGCAACAGGCTCAATAAACTGCATTCTATTTTGCCAGTTTTGTTAGTTTTGGGATTTTCCTATTAACAAGCCATATATGTAGGTCTTTCACTAATCTAAAAATTTCCAGTTAAGTCCAGTTTATGTTTCCATACTTTCCACTTGCTACAAATGTGTATCTTGGTGTACAGAGAACTGCTAGTATAAAAATAATCTTTCTTAAAATAAGGGTTCATTTACATTCCAGAACACCCACTAACTAGAACACCCACTCAGCCCTGAGAAAGGTTTCATTTTAGCAACTATTTGATCAGCAGGAAAGGAAGTTATTAACTCAAGACTGTTTGTAAACAGTCTGCTTTCCTGCCGAGCTGTCTGAGAAAGAAAGAATCAAGAAAAGACACGTGGAGTCTAGTATTAGAGGGTAAGGTTGAGGCAAAACAGAAAGTGAATACACAATGCTGCCTTATTTTTCTTTTACAGGAGAGGAACACAAATGTAAAATTGCAAAACAGCAAACTTATTCCTAAATGTGAAGGGGTCAGTGAAAAATGTACCAAACTTTTTTTCACTACTGCTTGAAAAACATTAATTTTGGCTTATTCATTGTCAGATTGGGGCTTTAAAGATGAATATGACAAGATATGGTCCTAGTCCGTTAACTATCCCCTCATCCCATTTTCCAGCCCCTTCTGTGAGAAGGGATATCTATGCTCCGGAGTTAAGTTTCCAAACCACGTATCCACACAAAGGACTTGACTACCACGCAACACAGCAGGTATTCAATAAATACTTATAAATCCCAGCACTTTGGCGAGGCGGAGGCAGGAGGATTGCTTGAGACCAGGAGTTCAAGACCAGCTTGAGCAACATAGTGAGACCCTGACTGTACTTTAAAAATTAGCTGGGTGTGGTGGTGCCCATAACTCTAGAGGCTGGAGTGGGTGGATCACTTGAGCTCAGGATATCAAGGCTGCAGAGAGCCATGGTCGCTGGCTCATCACTGCACTCCAAACAGGGCGACACAGTGAGACCTCGTGTCAAAACAATCCCCTCACCTCAAATATACTTTCTTGCAGTTGCTGCAAGGAGGAAGTAAGTTATTGATAAGGGGAACAGAAGGGCTTGGTTGTCCTTTACCTCTGGCTGCGGAATCAAGAGTAAGTTAGCCAGATGTGGTGGTGGGTACCTGTAATCCCAGCTATTTGGGAGGCTGAAGCATGAGAACTGCTTGAACCCAGGAGGCAGAGGTTGCAGTGGGCCGAGATGGTGCCACTGCACTCTAGCCTGGGCAACAGAGCAAAACTACCTGTCCAAAAAAAAAAAAGAATAAGCCATTATAAGGCATACTCATATAAAAGGCATGATTTTGATGCTATCCAAAGATTATCCAAAAGGGAGTCACATCATTTTTTGAGATCAAAGTGTCTCTTAAAGTCAACAATGCCATGAAATGCTTCCTTCAAAGATGGCATGCATAAAATAAATGTCAAATTTCCAACAAAAACCAATTCCCCCAAATAATTACATGGTATTGGCCCTAAAGAGTATAAACTCAAAAAGCTTTCCAGTGTTTATGAAGCTGACATTTTCTTTTCACTTATGATTACTTAATTGAGTTCTAATGTCCAGACCAGCAACATGAAAGTTCATGTTTTTTAAAAGAGGAAACTCTACTTTTCTACTTTTAATTAGCAATGGAAATAACCATTTGTAGAAAAACAAATTCTCTCTATATTGAAAGTTCAAAAGTCTAGCAGACGTGAACTATTCAACATAACTACTTCTGGGAAAATACACAGCAGGAATAGATATAATAAAAACAAAAAAAATGTACCCTGGTACCAAGATCCAAGATGCATAAACTACTTTCTAAATATATCCAGAATCCAGCCAGGCAGAGAGGCTCATGCCTGTAATCCTAGCACTTTGGGAGGCTGAGGCGGGCAGATCATGAGGTCAAGAGATTGAGACCATCCTGGCCGACACAGTGTAACCCCGCCTCTACTAAAAATACAAAAATTAGCTGGGTGTGGTGCCAAGCACCTGTAGTCCCAGCTACTCAGGAGGTTGAGGCAGGAGAATCGCTTGAATCCGGGAGGCAGAGCCAAGATGGCGCCACGGCACTCCAGTCTGGCGACACAGTGAGACTGTCTCAAAAAAAATTGTGTGTGTGTGTGTGTGTGTGTGTGTGTGTGTGTGTATCCAGAATCCAATCACATTTCAGGATGCAAAACTTCAATTCCTGTGTAAATCAGTATCTGTCCACCTAAAATACAGCATTAGACTTTTAACTGGTTTCTCTTCTTCTGTACATCTCCCTGATTTACTCTCCATATAGCAGCCAGAATGATCTCATTAAAACATAAGTGATTTGTTACTCCTTTGCTTAGAACTTTTTGTCCAAAGACTCACAGCTTTTTATAATGCCCTAAAAAGTCCTTTACTGAGGTTCCTAGAGGGAGTGTTTCTGGTTGTCACAACTGGGGAGAGCTACTGAAATTTAGTGGGTACTACCCCAAGTTTCAAATATGCCATGGAACATTCATGTTAGTGAATTAGGTAAATTATATTATTTTAATATGCTCTGAATTTTCCAGAATGCATCTTCCATGTAAATCAAGGGAAAGCTAATACTTTGATGCGGAGCTCTTACCAAGAATGAGTTACCGGCTCAGCGCAGTAGCTCACTTGGGAGGCTGAGGCAGGCAGATCACCTGATGTCAGGAGTTCGAGACCAGCCTGGCCAATATAGCGAAACTCCGTCTCTACTAAAATACAAAAAATTAGCTGAGTGTGGTGGCGGGCGCCTATAATCCCAGCTACTCAGAAGGCTGAGGCAGGAGCATCGCTTGAACCCGGGAGGCGAAGGATCTCAGTGAGCTGAGATCATGCCACTGCACTCCAGTATTCTCACCACGAATAGCAAACTGTTCGTGATATGTGAGTCACCAATATAACACACCCGTTTAAGTCCTAATTTATAGTGGTCAAAGTCAGCAGTTCTTTATATCTCTATATAAAGGCTAGTTACATTCTTCTAGACACAGTATTTACATAATAAAATACACTGATTATATTACTTTTCTTTTTTATATTAAGTTGGAAGCACTCTATTTTTCAAATTAAGTGTATAAAAAGTTTATATTATCTATATTTCATTATATATATTATTTATATTTGGGAAAGGAGTTATTACAATTTTTTTTACAAAAGTGTTATACCTCATAAAAATGAACATCACTAACATATAACTAACATATATAATTTGCACTTACTCCCAACCTCTACGCTTAACCTCAGTTCCCACTAATCTTCCTTTCTTCCTATGCTCCATCCATATCTGCCTTCATGATTATTTATTGAAAACCTTAGGTTGCTCCAGCCACAGAATCTCTGTACTTGCTGTTCCTTCTGACTGAAATGTTCTTTCCCAGGTATCAATATTACTTACTCTCATATGTCCGTCATGCTTTTTCCTTTTGTTTTTTTTTTTTTTTTTTTTTTTTTTGAGACAGAGTTTTGCTCTGTCACCCAGACCGTAGTGCAGTGGTGTGATCTCAGCTCACTGCAACCTCCGCCTCCTGGGTTTAAGCAATTCTTGTGCCTCGGCCTCCCAAACAGCTGGGATTACAGTTGTGCATGCCACCGTGGCCAGCTAATTTTTGTATTTTTAGTAGAGATGGGGTTCTGTCATGTTGGCCAGACTGGTCTTGATCTCCTGGCCTCAAGTGATATATATGCCTGCCTTGGCCTCCTAAAGTGCTGGGATTACAGGTGTGAGCCACTGCACCTGGTCTTGTCATGCTTTTCGAACATCTTCTCAGTAAAGCTTTCCTTGACCATCCAATTTAAACTAGAATCTCTCTCTCCCTAACCCTTTTCCCAATTTACTTTTCTTTGCAATACAAATCACCATCTGTTCTGATTATCTATTGGTGAATAACAAATCATCCTAAAATTTAGCAGCTTAAAATGATAATCTACTGCTATCTTTCACAATTCTATGGATTGCCCAGCCTCAGCTGAGTGGCTCTTGTATGGAGTCTCTCATGTGGTTTCAGTCAAATGGCTGCTGGCACCGAAGTCACCTGAAGGCTAGACTCAGCTAGATATACAAGATAACCTCTTTAATCACAAGTCCAGTGCCTTAGCTGGGATGGCTGAAACAGCTGAAGCATAGCCAGGCATCTCTGTCTTATCATGCAGCCTTCCCACACAAATAGTTTGAGGTCTCACAGTATTTTAATGTATTCAACCTATTCTTTTACTGATGGAGAACTCATTGATGATTTACTGATAGAGAATGCACAGTACCTCTCATACAGATGCTGGCTTCCCCCAGAACCATTCCAAAAAACCAAAGGCAAGGAAATTTAATTTCCACCATGTGCTACAGATTACATAGAACCAGTCCACTCTTTAACTGTGGGTGAGGACAACAGAAAGATGTCGGTACTGGGAAGCATAGTGCACTAGGAAGCTATCTTTGGACAGTTACCACAATACTTAACATATTCTCTATTTTACTTTTATATTTATTGTCTCCTCTTCTACAAGGATATACATTTGACAAGGAAAAAGACTTCCGTGTTCACCACTTTTCCTCCAGCACACACCATGTAGTCAATTGATATTAACTGATAAAAGGAATAAATTATTGCATTAGGTAAGTGATATACATCAATAATTCACTATCTCCTTGCTTCTCACTATAGGTCACTCTGCCTCAAACTTACCAATTTACCTTTCTGAAAGGTAGCTGGTATGAATCTGGATAATTCTGGAAGTAGAAAATGACAAAGTTGGGACAAAAATCAAAGATGGAAATATAAACAAGGATCATACACATTGCTTTGTCCTATGGACATCTCTGAGCACTCCCGTACCTAGTTTCTCCTTGTCAGAAATCTCTCCTAGAGCACTTATAAAAAATGAAGCACTACTTGACGTAACAATTTTGTATATTCTGTATAATTACCCTTAAAAAAGGTAAAAGCCAATTAAACATTTAATTATTCTGTCTACAATTTCACGTGTTAGCTTCATCTTCTGGATAAACACTATACATTTCTTGGCTGGGTATGGTGGCTCATGCCTGTCATTCTCAGTACTTTGGGAGGCTGTGGTGGGAGGACTGCTTGAGCCCAGGAATAAGAGAACAGACTAGACAACATAGCAAGACTCTGTCTCCACAAAAAATTTAAAAATTAGCCAGGTGTGGTGGTGCACACCCATAGTACTAGCTGCCAGCTACCTGGGAGGCTAAAGTGGGAGGATCTCTTGAGCTAAAAGAAAAAAAAAAGAACTCAGAAACTGTACATTTCTTGAGAACCAGCTCATTTTAATTTAAAAACAAGTTTTAATTCCAAATTCTCAACAGAGGGCTCAATACTAACTTGTGCATACTAGCATGTAACAGGAAAAAAAAAAAGCCAATGAATTCTCCATCAGTAAAATAATAGGTTAAATACATTAAAATACATGTATTGATACACTGAAACAGCATGTACTTTTAAAAGAATGAGGCAGAAGCAGTAAGAGGTACTGATAAATGAACAAAGCAGATAGATATAAGCCAGGTATGGTGGTTCAGGCCTGTAATCCCAGCATTTTGGGAGGCTGAGGCAGGCAGATCACCTAACGTCAGGAGTTTGAGATCAGTCAAAATGGCGAAACCCCGATTCTACTAAAAATACAAAAATTAGCCGGGTGTGGTAGCTAATAAACATGAACATCATGTGTTATTTATGAACATATGACCAGACTAGTCTTAAGGCTTAAACTTCTACAAAGCTAAAATAGCCCTTAGAAAATAATAAATATTTAAGTGTTCCAGGTAGTGTGGAGGACACAGGTCTTCCCTGAAAGGAACTTACAATTTACACAGGGAACCAAAACTGGTAAGTAAGAAACCACTGATGAACAACTGAATGTTAAAACAAGCTATAGTAGGCCAGGCACGGTGGTTCACGCCTGTAATTCCAGCATTTTGGGAGGCTGAGATGGGAGGATCGCCTGAGTCCAAGAGTTTGAGACCAGCCTAGGCAACATAATGACTTTGTCTCTACTAAAAATTAAATTAGCCAGGAGTGGTGGTGTGTGCCTGCAGTCCCAGCTACACAGGAGGTTGAGGTGTGAGGACTGCTTGAGCCCAGGAGTTTGAGGCTGCAGTGAGCGATGACAGTGCAAATGCATGCACTCCAGCCTGGGTGACAGCAAAACTGTGACTCAAAAACAAAAAATAAAACCAGGCTATAGCAACTGAATACAAGTTTAACAGGAGTTGGAACAAGGGAAGTTTATTAATGTTAGCTAGAAAAAAGTTGTTTTGAGAAGAGGTTTGACCTAGGTTAGCCCACATATCATCTAAAGAAGTTTAAAAGAAAATAGGGAAGAGTAATCAAAAAGTGAAACCATCCAGCACAACCAAAATGATGTGTGCTATAACTTAGTCATAAAAATTTATAAGTATCAGAATTCCTGAGGTCTAGTAACTTTGTGTTATTTCTAGAATGCACAACAGTTTAGAAAAGAGAAATGCTAGTGCTTACATCAGCCTGCTTTTGCATACTGTTTTACCTATTTTGGATTAGCAATATGAAGTTTTCATATATGTCATTTCACTTAATCCTTACAACCTTTAAGAATAGTGTTGTTCACATTTTACCAGTGAGGAAATTGAGGATCGTGGTGGTAAAAAGTAGCCAAGAGGTGACTAATCTGTTTTTCCTCCTCCCTTCTGACATGACAGTGTAGGGAGCTCCTCAGACCCATTCCTCAGTGAAATGGGTAAAAGTTATTTAAAAAAAAATTTTTTTTAATCCAACCATTTAAAGACTCTAGAAATGGTTTCAAGGGTATACAGCAAATGAAGAAACACCTATTCAAAAAAATCTACTAAAGCTCAGTGAGGACAAGGAGAGTTTATAGTGTCTGAAACAGAGCCCTCTTCCTCCTTTCCCCTTGCAGCTTGGTATGACACAAACTCTACGCCTCCAATTATAGCCAAGATCACAGGGCTCTAGCAAGAGGCGCAGCATGCAGGCATTTCTGCCCCTTCTCTCAGCCACCTGCAGCTGAGGCTAAGTTCTGGGCAAGTGTGGCTAAGAGGCAGAGCCTCCCTTCTTCAGCTCCAGCCCTAATGGGGGATGGAGGCTCCACCTTGGGCATGGTGCTGCTGAGTACACTAGGGTCCTGACTGCTTTTGCCCCAGATCCTGGTGTGTGGGTTCCATGCCAGGAGAGACAAGCCAAGAAACCTGGGCTGCTGCCTCTTGCTCCACTGAACACTCAGCTCCTAAATCAGGATATCTGTAGTAAGAATGATCCATTGTCCCTTCCGCCAGCACTGGAGCCTGGCTCCAACATTGACTGGGCAGAGAAGCAGGCCATAAAACGGAGCTCCAAATCATTACCCAAAGGAACTGACTTCATTGCAACAAAGTATGTAAAAGTCCAAACTGAAGGGTGCTCTCCAGAATGGTGGTTGTGATGAAAGGCAGACTGAAAGATTCATTGGCAATAAAGGCTAAACTGTAGATTTCCTTGTATGCTGGAAAGAAACAGAAACACCTGGGAAGAGCCCTTTTGGGGTCAGAACAAATCTCAAACACTGCCCTTGAAAACTATGTTCACAAAGGAGTATAAATTTGATTGGATCAGTTTGTAAAGCTATTTATGCCCCAGGACGCTGAAAACAATAGTACAATCAATCTGCGAGTAATGGAGCTTAAGAGGCGGGTGTGGTCAGGGGAAAAGACAGCCAAAGAAAGCTCTACCAAAACCAGCGCCATCCTTATTGTGGGCATACTCGAGGCTATTCCCCCTAAGTGGCAGCATTAGAGGCTTCACATTGGTAGGGGGTGGGAGGGAGGAGAGGAGAAAGACTTGTATCTAGAATATATAAAATAACTCCTACAGTCTCAACAACAAAAAGACAACCCAATTAAAAAATGGGCGAAAGACTTAAATAGAACATTTTTCCAAAGAAGAGAAATAAATGGTCAATACGTACATAAAAGATGTTCAACATCCTTAGTCATGTTAAATAAGCCACTGTTTTAGGCTAAGCTACTGCATTAGGCATAGTGCAGTAATGGAGGCACTCACACTAAAGTTCCATACCATCAAACTGAAACTGAGTTATTATCTGGCATTCCTAGAAATCAGGAGAGGGAGATGGCTGAATTTCTCAAGCAGGCCACTTTCAATCAGCACGATAACAAAGTTCCCTCCACCTTTAATCCTTACAACAAAATGTCACCTGAAGTGACCTGATGTTAACCAATGAGTTATTTTCCTATTGTTCTGTTTCCCTGTTCCCACCTTGTGCCTTACAAGGAAAGTTAAAGTGACCAATCTACTTCTTGTTCTTTGTTTATATTTCCTTCAGTCATTTTCTGTCTATAAAACCAAGCTCCTCTGGTCAGCTCACAGGAATGCATTCTATTTTACAGAATGAAGCGTTAGCCCATTCTAGAATTGTTAAATGAAGAAATTTAAATTTTAAAAAATTTGTTGTAATTTTGTCTTTTGATAGTCATTAGGGAAATGCAAATCAAAGACACAATAATATACCACTTTACATTCGTTAGTATTATTTATAATCAAAGAAACTGATTGGCTAGGATGCAGGGAAAGCAGAAGACTCAAAACGCTGCGGCCACTTCGAAAAACAGCTTGGCAGTTTTTTAAAACGTTGAACTTAAGGGTTACATCATGACCCAGAAATTTTACCCAAGAGAAACTAAATCATAAATTCATCCACACAAAAACTTTTCAAAAATGTTCATAGCAGCATTATTCATAATGAAACAGGTTAATGGTTATGCAGAAACAATACAAATGTCCATTAAGTGATAAATCAATAAACAAAACATGATACATCCAGAAAATGGACCAGCTGGATATAAAAAGGAATGAAGTACTGATACATACTACAACAGGGATGAACCTCAAAAACTTTATACTAAGTGAAAGAAGCCAAACACAAAAGACCGTACATCGTACAATTCCATTTATATGAAAAGTTTCAGAAGAGGCAAATCCACAGAAAGCAGATTTGTGGTTACCTAGAGCTAAGGGTAGGAATGGCAAGGGGCTGCTACTGGGTACAGTTTATTTTTGGGGTGATGAAAATGTCCTCAAATTAGATCGTGGTGATTGGCTGTACAACCCTGTGAACATACAGAAAATCAAGGAACTATACACAGTTGTGTATTGCTTGAGGGGGACACGTTCTGAGAAATGCATCACTAGGTAATTTCACTGTTGTGCAAACATCACAGAGTCTATTTACGCACAGACCCGGTATATCCTACTACCCCCAGGCTACAAACCTGTATAACATGTTACTGATACTACTGAATACTTTGGCAACTGTAATACAATGGTAAGCATGTGTGTATGTAAACATATCTAAATATGGAAATGGTACAGTAAAAATACAGTATTATAATCTTACGGTATCACCATGGTATATGTTGTGATCTGTCATTGCAATGTTGCTATGTGGCACATGACTACACTTTCATATTTTATGGTATGTGAGATATGTTCCAATAAAAGTTTTTAAAAAACTCTGCTCCAGGCCGGGTGGGGTGGCTCATGCCTGTAATCCCAGCACTTTGGGAGGCCGAGGCAGGTGGATCACCTGAGGTCAGGAGTTTGAGACCAGCCTGGCCACAATGGTGAAATCCCGTCTCTACTAAAAATACAAAAATTAGCTGGGCATGGTGGCAGGCACCTGAAATCCCAGCTATTCGAGAGGCTGAGGCAGGAGAATTGCTTTACCCGGGAGGTGGAGGCTGCAGTGAGCCGAGATTATGCCACTGCACTCCAGCCTGGGAAATAAGAGACTTTGTGTCAAAACAAAACGAAACAAAACAAAACAAAACAAAACACCAAAAACAACCCTGCTCCATCTCATTCCTAATGCTATCTAACTTTATTTCCTATGATTCACCAATATGAACCTTCTCATCCATTTCTCCACCCAGAGTCTAATAAAAACCCCTACACTTCATTTTATTTTATTTTTTATTTTAGGTTTGGGGATACATGTGAAGGTCTGTTACATACACATGTGTCATGGGGGTTTGTTGTACACATTATTTCACCACCCAGGTATTAAGCTCAGGACCCAATAGTTATCTTTTCTGCGCCTCTCCCTCCTCCCATCCTCCCACCTCAGGTAGACACCAGTGTCTGCTGTTTCTTTCTTTGTGTTCATAAGTTCTTATCATTTAGCTCCCACTTATAAGTGAGAACATGCAGTATTTGGTTTTCTGTTCCTGCATTAGTTTGCTAAGGATGATGGCCTCCAGTTCCATCCATGTTCCCCCAAGACATGATCTCATTCCTTTTCATGGCTGCATAATATTCTATGGTGTATGTGTACCACATTTTCTTTATAAAGTCTGTCATTGATGGGCACTTAGATTGACTCAGTATCTTTGCTATTGTGAACAGTGAGGCAATGAACATTCGCGTGCATGTGTCTTTATGGTGTGAAAGGAAAATACATCTTGGGGCCCCAAAATCACTAAGCTAAAGGGAAAAGTCAAGCCGGGAACTGCTTGGGCAAACTGCCTCTCATTCTATTCAAAGTCATCCCTCTGCTCACTGAGATAAATGCATATTTGATTGCCTCCTTTGGTGAGGCTAATCAGAAACTCAAAAAGAACACAACCACTAGTCTCTTATCTACCTATGACGTGGAAGCCCCCACCCCACTTTGAGTTGTCCCACCTTTCTGGATCAAACCAATGTTCATCTTACATATACTGATTGATGTCTCATGTCTCCGTAAAATGTATAAAACCAAGCTGCGCTCGGACCACCTTGGGCACATGTTGTCAGGACCTCCTGAGGCTGTGTCACAGGCACGCATCCTCAACTTCGGCAAAATCAACTTCCTAAATTGACTGAGACCTGTCAACTTTGGGGTTCACAATTTTCAGGCTTCACACTGATAAAATGCTTTATATTCCTCTGCATATATACCCAGTAATGGGATTGCTGGGTCAAATGGTATTTCTGCTTTTAGCTCTTTGAAAAATCACCATACTGCTTTCCACAACGGTTGAACTCCCTCCAATAGCATATAAGGGTTCCCTTTTCTCTGTAACCTGGCCAGCACTGTTATTTTTTTGTTGTTGTTTTTTAATTATCGCCATTGACTGGTGTGAGATGGTATCTCATTGTGGTTTTGATTTGCATTTCTCTAATGATCAGTGATACTGAGCTTTTTTTCATATGCTTGTTGGCCTCATGTATGTCTTCTTTTAAGAAGTGTCTGTTCATGTCCTTTGCACACCCCCCTTTTTTTTCTTTTTTGAGACAAAGTCTCGCTCTGTTGCCCAGGATGGAGTGCAGTGGCATGATCTCAGCTCACTGCAACCTGCGCCCCCTGGGTTCAAGCGATTCTTCTGCCTCAGCCTCCTGAGTAGCTGCGATTACAGGCATGTGCCACCACGCCCGGCTAATTTTTGTAGTTTTAGTAGAGACAGGGTTTCATCATGTTGGTCAGGCTGGTCTCGAACTCCTGACCTCAAGTGATCCACCCACCTCAGCCTCCCAAAGTGCTGGGATTACAGGCATGTGCCACCATGCCTAGCCATTTGCCTACTTTTTAATGGGGCTGTTTTTCTCTTCTAAATAAGTTCCTTATAGATCCTGGATATGAGACCTTTGTCACATGCATAGTTTGCAAATATTTTCTTCCATTCTGTAGGTTGTGTGTTTATTCTGTTGACAGATTCTTTTGCAGTGCAGAAGCTCTGAAGTTTAATTAGATCCAATTTGTCAAGTTTTGTTTTTGTTGCAATTGCTTTTGATGTCTGTCATGAAATCTCTGCCAGAATGGTATTGTCTAGGTTGTCTCCCAGGGTTTTTATAGTTTTGGGTTTTACATTTAAGTCTCTTTAATCCATCTTGACTTGACTTTTGTACATGATGTAAGGAAGAGGTCCAGCTTCAATCATCTGCATATGGCTAGTCAGTTGTCCCAGCACCATTTATTAAATAGGGAGTCTTTTCCTCATTGCTTGTTTTTGTCAGCTTTGTGGAAGATCAGACTGTCTGTCATAGATGTGTGGCCTTATTTCTGGGCTCTTTATTTTGTTCCATTGGTCTATGTGCCTGTTTTTGTACCAGTACCACGCTGTTTTGGGAGTATAGCCTTGTAGTATAGTTGGGTAACATGATTCTTCCAGCTTTGTTCCTTTTGCTTAGGATTGCCTTGGCTATCCGGGCTCTTTTTTGGTTCCATATAAATGTTAAAATAATTTTTTCTAGTTCTGTGAGGAATGTTGTTGGTAGTTTGCTATGAACAGCATTCAATCTGTAATTTGCTTTGGGTAGTACAACCTTTTTAATGATATTGATTCTTCCTATTCATGAGCATGGGATATTTTTCCATTTGTTTGTATCTTCTCTGATTTCTTTGAGCAGTGTTTTATAATTCTCATGTAGAGCTCTTTCACCTCCCTGGTAAAGTGTATTCCTAGAGGTGTGTGTGTCAACTGTGAACGGGACTGACTTTCTGCTTTGGCTCTCAGTTTGGTTGTTGTTTGTATATAGGAATGCTAGTGATTTTTGTATACTGATTTTGTATCCTGCAACTTTGCTTAAGTTATTTACTAGTTGAAGGAGCTTTTGGGCCAAGGCTGTGGTTTTCTCTAGATATAGAATCCTGTCGTCTGCAAAGAGAGATGGTTTGACTTTCTCTCTTCCTATTTAGATGCGCTTTATTTTTCTTGCCTGAATGCTGTGGCTAGGACTTCAATACTATGTTGAAGAGTAGTGAGGGCATCCTTGTCTTCTGCTGGTTTTCAAGAGGAATGCTTCCAGCTTTTGCCCATTCGGTATAATGTTGGCTGTGGGTTTGTCATAGACGGCTCTTATTATGTTCAGGTATGTTCCTTTAATATCTAGTTTATCGAGAGTTTTTAACATGAAAGAATGCTGAATTATATCAAAAGTCTTTTCTCCATCTATTGAGACAATCATGTTTATATGATGAATCACACTGATTGATTTTTGTATGCTGAAGCAAACTTGCATCCCAGTAGTGAAGCCTACTTCATAGTGGATTAAATTTCTGATGTGCTGCTGGATTCAGTTTGCAAGTATTTTGTTGAGGATTTCTGCATCAATGTTCATCAAGCTTACTGGCCTGATATTTTCTTTTTTTGTTGTGTCTCTCCCAGGTTTTGGTATCAAGATGATGCTGGCCTCACAGAATGAGTTGAGGATAAGTCCCCCCTCCACAATTTTTTGGAACAGTTACTATTAGAATGGTACCAACTCTTCATTGTACATCTGGCAGAATTCCGCTATGAATCCATCAGGTCCTGGGCTGCTTTGGTTGGTAGGCTATTTATTACTTATTCAGTTTTGGAGTTTGTTATTAGTCTGTTCAGAGAATCAATGTTTTCCTGGCTCAGTCTTCAGAGGGTGTATGTTTCCAGCAATTTAGAGGTGTTCGTAGTAGTTTCTGATGGTTGTTTATGTCTGTGGGGTCAGTAGTAACATTCCCTTTGTCATTTCTAATTGTGTTTATTTGATCTTCTCTCTTTTCTTCTTAATTAGTCTAGCTAGTGGCCTATCTTACCAATTTTTTCAAAAAACCAACTCCTGGACGTGCTGATATTTTGAATGTTTTTTTGTGTCTCAGCTTCCTTCAGTTCAGCTCTGATTTTTGTTATTTCTCATCTTCTGCTAGCTTTGGGGTTGATTTGTTCTTCTCTAATTCTTTCCATTGTGAAGTTAGGTTGTTAATTTGAAATCTTTCTAACTTTTTGATGTGGGCATTTAGTGCTATGATTTTCCCTCTGAACACTGCCTTACTTGTGTCCTAGAGATTCTGGTATGTTCTATCTTTGTTCTCATTATTTTCAAAAAAACTTTATGATGTCTGTCTTAAATTCATTATTTACCCAAAAGTTATTCAGGAACATGTTGTTTAGTTTCCCTGTAATTATATGATTTTGAATGATTTTCATTGTGTTGACTTCTATATTATGCTGTGGTCTGAGAGTGTGTCTGGTACGCTTTCAGTTGTTTTACATTTGTTGAAGAATGTTTTATGTCCAATTATGTGGTTGGTTTTAGAGTATGTGCCATGTGAAGACAAGAAGAATGTATATTGTCTATACCTCATTTTAATTCTCTGATTCTTCTTACATTGTTGTTCTTACCTGGAATATTCTCCCTAAGGTACAGTCAGGTCACATATTCATTCTGAAGGTTTTTCTGACCAAGTCAATCCTCAGTGACCTACCTCATTTTCCTCTAGATTCCATACCACCTATAACTGGTAACACTATATCCTCAAATGTCTACATAAAGCAATTCCACCTTATTTCCCATCAACTTCTAGTCATACTGAAAACCATGGAACTGTATACAGTTGTGCATCGCTACCAAGCCAAAAACTAAGATCTTTATATCACCTTCTGAGAAGTCAGAAGAGGAATAACAGCCACATCACCAAAGAGAACAGTTTTAGCCAGCATAAGGAAGTCCCCTTTGCTTTAACCTTCACAAGAAAAATAACTTTGTAAAGACCAATAGTTTTTTGTTTTTTGTTTCTGCTTTCCTCAGCCTTTTTCTGTCTATAAAACTAGCCTCTTCTGTTTTATAGAATGAAGTGCTGCCTGATTCTTGAATGGCAAATGAAAGTCAATTAAGATCTTTAAACTAAATTTGTAGTAATTTTGTCTTTGACAGCCACAACCTATAATTCTTGCCTTAATCTCTTTTTATCTCCTCAAAGACAAACTTATTGTTCCAAATTACAAAGACCAAACCTAATTTTGGGAACTCAGCCAGGGCCTTAGGACAAAAGGGAAAAAGTGTACAAACAAGGAATTTTGTAGGATAAATAACATCAAGAGTAAATGAAAAGTATGCTCCTTCCCTCATCAACTGCTGCCAACTCACTGGCTTGACAGGATAGAACCTCAACTACATCTTTATAGCATAGCATCTTGAACACAGATGGCACCAAATGTCCGTTAATAACAAATGCCTTGAAGGAAACTTCTTACGATGTATTCAGTAGTCCTCAAATCTTAACAAATATTAAAGTCTTAAAGCAGGAAATGGAGATGAGGGAAAGGAAAAGTAAAATGACAGGGCATGCATTCACTTCTCAACAGAATATTAGAAGTGCATGTTCTTACTGTGTTTTTTCAAGGTGACCTCTTAAAGCTGCCCTCTTATCTGTAAACACAGTACTTAATGACACTTCACTTCTGTCAGAGAAAAAATGTGCACCATTACAAGAAGCAAGAATTTAAATATGAAAGCCCACCTCCTCCTAAAAGGGGTACCAAAATTCAAATTCCTATGCTTCTACAGGCAGCCAGGAGGAAATCAACACAATGAATCTTGGAAGTGAAGTATGCGAGGTGGGATAAGAAGGAGCTCTGCTTTCAAAGGATAGAGGATTGGCAGGGACAGAAGACAAGTCTTTGTAGTTGAACTTCTGAGAGCAACAAAGACAGTAGGTCAACACAGCATAAAAGCCAGATAGCACAGATCAGCTGAAACCTGAGCTAGATCCTGACTGTAGGAGCCTAGGATCAATGAATTCAAGAATTTCTCTTTCTGGTACTCTGCACAGGCAAATTTAATCCCACAAATTCCTTTCCCTGGCTCTGAAATAATATGAACATAGTACACTTCTCATTTGTTTAGCTTCAGAAATGTATTTTTTTCCTCTTCCTATTTATTCACACTTATCTGGTAACTTGTCTTAGGTTATTTAGAGGCCAAGATACATATATATATATCTATGTATCTTGGTCTCTTCATTAATTCCTTTTTATTCATAAAGACTCCTTTAAATTATACCTTTTTTTCCCCAGTCATTTATTGAATATTCAGTGGTTTAGACTAAGGGATTTAGAAAAGTATTTACAGTGAGTAATTCTTGGCTTCAATATGCAGAAAATTAAAGTGCCAAGAGAAAATAAACACCTAGAAGAGAATGTTTTCCAGAGTTTACATATGGTTATTTTGTCATCTGCTTCCTTCTTTGAACTCATATATACAAATGCTAATACCCCCACTCTAAATGTTCAACAGGGCATTTTTATTCTGCTTTTTGCAGAATGCTGATCAACATCAAGATTTTTTCCAGTCACGTATAATGAAGACAGCATTTGATTACCATTCTGAATGACTTCAACATATCAGGACAACTTCTCCCAGAGAACACTTTGTTCAATAATACAAAGAAGCACCACCATTATTAAGAGTCAGAAAGGGCCGGGCGCGGTGGCTCACACCTGTAATCCCAGCACTTTGGGAGGCTGAGACGGGAGGATCAGGAGGTCAGGAGATTGAGACCATCCTGGCTAACACGGTGAAATCCCATCTCTACTAAAAATACAAAAAAAAAATTAGCCAGGCGTGGTGGTGGTGGGCGCCTGTAGTCCCAGGTACACGGGAAGCTGAGGCAGGAGAATGGCGTGAACCCAGGGGGCGGAGCTTGCAGTTAGTCGAGATCACGCCACTGCACTCCAGCCTGGGCGACAGAGCGAGACTCCGTCTCAAAAAAAAAAAAAAAAAAAAAGAAAAAGAAAAAAAAAGAGTCAGAAAGCACTGAACCAGAGAAAGTAGTTACATACAAATTTTGTCATTTGATAGAATCAACCAAATATATAAACAAGAATCCTGACATCTTAAAGATAAAGAAATCAGTAAACAAATAAAAGAAGTACCAAAGCACCACTCATGATCATACTATTCTCTCTGTCCATTATTATACAACCAGTCAATGATTTTAAATAGCTATCAAACTGGTAACTGCAAGGTTTTTGACTGTCTCCAATAAGAAAGACTGATAACTTAAAAAATATCTGCAGTAAGGGCAGGCTGACAATGCCTGACATATACAAGGAACACAAAAAATGATTGCTAGACAAATTAAAGGGCCTTCATGGGATGAAGAGAACGTAAATCATTCTTATGAAAAAATGTATTTTTTAAAGACTTTGAAAAAATGATATTCACATGTATACTCTTCTATTTTTATTTATCTTTTAAAATATGATTTAGGTCCACAAATATTAACTGTGGATTGAATCTGCATAAAAGAGCTTAAAATCCTCATTTACCTCTTCAAATTTCTCTAGTTCACCAATTCACTATAACTTAAGAAAAGTAAATAGAGTGCTAAATTAAAAATTCACTCTTGGCCAGGCGTGGTGGCTCACGCCTGTAATCCCAGCACTTCAGGAGGCTGACGTGGGCGGAGTACAAGGTTAAGAGATCGAGAACATCCTGGCCAACACAGAGAAACCCCGTCTCTACTAAAAACACAAAAATTAGCTGGGCGTTGTGGCACACGCCTATAGTCCCAGCTACTTGGGAGGTTGAGGCAGGAGAATCGCTTAAATCCGGGAGGCAGAGGTTGCAGTGAGCTGAGATCACACCACTGCACTCCAGTCTGGCCACAGAGTGAGACTCCGTCTCAAAAAAATTAAAAAATTTAAAAAACCCAAAAATTCACTCTTACCTGTCACAGTGTAAGATGGCTGGTAATACCGGAAATCAGACTGGTTTGAATTGTCTATGTAAGTTTTTCAAGGATTTTTATTGACAATTTCAGGTGCTGCTCATAGTCTTCTGTCCACAAAACTATTATTAAATTTCAGACCCTCAGAGGAAAAATATTAAACAGCAATGTGCCCCTCAAGATGGGAAGCAAAACTTACTTCAAGTTGAAAAAGTTCTCCAGCTCCCTCAGAGTCATTGGATGTGATTACTGGAGTATGAATATGTACAAAGCCACTGTCCTGAAAAAGAAAACCACAGTTTTCAAAATATTTGCATATTCAACAATTCCAAGAACACACATCCTCTTATAGTATTAAAATGGCACAGTAAGCAAATGCTGTATCAAATCCCTCCCTAATCCCCCAAATACTAAGAATACTGAAAATCAGTTGAGTGTTTTAACTACACACAGGGGCACAAATAATTGTATTCAGGAACACACTTAGACATTAACCAGTCCAACCTCTTCATTTCAAAGATAAGGAAGTTAAGGCCCAGACAGATTTAGTGACTTTCCACAAGTTACACAATTAGTCAGTGGATGAGCCAGGACTAGAACCTAGGTCTTCATGCTCTCTCTTTAGTACTATATTTTCTTCCCTTTTCTATAACATTTTTGTGGTGATTTAACAAACAGGTACACACACTCTAGGCTAGTGCATAATGATGTTACCCACGTTGCTAGGGGAATACAAAGCAATCAGTATAAACTTATCTTGAAATATGACCTCAATTGTAATGAACGAACAAAAAAGGAGAAAAAGTAGACAAATAGAGACTGAATAAACAAACAGCAAAAAAGGGCAGAAATGATCTTTAGGAAGTCTCTGTCAGTAAACTGATGGGCCAATGGACTCCACATGGCACAAGCAGTGTACTTCCTTCGCCTGAAGGAATATTCTGAGCAGCAGCAATCCATCCACTACTGAGGTCCCCAATTGCAGCCCTTCCGAACAAAAATCTGAGACTATTTCCATTAGTGAACCACAAAAGCTGTTGCTAGTCAGACTGATACAATCCAGCAACTTCAAGGTTATGCTTCTTTCATTTTGATTATGGGTGTAAGCAAAAGGTTACACACAGTGTAGATGTTTGCAGTGTAGGACTGCAGGTAATAAAAAGTGAATTTATAATAGAAAGGTAGGAAAATATATGCTTAATGCAAAATGTTGGCCTTGGAATCAATACAACAAATTCTTATATGCATATCTCTGCCAAGTTTGGTGGAGTATAGATTGTCTCTATGCATTACTAGGGATGTCCCAAATACGACCCTTCTCAAATTCAAGTATTCTGGCTATAATACAAAGTATTCAGTTAACAACTTGCCTTATGATGTGGACTGATTAAATATTCAAGCTCTAAATTAGCAGTCTCAGAAAGTTATTAAAATATACATTTAATCTGACAGCAACATGCCTAGAGGTGCTGCACAGAGCACATTACAGAAAACCAATAAAATCTGATCAATAACATTACTGCATAAAATTTTTATCTCCTAGGAACCAAGAATCACGGACGTGAAACATTTATTCCACATGAATGTAGGCAACTATGAACATGAGTGCAGTAAACAAAGAAAGGAAGTGAAAAATCCAAAGGAAACGAGGGTGGGGAAGGGGAGGTGGAGAGGGAGGAGAAAATTTAACGGCTAAATATGATTGCCCAAGTTAGAACTGGTCAAATGCTACAAGAAACAGCAGTGTAAATCTTATGAAAATAACTGTATCGGATTTTTAAAAAATCACACACCTAGTGGGAATTACTTTTAATACTTAACTAATGCTAAACATTACAAAAGGGCCCAGCAGCTTTCGCTGCTTTAAAACTGCAAGGCTTATCAAAGTTCCTAACATTACCAAACGCTAATAAAGGAGAGAGTACAAAGGAAGAATAATACAGCCGTGCAAACAAAGTCCAAAAAAGTGAAAGTGGGTAGGGGAGTAAAAAGAAAAAAGGAAAGTAAATAGCAAGAAGTGGTTAAGTATTGTCACTATGTGCCTCAAATAGGTTTCCAGTGTCACTTACTTATACTGTCTCACAGCAAACGGGTTCCTAAGTAGAGTACATGAGGGCCAGAGAAGGGGCCAAAAATAAAAGCAAACACTTTCACCCAATTTTTCAGATTCCACCCATCACCTCCAAGTACATAAATATTTTAACACACATTCTAAAACCAAATATTTTATAAGACTCTGAGTATCCCAAAATTATAAAGTTCATACATTACGGCCCATATACACCACTAAGAGAAGACTAATAGACTATCTTTTTCTTTCACATGTAACTGAAATAACTAGCATTTAATCAGAATCAACAAAAAAGGAAACGTGAAAGGAATTGTTAGCCACAGGCAGGCCACAGACAACACAAACGGACAGCAAGAAGAGATTTAAAAAATGCATAAAGAGGCCAGGCGCAGTGTCTCAAGTCCTGTAATCCCAGCACTTTGGGAGGCTGAGATGGGCGAATCACCTGAGGTCAGGAGTTTGAGACCAGCCTGACCAATGTGGTGAAACCTGGTCTCTACTAAAAAATACAAAAATTAGCCCGGTATGGTGGTACACACCTATAGTCCCAGATACTCGGGAGGCTGAGGCAGAGGTTGCAGTGAGCCGAGATCACGCCACTGTGCTCTAGCCTGGGTGACACAGCAAGACTGTCTCAACCAACCAACCAACAAACAAAAAACATAAAAAGCAGTCACAGGAACTCAAAGGCATAGCAATCTGGAGACCTTCTACACAAAGGTAAAGAATACTCCACATTGGCTGGGCACAGTGGTTCACATCTGGACCTAGCACTTTGGTTGGTCCAGGCAGGACTGCTTGGGCCTAGGAGTTCAAGACCAGCTTAGGCAACAGAGTGAGATCCCATCTCTACAAAAAATACACTTTAAAAAATTAGACAGGCACAGTGGTGCCTGCCTGTAGTCTCAGTTACTTGGGAGGCTGAGGTAGGAGGACCGCTTGGGCCTGGGGGATTAAGATGGTAGTAAGCCATGATTGCACCACTGCACTCCAGCCCCGGCAACAGTCTGAGACCTCATCTCAAAACAACAACAACAATAATAACAAAAATACTTCACATAGTCAGTGGCAGGCTTTGAAAATGCTGCCATACAGAGGAGAACAATCCCTGATACTCACAGGAAGAACCTCGACTAACTGAGAAAGAAAGAGCGGAATCTTTTTTACTGGCTCACTGAGGAAGACAGGAAAGTAAGTAATCCATTTTAGGAACACTTCCATTGGAATTTAGAAAAAATTGGTGCCTAAAGAGAAAATTCCTCAGTTATTTCAGAAACTTGGCTTTTCTGAATGACTCATTCCTTGAGGATTCTCAATAGCCAAGTTTTAGTACAAAACAAGTCTGTCAGTTTTATGAGCAAACAAGGTTATACAAAAAATATTTTTCATACTCAAACCAAGAAATAACCTTAGATCCTTAAAGTATCTTAAAAGTACTGTTCAAGTTTCTATTTCTCCCCACATTTCTATAATTTAATTAACAAAACTGAAACTTACAAAAATTTATTTGGAGGCTTAACATCTTTTCGCAAACCCAAAGTAACAGATCAAAGAAACACTACAAAATACTAGGTAACATATAACCGTTACTTAATACGCCTCATAGTACTCCAGAAAGGTTTCTTTTTTTTGTTTGTTTGTTTGTTTGTTTGTTTTTTTTTGAGACGGAGTCTCGCTCTGTCGCCCAGGCTGGAGTACAGTGGCCGGATCTCAGCTCACTGCAAGCTCCGCCTCCCGGGTTTATGCCATTCTCCTGCCTCAGCCTCCTGAATAGCTGGGACTACAGGCGCCCGCCACCTCGCCCGGCTAGATTTTTGTATTTTTTAGTAGAGACGGGGTTTCACCGTGTTAGCCAGGATGGTCTCGATCTCCTGACCTCGTGATCCGCCCGTCTCAGCCTCCCAAAGTGCTGGGATTACAGGCTTGAGCCACCGCGCCTGGCCAGAAAGGCTTCTTTAAACAACTGAATCCTAAGTATCACACACAAAGGTAGGTAACAGAATTATATTCTCCAGGTCTTTACAATTACTAAGTGAATTTATTACTACTCAAAAAGTATCTATTTTTGTAACTACTCTACCACGAATGGTACTAAAATTCAAGTTATTTCCAACCACTTGAATTTTTTTTTTTTTGAGACAGAGTCTCACTCTGTCGCCAGGCTGGAGTACAGTGGCACATTCTTGGTTCACTGCAACCTCCACCTCCCGGGTTCAAGCGATTCTCCTGCCTCAACCTTATGAGTAGCTGGGACTACAGGTGCACACCACCATGCCCAGCTAAGTTTTGTATTTTTAGTAGAGGTGGGGTTTCACCATGTTGGCCAGGATAGTCTCGATCTCTTGACCTCGTGATCTACCTGCCTCAGCCGCCCAAAGTGCTGAGATTTCAGGTGTGAGCCACAGCTCTCAGTCATGAATGTTTTTCAAATTTTACTTTTAATAATTTTTAGTCAGGTGCGGTGCCTCACCTGAGGCACACACACACATTTATTATTATTACTATTATTATTATTGAGATGGAATCTCGCTCTATTGCCCAGGCTGGAGTGCAGTGGCGCAGTCTTTACTCACTGCAACCTCCGCCTCCCGGGTTCAAGCAATTCTTCTACCTCAGCCTCCCGAGTAGCTGGAACTACAGGTGTATGCCGCCATACCCAGCTAATTTTTTTGCATTTTAGTAAAGACGGGAGTTTCATTGTGTTGCCAAGGCTGGTCTCAAAATCCTGAACTCAGGCAATCAGCCCACCTCGGCCTCCCAAAGTGCCAGGATTACAGGCATGAGTTACCGCGCCCAGTAATAATAATAATTTTTTAAAGACAGGATCTCACTCTCCTGCCCAGGCTGGAGTTCAGTGGCATGAACACGGATCACTGCAGCCTCCACCTCCTGGGCTCAAGTGATCCCCCTGCCTCAGCCTCCTGAGTAGTTGGGACTATAGGCACATGCCACCATGCCTGGTTAATTATTTTTACTAGAGACCAAGTCTGACTATGTTGCCTAGGCTGGCCTCTAACTCCTGGGCACAACAGATCCTCCTGCCTCAGCCTCCCAAAGTGCTGGGATTACAGATGTGAACCATTGTACCCTGGCTACTTTATTTTTTTATTTCAAAAAATTTTTTAGCTTATTTGTCTTATTTTTTAATTGTTTACATATCTCTAAAAGCTTCAAGTAATAAATATGTATTTAGTCTACTTGTCAATATCACCACCTAGTGGCCAAAAGCCTACAAAACCTTCAGAACTAAAGTAGGTCTACTTTATCAGCTGTTGAACTCATGTGGTTAAAAAACAAAAAGGTATTTTTATGATTGTGTGGTTCAAGCACTACTGAAAATCCACATGGAAACTGCATAGCAAAGTTTCTGACAGCATGTGTAACTGGACGCTTACAAACTATAATGGGATGACACTGCATAATTTGATTTATTTTCCTTTGTTTTATCAAAAGCATATGCCTAAAAGCCATAATGTTCTTTAGCTCTTTCACCAAAAGTTAATCTGAAGAAGCTTTTTCAAGGGGCAAGAACTTTCTTGGCAAGCTATAGCAAGACTGGGGCTACGTGAATCTGGATACAGCCCAAGGGAAGGCTATATCCACTATTACACAACCTCTGCAAATTAGCTAGATCTGGAGAAGTACCACAGGAACCCTCCAAAACCACGTGGAATAACAATAAACTTTATCTGCTGGATCACTCCTTGCCTTTGGGGCCCTCCCATCCACAGGGAGAAAAGGTCCCTTCACATTAGCAACTTGTCAACCACATTAAACTGTGGCTTTCCCAGGTAGGGGGAAATGGTTGAGAAGCAAAGCTAAAAGAGACAAAATGTCTTTACTCATTAGATAGACCTACTTGATCAACACCAGTAACTCTTTAAAATTAATGCTTACTTTATACAAAATATAAATCTATGACCAAGATGGAGAAACAGGAAACCACCAAAAACACAGTAAAACAACAACAACAAAAACAGTAACAATAAAAAGCAAACCCCATGAAACAATAGTTTTCAAGATAACAGATAGCAGGCAACAAAAGCCATCTCTCTCTGAGATGGGAAACAAACATGGTAAACCCCTACCAGTAGACCAGCTTACTACCTTGAGGTCTTCCAGGCCACAGTACAGGGAAGGGTAAAAAGTAGGGTAGAGCCCAGTAGACTCCCTGAGTTGAAGAGACACAACTCAAGACTCTGGAGAGACCCAAGTGGTTAGAGTTCATACGCTAGAATATCAGAGAGGAAAGAGCTGCAGAGGGCACCCTGGAGTATTAGGTAGATCAGTACATTTGTGTGAGGAAACTATCCAATGCTAGGGAAAGAACCATCTAAAAAGATTAGAGAAAACAGTGCCCGGTGCTCACATGCTGGCTGGAAAAAGTACCTGTTCCACAAACTAGAAAAACTCATCATTCCCAAGGCCTTAGGTCAGGACTTAAGGAAGGCTTTGCCTCAGTGAGGAATAAACAGTACTAGACTGAGCACTGCTACAGACCTGCTTAACAAATCACATCAGCAAGACCTCAAAGGATCAAAGAGATACCAGTATCTGTGTGCAAACCCACAGCACCCAACAAGGTAAAATTCACAATGTCTGGCACCCAAAGCTAAGTCATGAAGAGTCAAGAAACCATAACCCAGAATGAAGAGACCAATCAAAACTAACCCATAACTAACAGACATGTTAACATCAGGAGAAAAAGACACAACTGTTCTTAAATAGTTATTAAAACTATAGTCCATGTTTGAAATGTTAACTAGACATAAAAGACGTAAAAATCAGCCTAGGCCAGGCGCAGTGGCTCATGCCTGTAATGAGCACTTTGGGAGGCCAAGGCAGGAAGATCGCTTGAGGCTAGGAGTTGGAGACCAGCCTGGGCAACATAATGAGACCTTGTCTTTATTTATAACAAACAAACGAACAGCCGAAACGAAACATCCAGATATGAAATCTAAATTAAAAGCCCCAGAAATAATAACTACATAGGTAAATATATAAGATTTTATTTAAATCTCTTTAAAATATAATTGATTGCTTGAATAATAATGATGAATCACAGGATTTATAACATAAAAGTAAAATGCACAGCAAAAAATAACATAGAGGGGGAAGAAATATAAGTATGTATTATAAGGTTACTACACTACACACTATACTATAAGGTGGCAAAACATCAACTGAAGTCAAAGATGTATACTATAAACCCTAAAGCAGTCACTAAAATAACAAAACAGAGTTATAGTTAAGAGGACAACAAAGAAGGTAAGAAATAAGGAATAATGCAAAAGGCGGTAAAAAAAAAAGAGAAAAAAGAGAACAAAGAACAGATAGGACAATTAGAAATAAAAACAGCAAGGTGACTCAAACAAAACCATGTCAATATTCACATTAAATGTATATGATCTAAACACCCAAATTAAGAGAGTGAGATGGATTATCAGACTGGGTATAAAAAGCAAGATCTAACCATATGCTGCCAACAAGAAATGCACTTTAAAATATAAAGATACAAATACATTTGACCCTTCAACAAGATAGATTTAAACTGCATGAGTCTACTTATACCTGGATTTCTCTCAATAAATATACTGGAAAATGTTTTGGAGATTTGTAGCAATGTGAAAAAGTTTGCAGATGAATAGCATAGCCTAGAAATATTTTTTAAATTAAGAAAAAAGTATGCCATGGATGCATAAAATATATGTAGATATTAGTATATGTTATTTACTACCATAAATACACACAAATATATTACAGTAAGTTAAAATTTATCCAAACTTACACAAACACAGACCATACAGGGCACCATTTGCAGTAGAGAGAAAGGTAAGCAAATGTAAAAGTGCAGTATTAAATCATAAATGCATAAAAGTAGTTATATACAGTATGTACAATAATTTCATAGCTACTATAGTGAGCTCAAGTGTTACAAGTACTCATTTAAAACACCCGGGGATGCTAATCATCTCACGAGCAGTTCATCTCTCAGTAAATTATGTGTCGCAGTAAAAAGCAATCTCTTGTAGTTCTCGCATTATTTTTCATCAGTTTCAGCGCAATACTGTAAATCTTAATTAAAACCATGGGACCCACACAAAGTACTACGAGTGAGGCTAGAAGTAGTCCCAAGAAGCAGAGAAAAGTCACGACATTAAACGTAAAAGTTTAATTTCTTAATATGTACTGCAGATTGAGGTCTGCAGCTGCTTGCCATTTCAAGACAAATCCAGCATAAAGACCACTTATGAAATTTTCTCTTAAGAAAAAATAAGGAAATCGTGAAACTGTTGCTACAGCTATGCCAGCAAGTGAGAAAACCTTGCACCTTTTGTGAAATACAAAATATGTGTTACTCAACTATTTACATTATCAGTTAAGACTTCCAGTCAACAGTAAGCTATTAGTCATGTTTTTGGGGAGGCAAAAATTTATACTTGGATTTTTTTTTTTTTTTTTTTTTGAGACAGAGTCAAGCTCTTGTCACCCAGGCTGGAGTGCAGTGGTGCGATCTCAGCTCACTGCAACCTCTGACTCCCAAGTTCAAGCAATTCTCTTGCCTCAGCCTCCTGAGTAGCTGGGATTACAGGCACCCGCCACCATGCCTGGCCGTTTTGTACTTTTAGTAGAGATGGGGTTTCATCATGTTGGTTAGGCTAGTCTCAAACTCCTGACCTCAAGCGATCTGCCCGCCTTGGCCTCCCAAAGTGCTGGGATTACAGGCGTGAGCCACCGCACCCGACCTAAGATTGGATTTCTGACTACACAAAGAGTTGGTGCCCCTAACCTCCATGTTGTTCAAGGGTTAACCATGGTTTAAAAGGATGAAAAAATATATATATGCTAACACTCATCAAAGGGAAGTTCTAGTGGTTATAATATCAAAGTAGATTTGAAAGCAAAGATATTAATAGAGATTTTTAAAAAAAGCTTGATAAAACTGATATACCTCTAACCGGGCTAATCAGAAAACAGGCCACAAGTTATCAACAGGAATGAGACAACATCATCACAGATGCTACAGATATTAAAATAATAAGGGGATACCTATAGCTTTATGGCAGTAAGTTTAAAAACTTAAATAAAATGGATCAATTCTTGAAAGACTACCAAAGTTCACTCAAGAAAAAATAGATAAGCTATAAAGTTGTGTAACTATTCAAGAAATAAATCACGTGCAGTGACATACACCTGTAGTCCCAGCTATTCGGGGTGTGAGGCAGGACTGCTTGAGGCCAGGAATTCAAGACTGTAGGGCACCATGATTGCACCTGTGAATAGCCACTGCGCTCCAATCAGGACAACATAACAAGATCTGTCTCTAAATAAATAAATAAATAAATAAATAATTTTGTTGTTGTTTGAGATAGTCTCACTCTGTCATCCAGGCTGGAGTGCAAGTGGCATGATCTCGCCTCACGGCAACCTCTGACTCCTGGGCTCAAGTGATTCTCCTGCTGCAACCTCCCAACTAGCTGGGATTACAGGTACCCACCACCACGCCCAGCTAATTTTTGTATTTTTAGTACAGATGGGGTTTCAGGCTGCTCTTAAATTCCTGACCTCAAGTGATCAGCCCACCTCGGCCTCCCAAAGTGCTGGGATTACAGGTGTGAGTCACTGCACCTGGCCAATAAGTAATTTTAAAACAAAAAAAGGCAATAACAATTTTCTGGGCATGGTGGCACATGCTTGTTATCCCAGCTACTTGGGAGGCTGAGGGGAGAGGACTGCTTGAGCCCAGGAGTTCAAGACTAGCCAGGCAACACAGTAACTCCCATCTCAAGATAAAATTAAACAAAATAAAGTTAAAAAGAAATTGAAATTGTAGATAAAAACTGTACCCCCCACTGGGAAAAAAAAAAGACAAATTTGAAAGTACACACTGAGATGAATTCACTAGTGAATTCTCCACATTTAAGAAAGAAATAATCATAACTGTATGGATAACTGTGTAATTTTACTTTTAGAAAAGATAAAGGAAGAGAATAGCCCCAACTCACTGAATGAGGTCAACCTTACCCTGATACCAAAACCAGACAAAGACATTAGAAGAAAACAAAACTACAGAATAATATCCCTTTTGAGTGGTGAGGCAAAATTCTAATCGAAGTTATAGCAAATTGAATCCAACAAAATATTAAAAGAATACATCTGTAATATCATATACCTATATTATTAATAGATTAATGTAAGAATTTTTTTTTTGGAGATGGAGTCTCACTCTGTTGCCCAGGCTGGAGTGTAGTGGCACAATCTCGGCTCACTGCAACCTCCACCTCCCAGGTTCAAGTAATTCTCCTGCCTCAGCCTCCCTAGTAGCTGGGATTACAGGCACTCGCCACCATGTCCAGCTAATGTTTTGTATTTTTAGTAGAGACGGGGTTTCACCATATTGGCCAGGCTGGTCTCGAACTCCTGACCCCAGGTGATCCACCCACCTCGGCCTCCCAAAGTGCTGGGATTACAGGCATTAACCACTGTGCCCAGCCAATGTAAGACATCTATATTAGAATATATCTATATTCCTAGAAATGCTGGGTTAGTTTAACATTCAAAAATTAATCAATGTAATTCAGCATTACAAAACAAAAACCATAGGTCATCTCAAAAGATGCAGAAAAAACTGACAAAACCCAATACCCATTCCTGATAAAACTCAGCAAACAAGGAAGAGGAGGGAACTTTCTCAACCAAATTCAGAGCATCTATTAAAACCTATAGCTAACATCACACTTAGTGGTAAAGGGAACAAACTGCTGATACACATAACAACATGGATGAATCTCAATAATTATGCCAAGTGAAAAAAGACAAAAAACAGCATATGCTGAATGATTTCATTTACATAAAACTCTAGAAAAATGCAAGCTAATGCACAGGAACAGGAAGTGGATTGTGGTTGCATGGGGATGAAGGGAAATAAGGAGGGAGAGGAGGTATAACACAGGGTCAGGAGGGAACTTTTAGGATCTTACCTTAAAGAAAGAATGAATAGCAGCTGTGGCTTCACTGCGAATCCTCAGTATAGAACCCAGAACGTTAGTCCTACACCTAAAGTGAGGGTATTGTCTCAGGTACTCTAGAGGATGCCTCTCTTTATATTTGATGGGGAAAGCCTGCCAATAAATGAAAAAAACAAATTAGAAGCCAAAAGAGACACTGTTTAATTAAATCAGTTTCCAGGGTATTTCTTAAATAGTGCTTTAGAACCAAACTAAGATCCTCTCCTTATGTTTTAATATAACTGATTTTAATCCACATTATTTCCACCAGGTAAGTGGAATGGTAGGATGGAATCAGAGAGATGTAGGTTTGAATCTAGCTCTACCACTTATTAGCCAAGTAACAGAGCTAATATCACTGAAGCTCATCTGTTATTTATCAAGTTTGTATCCATTAGCTGTGAATCACTTCCTACAAATAGGTTATGATTAATTATGCAAAATTTCCACTGTTTGGCACACAGGAGTTCAAAATATTGTAGATATTAAACATGTACACACAAGGCTAATGCTCCATTTTAAAATTACCTATATGACTTGAAAGCCCATGATCATTCACAATCAATTGGTGCAATTTATTACTACTATCAACATGATACTTCCATCTAGCAGAGTAGTAAAGATTTACAAAAAGTTTGAAAGAAAATTATGGTTCCACATTGAGATATGTCTACCCTGCTCACATTCATGTCAAAAGATTAAGACAGACACATCCTTTCAGACAAAAATCAAAGTTTTAATTAAAAAGATAACAGAGAAGCTAAAAAAGAGCTCCACTGGCAGCCTGTTTCTTTCAGTCTCATCCATTCTTTTTAAGTCTTGTACACATACAAACTCTTATGTTGTATAGAAAAAAAGCACCATACTTACTAAAAGTGAAAATGTGACCATATCATAATTCTAGGGGTCAGAATTCCCTAATGTCGGAATATTTCAAAATGATACTGAATCGAAGGGCTTCAGGGAAGACGAAGCCATCAACACCAAAGCAGCCCAGGAAGAACAATTTAAGAATACAGTAGTCCCCTACTTACCCACAGGGGATATGTTCCAAGACCCCCAGTGGATACCTAAAACCACAGATAGTATCAAACCATATAAACATTATGTTTTTTCTTTGACAACAATGGCCAGGTAGTATATAAAGTACAGATAAGCTGGACAAAAGGATGATTCACATTCTAGGCAGGATAGAGCAAGATACCTCAAGATTCCATCACACAATGAGAATGGCATGAAATTTAAAACTTAAGAATTGTTTATTTCTGGAATTTTCCATGTAATATTCTGAGACCACCGTTCACTGTAAGCAACAAACTGTGAAAAGCAAAACCACAGACAAGGGTGAACTACTGTAGTGAAACACATGGCAAATTTTTAATAATCACAGATCCCTATAAAAAAACAAAAAGAAAAATGGTTACCTTCTATATTATGCTCTCAATTTCCAAATTATTCTACACTCTATTTTTCAGAAATCTTAGAACCTGATTCCTGATTTTACATGTCAATCAGAATTTCTTGGAAATTAAGGATGACATTTTAACAAAAATTGCATTTTCTTCCTTTATTTCCTTACATTTCTTCCTATTATACTGAAAGAATTAACAATGAATTAAAATGATGCAATTTTCCTGTATTTCCTCACTTTTGTTCATTAAATGTTTGAAGACAGGTATAGCAAAAACACAGAGGATTCATATGGCTAGAATACAAATTTCAGCTGTGTCACATCAGCTCATAATGTTAAGTAAATCATTTCATCTGGCTGGGCCTCATTTTCTCCATTGTAAATTTAAAGAATTTGATTAATAATCTTTTATTCTCTCCAACCTCTTTATCAAGCTTATAAATATGAAGCTAACAGAAGAGTCTTACAAAAACAGGCATAAACATGTCTTAATGCCGAATTTCTTGCCTCTGGTTCAGCCTAAGCATTATAATACTATTGATCGGCATCACCCAACAGAACTTTCTGTGATAAATGGAAATGTTTTGTGCTATCCAATATAGTAGCCAGTAGCCACATGCAACTACTGAGCACTTGAAATGTGGATAATGCCACTGAGGAACTGGATTTTTTTAATGAATTTCAACTGATTTAATAACAAACAGCCAAAGGTGGCTAGAGTCAACCATTATTGGATGATCGGTTCTAGATCATGCAAAAGTCATTCCTGGCTTTCCTAAGAACGAGCCCGCCCTGGTATATCATTGTGGCTGACTGGGCATGCTTGTAAAAGCAGCAAGTTTTAACTGTGACACACACCACAGAGATGCAAAAATTAACACTTACCTCTCACTAAGCTATCTACATAAATAATTTTTGCTACTGCCTCTTCAGGTTGTATGGCTTGTTTCAATTATCTGGTAAGTTGCAAATGAAATATATTCTAAGTTTCATCTTCCTAATAATCACACTTAAAACAGATTGCTGTCTTAATTAAAGCCTAAATAGCCTCCACAAAAGTGTCAGAAATCATACCTTGGCATCGCAATTTCCAATAACTTTAATTTTTTCTGCCTTCAGTTCCACATTTTGCCTTTTGGATGGACTTTTTATCAGCTGCCCTTGTATTTCCACCGAACTCCCAAAAGTTAATTCTCTACAGTAAGAAAAAACAAGATAAACAAGATATCATTATATACAACCTTCATTTTAATATCAACTATGCAATAAGAATATTAAAATACTTAATGACAAAAGCTTTTACCCTCAATTGGTTAAATAATCTTCAGAATCAATGGATAATCTGTTGTATAAATAGAGTATAAAATTAAATGAATTCCATAAGCTTTAAAATGGGAACAAAGAGAGTTAAGAATTCGTATAATTCAGAATTAAGAGGCTGTACAATTGCCCTTATTAAAAAGTTAGTTGGCCAAAAACTTTCTAAAAGATTACAGAATACATGCGAAAACTGCAAATCAAAATAAAATTAGCCTGGAATTCTCTGTCCTATTTTTGCAACTAAAAAAAAATTTTTTTTTTTTTTACTTAGTTGGCTGGTGATCTGAGCACATAAGGTGCTACTTTCTGGTTAATAAGACTAGGTTCGAGTTCAAGTTCACCCACAAATTAACGGTATGACAACTATGAAAAGTCATCTAAGTTCATTTAAGAATCATCTATTAAAAAAGGAGCTGGTAAATGATAGTACATCTGTTCTAATTCTTTTTTCTTTTCTTTAAAGAGACCAGGTCTCACTATGCTGCCAAGGCTGGTCTTGAACACCTGGGCTCAAGCAATCCTCCTGCCTTGGCCTCCCAAAGTGCTGGGATTAGAGGCATGAGCCACCATGCCCAGCCCATCTGTTCTAGTTCTAACATTTCATAATTGCAGTAAGTATGACAATAAGTGCCTTCCTAAAAAACTATTAAAATATTATAGCAACACAATAAATTTTATTAAAGTAAGTCAGGAGATTCTCCACCTGATTGTCCACTATTGCATTATGGGTGGGGAAATCTGGTATACTTTCATCAACCTGAGAGGGTAATTTGAGATGCTCTGACTTAAAATATGTACTACCTGACATATATAAATATAAATACTATCCTAAGGTTTCCTGGGAATATCTCAAAGAGTCATCCTCCAGAAACTCTAAAATCTAGGTCCCATTAGACCCATGTGGTTGCTACACTGATATAAACAATCAAAACAATTACAAAGTTTTTAAAAGGTTACCATTAATAATAGGGCCAGGTGTGGTGGCTCATGCCTGTAATCCCAGCACTTTGGAAGGCTGAGGCAGGCAGATCACTTGAGGTCAGGAATTCAAGACCACCCTGGCCAACATGGTAAAACTCTGTCTCTACTAAAAATACAAAAAATTAGCCCAGTGTGGTGACACACACCTGTAATCCCAACTACTCAGGAGACTGAGGCACCAGAATTGCTTGAACTCATGAGGCAGAGGTTGCAGTGAACCGAGATCATGCCACTATACTCCAGCCTGGGCGACAGAGTCAGACACTCTCCACAAAAAAAAAAAAAAAAGTTACTATTACAACAATTTTTTTTTGTTCTGCCCAGTTGACCACATAGTCTCTGATCCATGAACCTATTCAATGTGTAAACAGCATTAACCCTAACAATCCTCAGAATAGCAAAGCACTCTTATTCTAACAAATTAGAATAATGTTCTCTTCCTCAGAGCTGATACCTAACATTAAAATGGTGTTAGTTTTTGGTTTTGGGGTTTTTTTTTTGGAGACAGGGCTCTATCACATAGGCTGCAATGCCGTGGCAAGATCTTGGCTCACCACAGCCTTGACCTCCAGGGCTCAAGACATGCTCTAGCCTCAGCCTCCCGAGTAGCTGAGATTATTGGTGCATACCACCATGCCCAACTCATTTTTATATTTTTGGTAGAGACACGGTTTTACTATGTTGCCTAGGCTGGTCTTGAACTCCTTGACTCAAGTGATTTGTCTGTCTCGGCCTCCCAAAGTGCTGGGATTACAGGCGTGAACCACCACACCTGACCTAGTGTTAGTTTTAAAACCTAATGAATGAGACCATAAAGTTTCTTCCATTTATTCAACAGGTAATAATTTGTCATATTGTCAGCACTATGCTAGAGGTCAAGAATACAAAAAAGAATGAGATGCCATTCCTAACCTCAGGAAATTAAGAGTCTAGCAGGAGGAGTCAAATAGGAATACAGTTGATTACCATCCAATGTGATACTTTTAACACAGATGTAGGCACGGGATGCTATGGGAGGACAAAAAAGGGGTACCTGACACAGTTATGGGATGGGAACATCAGATGATGCCTAACTAAGCAGGAACTATGAAAGACAAGAGGAGAAGAGGCTGTATTGGGCAGTGGCAGCAAGACATACAAATGCTATTAGGAAAGAGCAGAACAGCTTAGGGGAGCCGCAAATAATTAAGAAAGACTGAAGTGAAGCATAGGTTGGGGATATCAGCATGTGATGATGTCAAATAGAGGAGGAAAGGCCTGAGCTTGAAGGATCTTGATTCCAAATATTTGGACTTGATCCTCAAAGCTATGAAAGCAGATTTGTTTCAAAAGATTACTCAGGGTTCAATGTAAACACTGGTTTAGGGAAGTGAGAAGCACTAGAGGTGAAAAACAAAAATCAAAGAATTCTTTTAAAAAACAAAACTCACCTACTGTCAAGGCTTGAATCTGCAACAATCTGAAGGCTTTCCAAAGATGACCCATCATTTACATGCAGGAACAAGACTTCCTTCTGGGATCGGACAGAACGAATCCATCCCTAAGGAAGAGAAATATTTCTAATGTGAGAGTAAAACATTTTATGTTTTCATTACACATACACACACATAGACTAAATGAAAGAAAAACATGTACGCATAATCCTGCCTCAACAAATCGACTTTTAGTTCACCAATATGCATACTTAATTTTATATGTTCAATCACAATGGGATACACACTTTGGTATTCTATCTTTTGTTTTCGTAATAAAGCACAACATTTCGAACGCATGCCTAACATTCCTTCACATTGATGAGCCTAATTCATATAACCAATCTTCCCAATATTGGCAATTCCAGGTATTTCCTCCAAGACCCCTGCCCCCTGGCCCAACAATAAATAACAGGGCACATATCTTGGTGCCTTTCTCAGGATATGGGGTACGCCCTTCTTTCTGGTTTCATCTCACCATGCTGCCGAGAAGGCACCTCCTCTTTGGTGATTCTAAAGCAACAGTAATTTCCAGGCTGGGTGCAGAAATCCCAGCACTTTGGGAGGCCGAGGAGGACGGATCACTTGAGGTAGGGAGTTCGAGACCAGCCTAGCCAACATGGTGAAACCCTGTCTCTACTGAAAATACAAAAATTAGCCAGGCGTGTTGGCGCTCGCTTGTAGTCCCAGTTACCGGGAGGCTGAGGCAGAAGAATCGCTTGAACTCGGGAGGTAGAGGTTGCAGTGAGCCAAGATCGCGCCACTGCACTCCAGCCTGGGTGTCAGAGCAAATCTCCATCTCAAAAAAAAACAAAAAAACAAAAAAACAAAAAACAAAAAACTAACTCCAAACGACCACTTTCTTTCACTTGTTAAAGTTAACATTCATTGAGCCCTTTGTAATGTGGTTCTATTCTAAGCTCTGTATAAATATTATGCTACTTAATCCTCAGAAGAACTTAATGAAGTGGTTATCATTTTAGAGCTGAAGAAACATTATTTAGAGATGTCAGGAAAACCTCTCTAAATATTCCAGGACATAGTCACCAATTAGTAGAGTTGGGATTCAAAAGGAAGTTCGTACTTCAAAGTTCATGTTCTTATCAATGAGCTTTTCTGGGACGGTATTATAATTCTGCCCCATCCCCAGTTCCCCTGCCTAGGGAACACATCCTTCAGGACTTGGCTGAAACGTCACCTCATGCAAGATATCTTCCTTAACTTTCTCAGTTACGTTAACTTCCTGTTTTCTTCCAGTTCTTTACTTACCTTACTACCAACTATCTTATTGCTAAAATTATTTGTTTTAACCATTGGAGCAGGGCTGTCCAACAGAAATATAATGAGTCACATGTTTAATTTAAAATTTTTTTGTGGCCATGTTGAACATAAAAAAATAGGTGAAATATTTTACTTAACCTATTATGCCCCAAATATTATCAACATATAATCGATATAAAAACATATTGAGATATTTTGCATTCTTTTTGGTTCTTCAAAATTGGTATGTATTTTACACTTAAAGCACAAGTGCTTAGAGCCAAAAGTGGCTGGTAGCTACCATATCAGACCTCACAGGACTAAACTGAAATCCTCTAACCTGGGCAGCAGGTTCTATTTTCATCTTTGAGTTTTTCTCTTGACTAGCGCACAAAGTATCATTAATGTATGCCCAATTAATAGACAAACAGACCTATGGAAAGAATATGGAACTCAAAGAAATGCAAAGAAGAGCAGATTGGTCATACTGCTAAAAAGCAAAGGATATGTGAGGACAACAAAAATCACTGCAACAGCAAGCCATGACTGTGTCACTACAATCATGGGTGACAGAGCAAGAACCTACTCAAAAACTAATTATTTATTTATTATAACCACATCTGCCAGGCTTATGCCTGTAATCCCAGCACTTTGGGAGGCAGGAGGAGGAGGACTGCTTGAGTCCAGGAGTTCGAGACTAGCCTGGGCAATATAGTGAGACCCAGCTCCACAAAAAACTTAAAAAATTAAGAGTATGGTGGTGCATGCCTATAGTTCCAGCTACTCTGGAGGCCGAGGCAGGAGGACTGCTTGAGCCTGGGAGATGGAGACTGCAGTGAACTGAGATCACACCACTGCACTCCAGCCTGGGTGCTAGAGCTAGATCCTGTCTCAAAAAATAACCACATCAGTGTACTTCAGCAACCTAGTAAGAAACAGTCAAACCACCTTGTTTATTCTGCACCTCTTCTATGTGGAGCTGCTGCAAATAATATAATCAGCAAGAGAAATAACAGCAGCTAACATTTGTAGACTATGAGCCACTGTTCTAAATATCTTATTTCCATTACCTCATTTAATTTTCAGGACTCAGGGACAATTATTATCTCTATTTTCATAAGAGGAAAATAAGGTGTAGAACGCATAAACGCTATGCAGAGATTTAAACCTAAGCTGCTTAACTCCAGAGTTCTTTCAAACTGCTACATTCCACTCTTTCTTCGAATTCATTAAAAATAAATTACATGCAGAGTCCCACAATAGGCACTGAGGTGACTAAAAGTTTAAAAGGCATGGTTTGAACAAGTATTTACTGTTAGCCATGTGTGATTACAAAGGCAGGTAAGACACGGTTTCTGCTCTCAAGGAGGGAGGTCAAGACAACCACTTTATAAACCTGGATATTCATCATAAGGGATAAAGACAGAGAAAGGGGGCTTGTTCGTTTACACTTTTGGTATGATTAACAAGTTTACAGGTAATACCCTGGAATCATGAAAGCAAAATTCTAGCGCTTTAGAGTCATCGGAACAGTTTTGTGAAAAGTAATGGAAAGCAGAAAAGTGGAAACCCGCGACGCGTACCTATACTTTCTAACTTTTCCCTGCTCGGGGTTGTGTCTGACCCGACAGTAAAGGAAAAGCTAGATGTGGATGTGCCATATAAGTCCCTACAAGAAAAAAACCCACTCCCTTCCCATTCACCAACCTGGACCTTAATGCGCTCCCCACTCGTGTTCTGGGCCCCGAGAGCTTCCCGCACGCTCAGTTTGGCTGAAGGTTTGTGCTTGGGGAAAGGGGCGGAGGAACAGAAGCGCACGGACCGGAACAGACAGCGGACTCCCAGCATCGCGCGGCCGCCCAGGCCCTCCGCGGGAGCAGCCCAGACCCCGCGGTTGGAACCCCGCCTGCAGCGGCCCTCCTTTCTCAGCGGCTCCCCTTCCGCGGCCGCAGCTCTGCTCTAAGGCACTCCAGAGCCCCTCGGATGCGAGCTTACTCCTTCAGAACACCCAGCTCTGTCCCCACAGAACCTCTCCGTTTCCCACTTCCAACGGGGCGGAGTGGTCAGGACACTAGGCAAACGCCGGAAACAAACCATGTGCACTTGGCAGCTAGGGCGCCCCACTGCCCGCGACAATTCCAAAACTACGCACAGACCCCGGGCCGCAACACGCGCCGCCACTCCTACGACATCACGCCAACGCCGCTTACGTCATCACGCTACGACGAAGAAGGGAGAGCATGCGTACTTGTGACCCAGGCTTAGGGAAGCGTGCGGGAGGGGGCGGGATCAGGAGCCGAGACGGGGCGGAGCTAATGCCCTAAGGTTGTAGAGGTTATTGCTGAAAGAACTTGGGAGCACATCTGAGGGTCTTCATTTCTAAAGTTTCCAGGTGAGGCTGAGAAACTGAGAGGCGAAGAGTGACTGATGGCGAGGGAAACCGTCTCCATCAGTCAACAACAGGGATCCAACTAAGAGGAGGCTCTTAGCTGTTAACAGGATTCGCTTGAAGAGATCAGTTGTTCCGTTCCTGAGTTCTCCGCAGAGAAAAATCAGACATAGCCCCTCTGCGCAAGTCACAGTTGTGTGGTATTAGCTAAACAGACAGTTGCATAAAAGGGTGATCAGTTTGCCTGACAGTGCCTAAGCGTGGGACGCCAGAGGTGGCTTCCTGGAGAAGGTAGTCCTCTAACAGGTAAATAAGAGGAACTGGAGGGACCTTGCATATGGCCGGCAAGACGGTGGGAAGATGCAGCAGAGACTGGAGGAATGTCGAGTGCTACCAGCCAGAATCTTCCAAGTCTCCCTCTTCCCTCTGCCCTCCAACACAGCTATCTGCATTTGTTTGACCTGGAAACAATGACCCTTTTATGTATTAGGCTACCTTTTGTTAAAAACAAAAACAAAAACAAAAAAACTGTAACTCGATGACAGTCATGAAAAGGTTTTTAATCTAATTTAAAAAAATAAAACGTTTGGCCGAGTGCAGTGGCTCTCGCCTGTAATCCCAACTCTTAGGGAGGCAGAAGTAGGAGAATTGCTTCAGCCCAGGAGTTCAAGACCAGCGCTCGCGCTCGCTGTCTCTCTCCCCCTCTCTCACTCTCACTCTCACTTTTACCTTACTTAAAGATGCTACTGTTATTATGCCCATTTTACAAATAAGAGAACTTAGGCATAGAAAGGCTAGGTGACCTACTTAAGGATACACATTCCGTAAGTGTGAGATTTAAACCCAGAAGTGCTGGCTCTATGCATTTAAGCATTCTGCTGTATTACATAGTATCCCAAGGTGGAAAATAAGACCATGATCCCTTCCATCAAGGAGCTCATGCTTTAGAGACGGAGACAAGGAAGAAAAGAGACTACTGAAATACAAACCAATAAGTGCACACATAGATGTATGAGTTGTCTGCATTTGTTAAACAGTCACCCTTATATATTAGGCTACCTCTTAAATTTATTCAAAAAATTATTTTTGATATTTTATCCAAATATCATGTTGGATAAAATATAATACAATTATATAATATATACATGTATTACAATATTATGTTATATAATATAAATGTGTTCCCTGGTTCTTTTAATAAATTAAAATTATAAAAATAATAAAATTATAATTATAAAATAGTATAAACTTATAATTAAATTATAATATATTGGATAAGATATATGTTTATGATATAAAAATATGTCGGATAAAATATAATATAGTCTAGAGAAGGAGAAAATGTAGCTGAATTTTTGAAGAGGATCATTATTTTGCCAGATAGGCATGTAAGAAAATTTCCTGCCAGAAGGTGAACAGGGAAGGTTGCCAGGAGGGCAAATGGCCTGGAAAAATTGTAAAACCATTCTCAAGACAGACTAGAAAATATCTCATCTGAAAATACTCGGTGTTGGAGGTGGAACCTACTGAGAGGTGTTTGTATCATGGGGGCCTCATGAAGGCCTTGGTGCCACCCTTGCAGGAGTGAATTCCCACTCCATTAGTTTTTTCAAGAGCTGATTGTTGAAAAGAGCCTGGCACCCCCCTCCTTCTCTCTTCCTTCCTCTTTTGCCATGTGATGCTTGCTCCTCTTTGTCTTCCTGAATGACTGAATGACAACAAACCTTGACATTATTTACTTTGAGTGGAAGCAGATTCTGGTGCGATGCTTCTTGCACAGCCTGCAGAACTGTGCAGATAAATGAATAAACTTCTTATCGATTAAAAAATATATAGGCCAGGCGCAGTGGCTCATGCCTGTAATTCTAGCACTTTGGGAGGCTAAGGTGGGCGGATTGCCTGAGCTCAGGAGTTTGAGACCAGCCTGACCACAGTGAAACCCCATCTCCACTGAAATACAAAAAAATTAGCCGGATGTGGCGGCATGTGCCTGTAGTCCCAGCTACTCGGGAGGCTGACTCAGGAGAATTGCCTGAACCCGGGTGGCAGAGGTTGCAGTAAGCCGAGATCGCATCACTGCATTCCAGCCTGAGCAACAGAGTGAGACTCTGTCTCAAAAAAATAAATTAATTAAAAGGGCACTTCTTGAACCGTGAGAAAGGAAAAATGGAAACTTGCATCCAGTGCCATCGGAATTATGCAGCTATGGACTTTTAAGGGAAAATAAGTTTGTTGGTTCAAAATCTGGGGAACAAGACAGTGTGGGGTACATAGCAATGATGTTTATCCCAGTGAAAATCTTTTCTTTGCCTATGCCTACCCTGTCCGAGTGATCAAAAGTAGTAACCAGTTGGCTCATTTCTTACTCATGCCACTTTCTGTCTTGCCTTCTGCTATGGCTTGGATATGGTTTGTTTGTCCCCACAAAAACTCATGTTGAAATTTAATCCCTGATGTGGTGGTGTTGGGAGGTGAGGCCTAATGGAAGGGGTCTGGTGTGTGGGAGCAGATCCCTCGTGAGTGGCTTGGTGCTGTTCCACAGACTGCATGAGTTCTTGCAAGAATGGGCTTGTTCCCACCACAGCGGGTTGTTACAAGGCCAGGATGCCCCTCAGGAGTTCCCCTTTTTGCACATGTCCACTTCCCTTTTGACCTTCTTCACCACGTTGTGATGCGGCACAAAAGCCCTCACCAGAAGCCAGGGCCATGCCCTTAAACTTCTCGTCCTGTAGAACCATGAGCTAAATAAGCCTCTTTTCTTTATACATTGCCCAGTGTCAGGTATTCCTTTACAGCAACATAAAATGGACTAAGGCACCTTCTTTCTCTCCCAGCTCCCCCACTCCAGGGGACAATGTGCAGCTTAAGAACTGGAGTCTGAATCCCAGATAGTGAGGATCCTGCCTTCCTTTACCCTCTCACTACTTGTTTAAGCCAAAAGGTTAATTATGTTATTAGCAGGGGACCACTGTCCCAGTATGTTGAAGACAAGGGAAAACTAGTTGAAACTGAAGATTAGTAAACATATATATATAATTGAAAGTTGACTATACCACTTATGCTTCTGGTGCTCAGTTCAAACCATCCCCTGTATCTTGTGCTATATCAAATCATATCACTTTCTTGTTTATTTTTGTTTTCAATGTTGGCTTGACACCCTCCCTTTTAGATTCATCACCTTCCAGACAGTAGCACAAATGTTTTTAATATGAATATATAGTTGACCCTTGAACAACATGGGTTTGAATTGTGCCGGTCCACTTGCATGTGAATTTTTTTCAATAAATATATTGGAAATTTTCTTGGAGATTTGTGACAATTTCAGAAAACTTACTAATGAACTGTGTAGCCTAGAAATATCAAAGCATTTAATAAAAAGGTCATGAATCACAAGATACATGTAGTTACTAGTCTATTTTATCATTTACTATGACAAAATATACATAAGTCTATGATAAAAAGTTAAAATTGGCTGGGTGCAGTGGCTCATGCCTGTAATCCCAGCACTTTGGGAGGCCGAGGCATGCGGAACACTCGAGGTCAGGAGTTCAAGACCAGCCTGGCCAACATGGCGAAACCCCCATCTCTACTAAAAATATAAAAATTAGCCAGGCATCGGCCGGGTGCAGTGGCTCACGCCTGTAATCCCAGCACTTTGGAGGCCGAGATGGATGGATCACCTGAGGTCAGGAGTTTGAGACCAGCCTGGCCAACATGGCGAAACCCCCATCTCTACTAAAAATACAAAAACCAGCTGGGTGTGGTGGCAGGTGCCTGTAATCACAGCTACTGGGGAGGCTGAGGCAGGAGAATCGCTTGAACCTGGGAGGCAGAGGTTGCAATGAGCCGAGATCAAACCACTGCACTCCAGCCTAGGCAGCAGAGCAAGACTCCATCTCAAAAAAAAAAAAAAAAGAAAAGAAAAAGAAAAAAGAAAAAAAATTAGCCAGATGTGGTGGCGCATGCCTGTAATCCCAGCTACTCAGGAGGCTGAGGCAGGAGAATCGCTTGAACCTGGGACGCAGAGGTTGCATTACGTCACTGCACTCCAGCCTGGGCGACAGAGTGAGACTCCATCTCAAAAAACAAACAACCCCACAAACCTTGCATGGTGCTATTCATAGTTGAGAGAAATTGTTATAAGACATGCAACCTTAAGGTTTAACAAATAGGGCCAAATTTTTTCCCCAGTGTCACCAGCCATATATGAGAGTTTCAGTTGCTTTACATTCTTGTCAACACTTCATCTTTGTTTTTTTAATGTGAAACACTTCATAAATATGTGTGTCATCCTTGAATGGGCCATGCTAATCTCTGTATCCTTTCCATTTTAGTATATATGCTGTTTAAATGAGAATAATACTTGGTCTTAAACTTTCTAAAGTAGCTGTATTTGTGGGGGAGTAGTATCCACTGCTGTTTTAATTTGCATTCCCCTGATTATTATTTTTGTTTGACACCTTTTTAGTGTTTATTTTCATTGGACTTTATTCTTGGTAATTTGACTGTTTACATCTTTTGCCCATTTTTCTATTGAAAAATGAGTAGTCTTATTTTTCCTAAAGGCTACTTTTATTGAGTAGTCTTTTTTCTTATTAATCTATATAAGTTTTTATTGCCCATGTTTTAGTTACGAGTTCTTCTCAGTTATATGCATTGCGATATTCAACCACTCTGTGGGTTGTCTTTTCTATGGTGTATTGTGAGAAAATGGCTGAATGACAGCAAACCTTGAAAATATTCGATCCTTTTCTTAAGAGTGAACAGTTCTTGAAGAAAGTTATTAAGACACTCAAGCATTACTCTTTATATTTTTTCTGGCAATGTAAGACCAGTGCTTTACCATGTCTCCTATTATTCTTTAAAAAATGGTTTCTTGTCCTAATTTATATTTTCTTACATTTTTTGTTCTCGTCACACAGTTAATGGCCTTCTCCACAATTTTTATGTGGTGATCTTCAAGGAACAATTTTAAAGTTTAGAATCTCACTGTACATTGTTGGAGACTGATTCTGGCTGTTTGCAAATATTTTTGTGTATGATTAACCTCTAGTTTACACCAGAAAACAAGATAACTCATAAAAGAAAAATCATATATTTTCTTTCGGATTACACAAAACTTCAAAGGTTGTGATTAACTTTTTAAAATTTCTCTTTATTGCAGCTGGGTGCCATGGCTCACTCCTGTAATCCCAGCACTTTGGGAGGCTGAGGCAAATGGATTGCTTGAGGTCAGCAGTTTGAGAGCAGACTGGGCAACATGGCAAAACCCCATCTCTACCAAAAATACAAAAAATTATCCAAGTGTGGTGTTGCACACCTGTGGTCCCAGCTACTCAGGATCACCTGAGTCCAGGAAGTGGAGGTTGCAGTGAGCTGAGATGGCACCACTACACTCCCACCTGAGTATAGTTGACAGAGTAAGACCTGTCTCAAAAAACAAAATAAAAGTTATCTTTATTGCATACACAGTGTATTAGTCCATTTTCATGCTGCTGATAAAGACATACCCAAGACTGAGTAATTTATAAAGAAAAGGAGGGTTTTTTTTTCTTTTCTTTTTTTTTTGAAATGGAGTCTCGCTCTGTCATCCAGGCTGGAGTGCCGTGGTGCAATCTCAGCTCATTGCAACCTCCGCCTCCCAGGTTCAACTGGTTCTCCTGCCTCACCCTCCTGGGTAGCTGAGATTACAGGCATGCACCACCATGCCTGGCTAATTTCTGTATTTTTTTTTTTTATAGAAATGGGGTTACACCATGTTGGCCAGGCTGGTCTCAAACTCCTGATCTCAAGTGATCTGCCTGCCTCAGCCTCCCAAAATGCTGGGATTATAGGCATGAGCCACCATGCCCAGCAAAGAAAAGGAGGTTTAATGGACTCACAGTTCCATGTGGCTGGGGAGGCCTCACAATCATGGCAGAAGGCAAAAGGCATATCTTACATGGCGGCAGACAACTTGTGCAGGGGAACTCCCATTTATGAAACCATCAGATCTTGTGAGACTTATTCACTGCCACGAGAACAGCATGGGAAAGACCCGCCCCCATGATTCAATTACCTCTCACCAGGTCCCTCCCATGACATATGAGACTGTGGGGAGCTACAATTCAAGATGAGATTTGGGTGGAGACACAGCCAAACTATATCATGCAACTTCATAATGAGAACTCTATCTTGTCCTTTTACTATTACACCTATATTATGCAGCATTTTCTATTAATGAGACAGAAAAGAATGGACAGTGGTTTCCAGTTTCCAAAAATGTTACATGTGAAGAAAAAATGCACCTGAAACAGTAAACTGTACAAATGATCAGATTATTTTTTAGGGGGTAGTACTTTATAACTAATATAATTTAAGTTTATAACCGTGAACAAAAACTTGATCGACCTTTGGTCAGTATTATTATTGTATTAAAATTTTCTACAAATTAAACATTTTTAAAGAGGAAAAAAAATGTCTGCAGTTCCATATCCCTTTATTGCCTGCACCTTGGGCAGATTACTCTCACTTCCCCACTCTTGGTATGTCTCTGCTGGCAAGTATGATATTTTCTATAAACTTTTGGCAAATACTTTGTCACATAAGAAAGTTCCCTGCTGTTCCTGAGGGATTACTACTCACCCAGTATATGGTCAGCTCTAACTACATAATGTCATGAAGAATGAAGGATATATTTGGAAAAGAATATAGTGTGCTTAACAATCTGTAAATTCTAAATTTGAGAAAGCTTTATTCATATGGCAAAGAATCTGGAAAATATGTTTTCCTAAAATCCATGCAGCCATCAGCATTCACCATTGGTCTAAAACTAACACACAATCCTGTAAGCACTTAAAGACACAGAAAGGAGATGAACTTATGCACTGGCTTTTCAAGCAGAAAGATAATTCACGATGACGCTGTACATTTGTTTAAATTTCTTTCAGAAGAGGCTTGTGAAAGGTATATTAGAACAAGGATGGCAAGCTGATTCTACTTTTGCCTGGATGTTTCCATTAATAGGTGTATTCCTTTAGCAGAACATTCTTGAATTCCACCAATCCCTGTGAACGACAGTAAAGAAGATTCACAACATGTTTTCCCTGAAAATGGATTTATCGTACTCTTTTCAAGTTTTACTTTCAGAATCATGTACATTGACAGACATTAAAAAGGCAAAATCTTTATTTTCAATGTATTAAATAATTTAACATTTCTTACTAGAGTATGATATACAGTATATCCAGAAAGAGTATGACATATATGCACTAATCATAAATTATACTAAAAAGTCATTGATTCAACTCCTGTTTTTGTAATAGTCTAATGTTTACCAACTTGAAAGAAGCCCAACAAAATTATAAAGTTTGGTTTACTTTTCTTATTGACTGGGTATGGTACCCAGCCTTTAAGATGGCCCCAATGATTCTTGCTTCCTGGTGTTCACACCGTTGTATAGTCTTCTGTGACATTAGTCATATAAGATTAGTTTATATAACCAGAAGAATACAGCAGATATGTTGGTGTGTGACTTCTGAGGGCGAGTCATAAAAGACATCACTCCTTCTGCTTTCCTTTCCTGGATCACTTGCTCTGGGGGTACCAAGTCCCATATTGTAAAGATACTCAACTAACCCTAAGAAGATGTCAATGTGGCAGGAAACTGAGGCATCCCGCCAATAGTCGGGGCCACCTTGCCAGACATGTGAATAAATCATCTTAGAAGCAGGTCCTCTACCCCTGCCAAGCCTTTGGATTACTATAGCTCCAGCTGACATCTTGGTTACAACCTCATGAGAGACCCCTAGCTAGAATCACCAAGCTAAGCCATCCCCAAACATCTGACCCACAGAAACTGTGAGAATAATAAATATTTACTATTGTATTAATGCATATGTTTTGGGATAATTTATTATACAGCAATAGCCAACTTACACACTAGATAAATATATCTCTCTTCAGCTTAATGTGGAACATTGGCCCTCACTCATTTTCCCCTCTTATCTCCTAGGATAAAACACACTTTTGTTAATAACGTTGGCTCATAGTGGTAGAAGGGGTGGGGAGTAGGGGGATAAATCCAAATTCCTTGAGATTCCTTCTAGAAAAGTAAAACAGAATTTCTTAATATTCAGATACACTTCCTTGGGGAATATAAGAATTTTCTCCTCATTCTCTAGGAATCAGTGATGTGGAATATTAACATACAGCTGAAAAACAGGTTTTCTCCTTAAAATCCAGTTTCATTGTAGATATTTCTGACAGTGTGACTACATCTACTGTTGGCAGTATAGAGCCTGCCTTTAAAATTGGACTTCTTTGAGAAAAACAAGGGAGGCTTGTATCCCTTTCAAAAGAAGAAAAAAATGGTTTGTTACATAGTTATATTGGAAGAGAAGCCATTGAGATAAATGCTACAGTTTGTACAAATATACTGCATTTGCTCATTGCTTCTTTCTATCCCTTGGTTTGAGTTCTACATTTTAGAATAACATAGAAAAAATTTTTATTAACTTTGTAAGGACTCTGTGAGTATTTGAATTACTATGCCCTAAAGTTAAACATCTCTGTTTTATTATCCAATGTCCAGTTAGCATTGGAGTTCCCATCTGTGGCTGGGACCTGTGTTTCCTGGAATCCTCTTCCATTTGTGGTTCCAGATTCGATTTTTCCAATAAGAGAAACTCATTAGTTTTCAAAGCAAAAGACATTCTCCTTAGAAGGTAGTGGTGGTTGGTCATGGTAACTTCCTCAGGCTCAATAACTTTACAGGCATCTCCACTTTGTTTTTCCACTTTTGCAAATATATGTGACATGGTGAAAAAGTCTAATATTCACATAATTAGAGTTTCATAAGGAGAGTAAAGAGAGACATAATTAGAACAATGCTTGAAGAGATCATAGCCAAGAATTTTCAAAACTGGTAAAAGACATCAAACCACAGACTCAAGAAACTCTACAAACCCCATGCAGGATAAAAAAGCAAAAAACAAAACACTCTATTCCTAGGCACATAGTAAAACTCCTGAAAACAAAAAGGAAAGAGAAAATCTTAAAAATAGTTTCACTAAATTCAAAGGAGCAATAAATAAAACAGACAGCTGACTTTTCGAAAGCAATTATGGAACCAAAAGACAATAGTGATATCTTTAAAATTCTGAAAGAAAATATCTGCCAACCTAGACTTCTATGCCTGAGAAATATCCCTCAATAGTGAAGGTTAAATAAAAGAGGTTTCAGATAAACAAACACTAAGAGAGTTTATTATTAGTAGACCCACACTACAGAGGTCTTCAGGCAGAAGGCAAATAATCCCAGAGAAAAGTGTGAAAACTCATGAAGGAATAAAGAACAGTGGAGAGGGTAAAAGTGGGTAAATCTAAATAAATATTGACTGTATAGAACAATGATAACAATGTCTTGTGAGGCTAAAAATACATATAAAATTAAATATACAAACCCAATAGCACAAAAAATCAGGAAAGAGGTAAATGAAATTAAAGCACTATAAGGTACTTGCATTGGATGGGAAATAGAAAACTAGAGTAGATTTTTATTATATCAAGAATGTATACTGTAATAGTTACTATAAACAGAAGAATGGGTAATAAATTATGGTATATTCATGTAAGTACAATCAAAATGAGTAGAATACTGCTACACACACCAATAAGGATGACACTCAGCAGGCACGGTGGCTCAAACCTCTAATCTCAGCACTTTGGGAAGCCAATGTGGGCATGTCACTTAAACCCAGAAGTTTGAGATCAGCCTGAGCAACATGGTGAAACCTGTCTTGACAAAAAAAAAAATAATAATAATAATGATAAAATAAAATAAAATAAAATAAAATAAAATAAAATAAAATAGCTGAACGTGGTGGCATGTGCCTGGAGTCCCAGCTGTATGGGAGGCTGAGGCAGGAGGATGGACTAAGCCCAGGAGGTCAAGGCTGCAGTGAGCTGTGTGTATGCCACTACACTCCAGCCTGGGTGAAAGAGCAGACCTTGTCCTCAAACACACACACACACACACACACACACACACACACACACACTCTCAAAAAAAAAAAAAAAAAGATGATGCTCATGAATATAAAGATGGGAGGAAAAAAACCAGACACAAAAGAATACATACTGTATGATTCATTTATGTAAAGTATTCTAATGGAAAAACTAATCTGTAGTGATAAAAGCCAGAAAAATAGTTAACTTTAGGGAAAGAGTGTTTGGGAGGAATGAGAAGGGAGGCTTTGGGGTGATGGTAATGTTCTATTTCTTGATCTGGAAGGGAGGTAGATATATGGGTGTATTCACTTTATAAACTTTATTATTTCTATGCTTTTATGCATATAAATTGTATGTTAAACTTCAATTAAAAGTTTACTTTAAAAACACTATGTTCAGGTCAGGTGCAGTGGCTCATGCCTGTACTCCTAGCACTTTGGGAAGCCAAGGCAGGAGGATGGCTTGAGGCCTGGAGTTCAAGACCAGCCTGGGTGACATAGTGAGAGCCCATTTCTGCAAAATAAATAAATAAATGAATAAATAAATAAATAAAAATAAATAAATAAATAAATAAAATTTTAAATAAAATAGCTAAGCATGGTGGTGCACACCTGTAGTCCTAGCTACTCTGGCCAAGGCAGGAGGATTGCTTTAGCCTGTGAATTCAAAGCTACAGTGAGCTATGATCACACCACTGCACTCCAGCAGCCTGGCCAACACAGCAAAACCCTGTCTCTTAAAAAAATATATGTTGGCTGTGCAGTGAGCAGGGTAAAATAATTCTGGCTTCACCATGTACTAGCCAGGTCACCATGGGCAAGGACTTTTGCTCTCATAGGTAAAGGATGAGTTACTTCTGTGAAATGGAGATAATATTTGCCTCACAGGGTTGTCAAAATTAGCAAATGAGATAATCTATTAGACATTCAATAAGCTATGTTTATTTCATCATTAAGACCAAAGGGTATGCACTTTTATCATCCTCATTTTATAGGTAAGGCAGCTGAGAGACAAGAGTTTAAGTAGGTTGCCTAGGGTCCCTTAGATGATAAACAGTAAACACTAGGATTCAAACTCCCATAGTCCGGTTCCAGAATCTTTTCTCTTGCCCACTATGTGAATGTCATAAAGGTATAGTATAGATTTTTTACTTTTATTTTTTGTTTACTGATAATTTCATATGCCTAGATCTGGCAAATCATATTACTTCATTAAGATAAATAGTACCTCACGCCTGTAATCCCAGCACTTTTGGAGGCCAAGGCAGGCGGATTATGAGGTCAGGAGACTGAAACCATCCTGGCTAACATGCTGAAACCCTGTTTCTAACAAAAAATTCAAACAATTAGCCGGACGTGGTGGCAGGCGCCTATAGTCCCAGCTACTCAGGAGGCTGAAGCAGGAGAATCACTTGAACTCAGGTTGCAGTGAGCCGAGACTGTGCCATTGCACTGTAGCCTTGGGTGACAGAGCAAGACTCCATCCGAAAAAGTACTTTTCACTAAACTAAAATAAAAAATAAAATGATGACTACTTGGCTGTAGTTTAACTGTTCTAAGAAGTGTGTTTTGATGTTTTGCTATAAAATAGTACTCCATTCATAATTTTAAATCTGCAGAAGTGAATCATTTGACTTTCTTAGGTGCTTATCAAACATTCCTGCTATGTGGTCGTAACACATATAAATTGCAAGGAGAGATATTTTTATGAGGTGGATAAGTTCCCTTTGAGACCTGAATTGGCATAAGACCTCTCTGAGTTAATGGCTATGAAGAAAAGAGCTCCTCTTGTAGCCTGAATTTTATGTTTATTGAAAATTAAGAGAAAAGTTACTTTGTTAAGATGAAGATTTTTAAAAGATTTTTCTAAACAACCTTATAAAGAAAAATCAATAGCCTATTACTAATCTCACACTGACATAGGCCACAGAGGTGTAGATGTTGGACTACTAATGAACACAGCCTAGAAGAAATCAGTCATATGGTCCCTGCCTATGCTGATCCCCTTTCCCTTCTCTGGAAAGTCACTGTTGACTTAGATTAGTAAACGGATTCATACAGAGGAAATAAAACAGTTCATAATAATAATGATAATACCAATAGTTACCATTCATTATGCTAAGAGCTTTGGATGTATTGTTTCATCTAATCCTTTTAACAAGTCTATTGATCCACTTGTTTAAAAAATATTATCTGTCAGGTACTCTTATAGGTGCTAGTAATATAGCAGTAAACAAATAAGACAAAAATCGCTGGCCTCATAGAACGTAACTTCTAGTAGTAGAGGCAGGCGACAAACACATAAATAAGTAAACCATATTGTGTGTTAGATTGTTTTCAGTTCTATTGAGAAGAGTTAAAGCAGGCAGAAGGGATAGGGAGTGCTGGGGAGGATTACGCTTTTAAATAGAGAAATTGGGGGAAGATCTGGCTGAGAAAATAACATCTGAAGGAGGTAAGAAGTTGCTATGAGGACATTTGAAGGAAGAGCATTTTAGCTGAGGAATAAGCAAATCAAAAGCCCCTATCAGGGAGCATGACTGGTAGGCCTGAAGAGCAACAATAAAGAAGTCTGTGACTAGAGTAACACAGGCAGAAAGAGGGGTTGAAAATAAATGTCAGAGAGGTTATCTGAAGCCAAATGACAGAGACTTATAAGTCATATGATGGTCTTTGGCTTTTACTTTGAGCAAAATAAGGAACCACGTGAAGTTTTCAGCAGAGGTAGGAACACAATTTGGCTTATATTTTAATAAAAACACAAAGACTGCTGTATTAAGAAAGATCAAAGGGGAGGGGCAAGGGCAGAAGCAAAGAGAGCAGTTCGGTTACTGCAATAATCCAGAAGAGAAATGGCAGTGGTTTGCATAGATTGTAGCACTGGCGGTCTTAAGAAGTGCTCTGATTCTGGATATAATTTAAAGTAGAATGTATAGGATCACCTGATGTGGGGTGTAGGAGAGGTATATAAAAATGGCATGACGGGCACGGTGGCTCATGCTTGTAATCCCAGCACTTTGGGAGGCTGAGGTAGGTGGATCACGAGGTCAGGAGATCGAGACCATCCTGGCTAACACGGTGAAACCCCGTCTCTACTAAAAATACAAAAAATTAGCTGGGCATGGTGGCAGGTGCCTGTAGTCCCAGCTACTCAGGAGGCTGAGGCAGGAGAATAGTGTGAACCCAGGAGGCGGAGCTTGCAGTGAGCCCAGATAGCGCCACTGCACTCCAGCCTGGGCAACAGAGAGAGACTCTGTCTCAAAAAAAAAAAAAAAAAAAAAAAAAAAAAAAAAAAAAAATTGGCCCGAAGATGTGAAGGAATAATGAGATGATAATTTGTAAGATAAAGACTGTGGAAGAAGCAAGCTTTCATTGAAGTAGACGTTGGCAAGATTAGGAGCTTGTTTTTAGACATGTTAAGTCTGAGATACTTTTGGTTATCCAAGTGGGGAAGTTTAGTAGGCATTTTAATGTATAAGTCTGGAATTCAGGGGATTTGTTTAGGTTGGAGATAAGTTTAGGAATAATTGGTATGCTGATGGTATTCAAAGTCATAAAACTGATGACATCTCAAAGAAAGTCAATGCAGACAACAAGTGAAAATAGATTCAAGGATTGAGCATTGAGGCACCCAATATTAAGAGGTTAAAAAGATGAGGAAAAACCAGCAACAGAGACCAAGTAGATGCGCATAAAATAGGAGAAAAGTCATGAGAGTGTAGTGTTCTTGCAAACCAAGTGAAGCATTTGCAGGAGGAGGAGGGAGTAATTAACATTGTCGAAAGCCACAGAGAAGTCAAGTGAGATAAGAACTGATAAGCGACCCCTGGATTTAGAAAGATGGAGTCTTTGGTGACAGTGACACGCTATTTCAGTGGAGTGGAGGTGGCAACAGCCTTTGTTGAGCCACCAGTGGAACTAGGGCCCCTTGGATAAATTATCAATTCCAGGTGTGAGGGAAGAAATGTACAAAATGGCACAGCTTCTTGTGCCAAAAAGCAAGGAAGTTATCAAATACTAGTGAGGCCTTTTTAAAAGAACACACACACACAAAACCAACTTTAAAAGTCCCCTAAAGCTGGCACACTTTGGGCATTAAAACTATTATCTGTAATTACTGGAAACATCAAATACATAAACCTCTAAGAAATTATAAGTATTAATACTTACAAAAAGCACTTAATGGCCACTTCTAGAGATTGTTAGGACACCAATTTATTATTCTAAAAATTGGTAAATAATAGCAAAAAAACAAGCATTTGTCCGACCTTTCCTGAACTGAGTTTCGGGGTAACCAAATAGTTATTACAGTTCTTGAACCTTATTTTTGTATACTGAAGAATTCCAACTAATAAATGCAAAGGGAATGATGAAAGTATAAAATAAGCATTTTACAATATTTAGTGAAACATCTAAGCAACAATCATCAGTGGATGCCGAAATCATTAGGACAAACAACAAAAGGGCATTTTATAAGCAATGTACCAGGCTCACACCTCTGAAATCATTGATTAATCTTAACATCACTGAAAGTGTGACAATGAAACATCACAGTATGTGCCTCCCAGTGTGATGCAGCAGGGCATACTTAGTATACTTAGAATATTATGTGACATATTCTTGCAAATATAAACAAACAAATAAAACTTAAAATGGAGCAAGTCTTTAGATCGGGGTGGACAAACTTTCTGTAAAAGGCCAGATAGTAAATATTTCAGGCTTTGTGGGCTACATGCAATCTTTATCAAATATTCTTCTTTCTTTTTCTTGTGTTTTAACAACTCTTTAAAAATATAAAAATGCCCAGTGGAACAGAATAGAGAGCCCGGAAATAAATACACTTATTTATGGTCAATTGATCTCTGATGAAGATACCAAAAACATACCGTGGGGAAGGGACAGTCTCTTCATTAAATGGTGCTGGGAAAGCTGGACATTCACATGCAGAAGAAACAAATTGGACTCTTATCTCACCCTATATACAAAAATCCACTCAAAATAGATTAAAACCTTAAATTTAAGACTTGAAACTGTAAACTACTAGAAGAAAACATAGGGAAATAGCTTTTTGACATTGGTGTTGGCAAAGATTTTAAAAATATAGCCCCAAAGGCACAGGCAACAAAAGGATGGGTAGACAAATCAAATTTCATGAAACTAAAAAGCCATAACAAGTAACAGAGTGAAGAGACAACCAAAAGAGTGGGAGAGAATATTTGCAAACCATATATCTGATAAGGGGCTAATAGCCATAATATACAAGGAACTCAAACAATCCAATTGCAAGAAAACAACCAGATTTTAAAATGGGCAAAGTACCTCAACAGACACGTCTCTAAAGAAGACACACAAATAGTCAATATATATGTGAAAAAATGTTCAACATTTCTAATCATCAGGGACATGCAAATTAATTAAATATCACCTCACACCTGTTAGAAGAACTACTATCAAAAAGATGAAAGACAAGTTTGGAGACGATACAGAGAAAAGGAACACATTGCTGGTGGGAATGTAAATTAATACAGTCATTAGGGAAAACAGTATGAAAATTCCTCTTCAAAAAATTAAAAATGGAACTATTATATGATTCAGCAATTCTACTCTTGAGTATATATCCAAAGAAAATGAAAACAGTATATGAAAGACATATCTGCACTCCTATATTCAATGAAGCGTTATTTACAATAGCCAAGATATGGCATCAATCTAAATGTTCATTAACAGATTAATGGATAAAGAAAATGTACATGCACACAGTGGAATACTCTTCAGCTCTTTAAAAGAAGGAAATCCCTTCATTTGTGACAACATGAATGAACCCGGAAAACATTATGCTACGTTAAATAACCAAGGCACAGAAAGACAAATATTTTATGCTCTTACTTATATGTGGACGCTAAAAACAGTAAAACTGAGAAGCAGAGAATAGAAGAGTGATTACCAGGGTCTGATTATGAGGAATGGGGAGATGTTAACAAAAAGGTACAAAGTTTCAGTTAGACGCAAATAAGTTCTGGTGATCTATTGTACAAATGATAACTACAGCTAATAATAATGTATTGTGTACTTGAAAATTGCTAAGAGAGGCTGGGTGTGGTGGTTCATGCCTGTAATCCCAGCACTTTGTGAGGCCAAGACAGGTGAATCACTTGAGGTCAGGAGTTTGAGACCAGCCTGGCCAACATGGTGATACCCCATCTCTACTAAAAATACAAAAATTAGCTGCGCATGGTGGCATGCATCTGTAATTCCAGTTACTCGCAAGGCTGAGTCAGGAGAATCGCTTGAACCCGGGAGGTGGAGGTTACAGTGAGCCAAGATCATGTGACTGCACTCCAGCCTGGGTGACAGAGCAAGACTCCGTCTCAAAAAAAAGAGAGGAGACATTATGGATTAAAGGAAAAATAAAAGACATAGCAACCAAATATAATGCATGAATGCTTATTTGGATTATGACTTAAGCCAACTGGGAAAAGATATATTTTTTAAAGACAAAAATATTTCAGCAGCACAGGGTATTATTTTTTGAGAGTTTCTCTAAGATTGATACTATTTCCTTTTTAAGTGTTTGAATATAATTCAATCGTATCATCATGTGGGCCTAGAGCTTCCTTCATGAGAAGGTTAAATTAAACTAATTAGTTATTTTAGAGACAAGGTCTTGCTATGTTCCCCATGATGGTCTTGAACTCCTGGGCTCAAGCAATCCCCTCCTCCTCAGCCTTCCAAAGTTCTGAGATTATAGGCATGGGCCACTGACTCTGCCTATGAGATGATTTCAAATTACAGATTTCACATGTTTAATAAATATGATATTGTGCAGATTTTCTGTATCTTTTTCTGTCAGGTTTTGTAAGCTGTACGTTTTGAGAAATTTTTCTATTCATCTAAGCTGCTAAATTTCTTGGCATAAAGTTGTTCATATTATTCTTTCAGTGTCTATAGGATCTGTAATGACGTCCTTTAATTCCTAATACTAGTTGATATTAAGGAATTATTTAGATGTGATAAAACATTGCAGTTATGCACAAAAATACTTAGCTGTTAAAGATACAATCCTAAAGAATTTATGGGTGAAATGGGGATATCTAGAATTTGTTTTTAAATATTTCAGAAAAAAAATAAAACAGTAAAGATAGAATAGATGAAATAGGACTGGTAAAATGTTGAAAAATATTGAGGTTGGGTAACATACATGGGAATTCATTATACTATTTATGCTGGAAATTTTCTATAATAAAAAGGGTATGTAAAAAAGAATGGGAGAAGAGAAGTTGGAGACACCGTTTTCAAGAAGTTTTGTTGTAAGGGGAGCAGAAAAACTGAGATGGTAACTGGTAGAAGAATGTGGTCATGAAAGAGATATTCTTAATATGTGAGAAATAATAGCATGTTTGTCTGGTGATAAGAAAGATCTACTTTTTCCATTACAGCCCTTAGCATATTAACCACAGTTGTTTTAAATTCCTGGTCCAATAATTCTAACATCTCTGCCATATCTGAGTCTGATTCTAATGCTTGCTCTGTCTCTTCAAACTGCGTGTTTTGTGTTTTTTTTTTTTTTTTTTGTCTTTTAGTTTATCTTGTAATTTTTAAATTTTTAAAAATTTTTTAATCTTTATCTTACAATTTTTTTGTTGAAAGTTGGACATAATGTAGTGGATAAAAGGAACTGGGGTAAATACATCTCTGTTTTCATTTATTTATTTTGAGATGGCGTCTCGGTCTGTTACCCAGGCTGAAGTGCAGAGGCACGATCTCGGCACACTGCAACCTCTGCCTCCCCGGTTCAGTGATTCTCCTGTCTCAGCCCTGGGCTAAGTTTTGTATTTTTAGTAGAGATGGCGTTTCACCATGTTGGCCAGGCTGGTCTCAAACTCCTGACCTCAAGTGATCCGCCCACCTTGGCCTCCCAAAGTGCTGAGCCACCGCACCTGGCCTGTAAATAAGTCTTCAGTCTGAAGTTTTATATTTATCTAGTTAGCAGTTAGGCTGTGCTTACTGTTTGTTGTAGCTGTGGGAGTCAGACTCAAAAATTTCCTCTGGTGTCCTTGTTTTTGTCTCATCTGTTGTCTTTGGATTTCCCTAGAGACTTCTTGGGAGGTCTCAGAAATAACATGTGGTTATTTCTGTTGTACTCCCTTACAGATAAGCCCTGTTGATATAGTGGTAAGGTGTGGAGAGAGAGGAAGAATTCTATAGATCTGTGATTAGGTCTTAGACTTTCAGTGAGCCTGTGCTCCTGGGCTGCACCTTTCACAAGTGCTTCTCGGTTTTTTTCCGATTTAGTTGGCAAGAAGGGGCTGGAGTTGGGTATTTTCCTTCCCCTGTGATTAGTCTCTGGTAAAACCCAGTCAGTTAGGCTCTGATAACATAGTTTCCCTTGAGAGCAGGCTTTGTTAAGAAGAGCTGGATACTTTGGCATACTTCCAATGGCTATTTTTCCCCTTCTTTTGCCAGAAGCATGAGGATTTTTTTTTTTTTTTTTTTTTTTGCTGATCTTTACCCTGAGAACTTGGTAGGGTTCTTGGAGGTAAAACTCACGAAACTGGAGGTAAAATCCAGTATGACTAGCCATATGTCCTGGAGATTTTAACTTTCAAACTTGTCCACACAGAGCCTCCAGCAATTCACCTATTATAGTTTGGGTTTTTCGTTCCCCAGCACTTGTTCTTGCAGAGTTTTCTGCCCCTGGGCTTCTCTTCCAGTAAGTTGTGATTCTCTGTAATTACCCATTTGCCTCTCCAATTTTGGGGACACCAGTGTTCCTTGTTACTTCAACTGATTTTCAGTTTATTTAGCTTTTTTATTGTTGTGAAGACAGGAGTGATGACTTCCAAGCTCCTTACTTGCTAGAACAGAAACTGGAAGGGAAAGATCTAGAAGAGAGGAAAACTTGATGCAGAAAAGACAGAAGAAAAGTCCTGGTGTGATGAGTCTGAATTGGTGAAAAGGGGTGTGATCTAGTGTTCAAGCGGAGGGCTAGCCTTAGCTGATAACATCATGAGCACTTTATATTAGCACAGAGAAAGTAGAGGACATGAGCACATATGCAGATTGAGGGGGTATATATGTGGGGGTATATACGATAGTGGGAACTTGTAGACGTCCTCTTTAATTTGCTTCTATTTCACAGCGAAATAGGAAGGAAGGTTTTCTGTAGAGAAAGACAGATGGACAGACAGACACACACACGAGAGAGAGAGAGAGAATGGCAAAGTAGATGTTAGAGTTTTGAAAAGAGGAAAAGGATTATGAAAGAATTATTTGGATCATTTAGGAGAGTGGGAGAGTTAATGGACTAGAGAAAGATTGCCAGGCAGAATTGGGGCCCATTTGAGGCTATGGGTCACAGTTTTGAAGTGATGCCCCTGGCCTCAGAAAATATTTTAAATTCGTTAGAGTAAAATGTACTAGTATCTCTCAATATCCATTTTCCTCCTTTTAATAATAGAAGCCCAGAATTGTAGCTGGGTACATGTCCGCCTCCACCCCTCCCGCAATGAAGACATTTCTCAGCTTCCCTTGCAGGTAGGTGTGGTCACGTAACTGTTAATTGTGTTTTGGTAAATAGGATATAGCACAAGTGGTTTATGTAACTTTTTGAAACTGTGTTTGCAAAATTGTATCAGAGAGAAAATTATGTCAGTAGGGGAGATCTGATCTGGCCAACCCCCCTCTTGCCTTTAGTCTTCGGGCTGCCTTTGATTATTCCTGGGCTGGCTTTGGGAGACATTTAGTTTATAGTTTAAGTGAAAAATAATCCTTCCCCCAAAACTCAACTACCTTTGTAAAGCTGAGAAGTCACCAGGCTAGGAGGATAGAGGACCCTGAATTTTGCTAAGGTGTAGACATAAATGACTGCCAGCCATTATTCCAGAGGTCATGAGATCTGCAACCTCTCCAGTTGCTCCTGCAGATAACATCACTATTGTAGAACCTAAGATTGGCCTTTTGAGATACCCTCTCAGGCTTTCTGCATGTCTGACACCTATGACCCCGCCAGGATCCACAGACCAATGGTGGCTCCACCTGGACCTACCCACTGCTCCTGTCCCACCCAGAAGCCACTTAGCATGCTCAAGGGTCATTCCTGACACCCCTATGATTGTACCCCTGAGCCAATCAGCAGCCACCCTCACCCCTTCTACCTTTGAAAAACCCTAGCCTGTGAATTCTTGGGGTGACTGATTTGGGTAATAAGAAAACTCCAGTCTCCCATTCAGCCAGCTCTTCGTGAATTAAATTCTCTCTCCATTGCAATTCCCCTGCCTTGGTAAATTGGCACTATCTGGACAGTGGGCAATAAGAACCCATTGGACAGCTACATTCTGGGAAGAATCATTAAAGGGAGGGTTTATCACTAAGAGTGAGGAAGGAGGAAGATGTAAATGACTGAAAGAGAGAAAAGCCATGGAAGCATTATCTGGAAGAGTAGAAGAGTAAAAAAACTGGAGGAATGTATTATGATTATTAGGCAGCATTAGGAATTTCTCTTGGTAGTTAGTGGTCATAATGGAAGAACTATTTATCAGCCTATTTTACACGAGTTGGTTGATACAGAGGAAAAAACAAAATTTTTCCTCTGCTTTCATGCCACAGCAATCAACACACGAGTTCTGTGACCTCTGGTTGTTAGAGTAGTTAGTGAGGCAGACCACGAGCAGGTCAGGAGAGGCACCCCCACCAACCCCCAGGAATGTCAGGCGACCATCACGTGATGGTCAGGCAGTTGTTAAACTGTCTCTCTAAAGTAATTGGTCACAGCTGGCATCAGGGGAAGACTGTCACCCAAAAGATAGAAAACACCTTGAGCTGGTGATCAGCAGCTCAAGATCTCAGGAGCTGGGCAAGTGGGCTTGAGTATGTCCTCTAACAGGCGAAATGGCAGATGCATGACCTTCCTTTGGGGGTGTTAGACTGGTAAAAGAAAATCGCCCTAGAGAGCATGTGCGCAACCTCAGTAAATGCACTATGCATGTGGTCACCCCCTCAAGGGCTGACTGACACCTCCCATGCAGCAGTTGAACAACAGCCCACCCCAAGGGAAAAATTAAGGGAGGAGAAAGTAAAGCCCCCAAACCATGCCAATGTATAAAACCCCAAGTCAAGGACCAGATGGGGTACTTGGAACTCTCAAGTTGCCCGCTTGTCCCTCTTCCAAGTGTACTTTGCTTCATTTTGCTCCTGCTCTAAAACTTTTTTTTTTTTTTTTAATTTGAGAGGTTTTATTAGATGGTGGGAGTTTGAAGCTTTTGATTTTTTCTAATTTTTTTTTTTTTATAATGAACATATACAGCTTCTCTAATCATTAAAGTGGTCATTTTAAAATGAATGATGGATTTTTAGAAAATTTTTTCTTAAGGACATTCAGTGAACTAGGTACTTTTTAAGATGTTTGTTCACATCACTGCATGGAGCTTAATGTTCTAACATGGATGGAGATGATAAATATTGCACATAATAAACACATTACTAGGATATTAGAATCCACTGAGAACACAGAGAAAAGAAAAAGTAAAGTAGAACAAGGAGGGTTGGGAGGGCTTAGTGGGTTGGGAGTGCAGATTGCAGATTGAGCTTCATTGAGGAAAGGCAGGAAGTCAGGAGTTGGCCCTGGGGCAAAGACCCTAAGAAGAGAACACAACTGGAGTGTTTCAGCCACAGCCAGGAGCCACTGCTGGAGCAGAGCAAGTGAGAAGGTCAGGTCCACAGGAAAAGATGACACTTCTTGGTTTACATGAGTAAGAAAGGTTGCCTTGTTTTCTTCCTGTCTACCTGATTTGTTGTTTCCTCTGCAGTTAAAGTACACTTACTCCCCCTGTCCTCAACACACACACACACAAAATACATACATTAGGCCTCTAGTACAATATTAATTTGCTAGGGCTGCCATAACAAAGTAGGCAAACAGAGCTTAAAACAACAGATATGTATTGTTTTACAGGTCTGTCGGCTAGAAGTCCAAAATCAAGTTAGGGCCATGCTCCCCGTGAGACACGTCAGAGGGAAACCTTTCTTGGCTCTTCCTAGCTTCTAGTGGTTGTTGGCAATACTCAGTGTTCCTAGGCCGCAGCTGCATTCCTCCAATCTCTGCTTCCATCATCACCTGGCATTCTCACTGTGTGTCTGTGTCTTTACATGGGTATCTTCCCTCTTCTTCTCTTTTTTTTAAGACAAATGAAGAAAGTATTTATTTATGCTAACACAGTATAAAGCAATTAATCCTTGCTATTAGCCATAATTACATTCCTGAAAATGAAGACTTTCAACTTGTGAGCTGGAGCAAATCTCCTTCTATGGCTTCCTGGGGAGGGCAGGCATCTTCTCCATCTCCTCTCTGCCCTGCCATCTCTACCAGCACCAATAGGCTGGTACTACTCTGTTCCTATTGATTCCAAAGAGTTCCTCAAGGTGAGACTGGTGAATTGACTTTGCAAGTTGTCTTTTTTTTTTTTTTTTTAATTATACTTTAAGTTCTGGGATACATGTGCAGAACATGCAGGTTTGCTACATATGAATACATATGCCATGTGGTTTGCTGCACCCATCAACCTGTCATCTACATTAGGTATTTCTCCTAATGTTATCCCTCCCCTAGCCCCCCCACCCCAAACAGGCCCTGGTGTGTGATGTTCCCCTTCCTGTGTCCATGTGTTCTCATTGTTCAACTCTCACTTACAAGTGAGAATGTGCGGTGTTTGGTTTTCTGTTCCTGTGTTAGTTTGCTGAGAATGATGGTTTTCAGCTTCATCCATGTCCCTGCAAAGGACATGAACTCATTCTCTTTTATGGCTGCATAATATTCCATGGTATATATGTGCCACATTTTCTTTATCCAGTCTACCATTGATGGGCATTTGGGTTGGTTCCAAGTCTTTGCTATTGTGAACAGTGCTGCAATAAACATATGTGTGCATGTGTCTTTATAGCAGAATGATTTATAATCCTTTGGATATATACCCAGTAATGGGATTGCTGGGTCAAAGTGTATTTCTGGTTCTAGATCCTTGAGGAATCTCCACACTGTGTTCCACAATGGCTGAACTAATTTATGCTCCCACCAACAGTGTAAAAGCTTTTCTATTTCTCAACATCCTCTCCAGCATCTGTTGTTTCCTGACTTTTTAATGATCACCACTCTAACTGGCATGAGATGGTATCTCATTGTGGTTTTCATTTGCACTTCTCTAATGACCAGTGATGTTGAGCATTTTTTCATATTTTTGTTGGCTACATAGATGTCTTCTTTTGCGAAGTGTCTGTTCATATCCTTCACCCACTTTTTGCGGTTGTTTTTTTTCTTGTAAATTTGTTTCAGTTCCTTGTAGATTCTGGATATTAGCCCTTTGTCAGACGGATAGATTGCAAAATTTTTCTCCCATTCTGTAGGTTGCCTGTTCCCTCTGATGATCATTTCTTTTGCTGTATGGACGCTCTTTAGTTTAATTAGATCCTATTTGTCCATTTTGGTTTTTGTTGCCGTTGCTTTTGGTGTTTTAGTCATGAAGTCTTTGCAGCCTGTGTCCTGAATAGTATTACCTAGGTTTTCTTCTAGGGTTTTTATGATTTGGGGTCTTACATTTAAGTCTTTAATCCCTCTTGAGTTAATTTTTGTATAAGGTGTAAGGAAGGGGTCCAGTTTCAGTTTTCTGCATATGGCTAGCCAGTTTTCCTAACACCATTTATTAAATAGGGAATCCTTTCCCCATTTCTTGTTTTTGTCAGGTTTGTCAAAGATCAGATAGTTGTAGATGTGTAGTGTTATTTCTGAGGCCTCTGTTCTGTTTCATTGATCTATATATCTGTTTTCATACCAGTACCATGCTGTTTTGGTTACTGTAGCCTTGTGGTATACTTTGAAGTCAGGTAGCATCATGCCTCCAGATTTGTTGTTTTTGCTTAGGATTGTCTCAGCTATATGGGCTCTTTTTGATTCTATATGAAATTTAGAGTAGCTTTTTCGAATTCTGTGAAGAATGTGAATGGTAGCTTGATGGGGATAGCATTGAATCTATAAGGCACTTTGGGCAGTATGGCTATTTTCATGATATTGATTCTTCCTATCCATGAGCATGGAAGTTTTTTTCCATTTGTTTGTGTCATCTCTTATTTCCTTGAGCAGTGGTTTGTAGTTCTCCTTGAAGAGGTCCTTCACATCCTTTGTAAGTTGTATTCCTATATCAGGGGAACCAGCCCCCAATATTTCCACATAGGTTCTTTTCTATTTTCCCTAAGTGTTGTTTGGTCTGAGAAATAAAGAGAAAGAGTACAAAGAGAGAAATTTTACAGCTGGGTCTCCGGGGGTGACATCACATATTGGCAGGTTCTGTGATGCCCACCTGAGCCACAAAGCCAGCAAATTTTTATTAAGGATTTCAAAAGGGGAGGGGTGTATGAATAGGGAGTGGGTCATAGAGATCATACGCTTCCTAGGGCAATAAAAGATTACAAGGTAAATAGCAGAACAAGATCACAAGGCCAGGGCGAAATTAGAATTACTGATGAGGTTCCATGTCCCACTGGGCACACATTGTCATTGATAAACATCTTAACAGGAAACTGGGTTGGAGAGCAGACAGCCAGTCTGACTAGAATTTGCCAGGCTGGTATTTCCTAATCCTAGCAAGCCTGAGGGCACTGCAGGAGACCAGGGCGTATTTCATCCTTATCTTCAACCTCATAAGACAGACACTCCCAGAGTGGCCATTTTAGAGACCTTCCCCTGGGAATGCATTCCCTTCCCAGGGTTATTCCTTGCTGGGAAAAGAATTCAGTGATATTTCTCCTACTCGCTTTCTGCAAGAAAAGAAATATGACTCTGTTCTGCCCGGCCCCGCAGGCAGTCAGACCTTATGATTATCTCCCTTGTTCCCTGAAAATCACTGTTATCTTGTTCTTTTTCAAGGTGCCCAGATTTCATATCGTTCGAACGCACATGTTTTACAAACAATTTGTACAGATAACACAATCATCACAGGGTCATGAGGTGACATACATCCTCAGCTTATGAAGATGACGGGATTAACAGATTAAAAACAGGCATAGGAAGTTATAAGAGTATTGATTGGAGAAGTGATAAATGTCCATGAAACGTTCACAATTTATGTTCAGAGACTGCAGTAAAGACAGGCATAGGAAATTATAAAAGTATTGATTGGGGATGTGATAAATGTCCATGAAATCTTCACAATTTATGTTCAGAGACTGCAGTACAGACAGGCATAAGAAATTATAAAAGCATTAATTTGGGGAACTAATAAATGTCCACGAAATCTTCACAATTTATGTTCTTCTGCCATGGCTTCAGCTGGTCCCTCTGTTCACGGTCCCTGACTTTCCACAATATTCCTAGGTATTTTATTCTCTTTGTGGCAGTTGTGAATGGGAGTTCACTCATGATTTGACTCTCTGTCTATTATTGGTGTATAGGAATGCTTGTGATTTTTGCACATTGATTTTTTATCCTGAGGCTTTGCTGAAGTTGCTTATGAGCTTAAGAAGTTTTTGGGCTGAGATGATGGGGTTTTCTAAATACACAATCATGTCATCTGCAAACAGTGACAATTTGACTTCCTCTCTTCCTATTTAAATACCCTTTATTTCTTTCTCTTGCCTGATTGCCCTGGACAGAACTTCCAATACTATGTTGAATGGGAGTGGGGAGAGAGGGCATCCTTATCTTGTGCCAGTTTTCAAAGGGAATGCTACCAACTTTTCCCCATTCAGTATGATATTGGCTATTGTTTTGTCATAAATAGCTCTTATTATTTTGAGATACATTCCACTGATACCTAGTTTATTGACAGTTTTTAGCATAAAGGAGTGTTGAATTTTATCGAAGGCCTTTTCTGCATCTATTGAGATAATCACGTGGTTTTTGTCTTTGGTTCTGTTTATATGCTGGATTATGTTTATTGATTTGCGAATGTTGAACCAGCCTTGCATCCCAGGAATGAAGCCCACTTGATCATGGTGGATAAGCTTTTCGATGTGCTGCTGGATTTGGTTTACCAGTATTTTATTGAGGATTTCTGCATCGATGTTCATCAGGGAGATTGGTCTAAAATTCTCTTTTTTTGTTATGTCTCTGCCAGGTTTTGGTATCAGGATGATGCTGGCTTCATAAAATGAATTATGGAGGAGTCCCTCTTTTCTATATTTTGGAATAGTTTCAGAAGGAATGGTACCAGCTCCTCTTTGTACCTCTGGTAGAATTTGGCTGTGAATCCATCCAGTTCTGGTTTTTTTTTTTCTTTTGGTTGGTAGGCTATTAATTACTGCCTCAATTTCAGAACTTGTTATTGGTCTATTCAGGGATTCAACTTCTTCCTGGTTTAGTCTTGGGAAGGTGTATGTGTCCAGGAATTTATCCATTTCTTCTAGATTTTCTAGTTTATTTGCATAGAGTTATTTATAGTATTCTCTGATGGTAGCTTGTATTTCTGTGGGATCAGTGGTGATATCCCTTTATCTTTTTTATTGTGTCTATTTTGATTCTTCTCTTTTTTCTATTAGTCTGGCTAGTGGTCTATCTATTTTATTAATCTTTTTGAAAAACCAGCTCCTGGATTCATTAATTTTTTGAAGGGTTGTTCATGTCTCTATCTCCTTCAGTTCTGATCTGATCTTAGTTATTTCTTGTCTTCTGCTAGCTTTTGAATTTGTTTGCTCTTACTTCTCTAGTTCTTTTCATTGTGATGGTAGGGTGTTGATTTTAGATCTTTCCTGCTTTGTCTTGTTGGCATTTTGTGCTATAAATTTCCCTCTACACACTGCTTTAAATGTGTCCTAGAGATTCTGGTACGTGGTGTGTTTGTTCTCATAGGTTTCAAAGAACATCTTTATTTCTGCCTTCATTTCATTATGTACCCAGTAGTCATTCAGGAGCAGGTTGTTCAGTTTCCGTGTAGCTTTGTGGTTTGGAGTGAGTTTCTTAATCCTGAGTTCTAATTTGATTGCACTGTGGTCTGAGAGACTGTTATGATTTTTGTTCTTTTGCATTTGCTGAGGAGTGCTTTACTTCCAATTACGTGGTCAATTTTAGAACAAGTGCAATGTGGTGCTGAGAAGAATGTATATTCTGTTGATTTGGGATGGAGAGTTCTGTAGATGTCCGTTAGGTCCGCTTGATCCAGAGCTGAGTTCAAGTCCTGAATATCCTTGCTAATATTCTGTCTTGTTGATCTAATATTGACAGTGGGTGTTAAAGTTGCCCACTATTATTGTGTGGGAGTCTAAGTCTCTTTGTAGGTCTCTAAGAACTTGCTTTATGAATCCGGTGCTTCTGTATTGGGTGCATATATATTCAGGATAGTTGGCTCTTCTTGTTGCATTGATCCCTTTACCGTTATGTAATGCCCTTCTTTGTCCCTTTTGGTCTTTGTTGGTTTAAAGTCTGTCTTATGAGAGACTAGGATTGCAATCCCTGCTTTTTTTGCTTTCCATTTGCTTGGTAAATATTACTCCATCCCTTTATTTTGAGCCTATGTGTCTTTGCACGTGAGATGTGTCTCCTGAATACAAATGGGTCTTGACTCTTTATCCAATTTGCCATGCTGTGTCTTTTAATTGGGGCATTTAGCCCATTTACATTTAAGGTTAATATTATTATGTGTGAATTTGATCCTGTCATTATGATGCTAACTGGTTATTTTGCCCATTAGTTGATGCAGTTTCTTCATAGTGTCAATGGTCTTTACAATCTGGTGTGTTTTTGCAGTGGCTGGTACCGACTGTTCCTTTCCATATTTAGTGCTTCCTTCAGAAGCTCTTGTAAGGCAGGCTTGGTGGTGGCAAAATATCTCAGCATTTGTTTGTCTGTAAAGGATTTTATTTATTCTTCACTTATGAAGCTTAGTTTGGATGGATATGAAATTCTGGGTTGAAAATTCTTTTCTTTAAGAATGTTGAATATTGGCTCCCACTCTCTTCTGGCTTGCAGGGTTTCTGCAGAGAGATCTGCTGCTAGTCTGATGGGCTATCCTTTGTGGGTAACCCGACCTTTCTCTCTGGCTGCTGTTAACATTTTTTCCTTCATTTCAACCTTGGTGAATCTGACAGTTACGTGTCTTGGGGTTGCTCTTCTTGAGGAGTATCTTTGTGGCATTCTCTGTATTTCCTGAATTTGAATGCTGGCCTGTCTTGCTAGGTTGGGGAAGTTCTCCTGGATAATATCCTGAAGAATGTTTTCCAACTTGGTTCCATTCTCACCGTCACTTTCAGGTACACTGATCAAACGTACGTTTGGTCTTTTCACATAGTCCCATATTTCTCGGAGTCTTTGTTCATTCCTTTTCATTCTTTTTTCTCTAATCTTGTCTTCACACTTTATTAAGTTGATCTTCAATCTCTAATATCCTTTCTTCCAGTTGATCAATTTGGCTATTGATACTTGTCTATGCTTCACGATGTTCTCGTGCTGTGTTTTTCAGCTCTATCAGGCCAATTATGTTTTTCTTTAAACTGATTATTCTAATTAGCAATTCATCTAACCTTTTTTCAAGTTCTTAGCTTCCTTGCATTGGGTTAGAACATGTGTTTTTAGCTTGGAGAAGTTTGTTATTACCCACCTTCTGAAGCCTTCTGTCAATTTGTCAAACTTACTCTCTGTCCAGTTTTGTTCCCTTGGTGGTGAGGAGTTGTGATCCTTTGGAGGAGAATAGGTGTTCTTGTTTTTGGAATTTTCAGCCTTTTATGCTAGTTTTTCCTCATCTTTGTGGATTTATCTACCTTTGGTCTTTGATGTTGGTGACCTTCAGATGGGGTTTCTGCGTGGACATCATTTTTGTTGATGTTGTTGATATTTCCTTTGTTTGTTAGTTTTCCTTCTAACAGTCAGGTCCCTCTGCTGCAGGTCTGCTGGAGGTCCACTCCAGACCCTTTTTGCCTGGGTATCACCAGCAGAGCCTGCAGAACAGGCTTCCTGTTTCTTCCTCTGGAAACTTCATCCTAGAGGGGCACCTGCCAGATGCCAGCAGGAGCTCTTCTGCAGGTGTCTGTCGACCCCTGCTGGGAGGTGTCTCTCAGTCAGGAGGTATAGGGGTCAGGGACCCACCTGAGAGGGCAGTCTGTCCCTTAGCAGAGCTCGAGTGCTGTGCTGGGAGATCCGCTGCTCTCTTCAGAGCCAGCATGCAGGAACATTTAAGTCTGCTGAAGCTGCACTCACAGGAACCCCTTCCCCCGGGTGCTCTGTCCCAGGGAGATGGGAGTTTTATCTATAAGCCCCTGATTAGGGCTGCTGCCTTTCTTTCAGAGATTCCCTGCCCAGAGAGGAGGAATCTACAGAGGAATTCTGGCTACAGCGACTTTGCCGAGCTGCAGTGGGGTCTGCCCAGTTTGAACTTCCTGGTGCCTTTGTTTACACTATAAGGGGAAAAACACCTATTCAAGTCTCAGTAATGGCGGATGCCCCTCCACCCACTAAGCTCAAGTGTCCCAGTTCAACTTCAGACTGCTGTGCTGGCAGCAAGAATTTCAATCTTGGATCTTAGGATCTTAGCTTGCTGGGCTCCATGGGGTGGGTTCTGCTGAGCTAGATCACTTGGCCCTCTGGCTTCAGCCCCCTTTCCAGGGTAGTGAATGGTTCTGTCTCGCTGGCGTTCCAGGCACCACTGAGGTATGAAAAAAAAAATCCTGCCACTAGCTCAGTGTCTGCCCAAATTGGTTGCCCAGTTTTGTGCTTGAAACCCAGGGCCCTGATGGTATAGGCACCCGAGGGAATCTCCTGGTCTGCAGGTTGCGAAGACTGTGGGAAAAACATAGTGTCTGGGCTGGAATGCACCATTCCTCACGGCACAGTTCCTCATGGCTTCCATTGGCTAGGGGAGGGAGTTCTCTGACCCCTTGCACTTCCTGGGGAAGGTGATATGCCACCCACTTCTACTTGCCCTCCATGGGCTGCACCCACTGTCTAACCAGTCCCAATGAGATGAGCCAGGTACCTCAGTTGGAAAGGCACAAATCTCCTGCTTTCTGTATTGATCTTGCTGGGAGCTGCAGACTGGAGCTGTTTCTATTTGGCCATCTTGCCAGCCACCTTCCCTTTCCTAAAATGTTTTAATAAGCTCTCACTCTTGCTCCAAAACTTGCCTCCATCTTTCCCTCTGCCTGAAACCTACTTCTGTCCCTTGGCTGAATTATTTCCTCTGAGGAGGCAAGGGATCAAGTCTGCTGCAGACCCTTATGGATTCACTGCTGGTAACATGGTCACCAAGAAGCCTGTGGGAATTTCTCCCACCAACAACCAATGAACCAATTCTGTAGTGGCTTTTTCATTGGCCCCCAGCTGGGTGTCCTCTAATTCAATTCAATTTTGACATTATCTACCCAAAGACAGTTATCAAATCCCACAGGTTGAAGGCTCAGTCCCACAAGAGTGCTCCACTTCAGATGTAAATCACAAGCCCCAGATTGTTTTATCAGTGCTTCTTACCTACTAGCTATCAACTGGGGCTCCCACAACACCCTCCTTGGGTTGGATCAATTTTCTAGAGTGGCTCACAGAATCTAGGGAAACACTTACATTTCCTGGATTATTATAAAGAATATTACAAAAGATACAGATTAAAAGACATGTAGGGCAAGGAATGTGGGAAGGGGTGTGGTACTTCCATGCCCTCTTCAGGAACACCATCCAGGAATTTTCATGTGCTCAGCTATCTGGAATTCCCCAAACTCCGTCCCTTTAGGTTTTTATGGAAGCTTCATTACACTGGCATGATTGATTAAATCATTGGCCCTTGGCAATCAACATTTAGCCCTTTTTCCCTCCCTGGAGGTTGGTGTGGGACTGAAAGTCTGGATACTCAATCCTGCATTGGTCTTTCTGGTGATCAGCCCCATTCTAAAGTTACCTAGGGCTGCTAGCCATCAGTCAACTCATTAGCATACAAAAAGATACTTATTACTTTGAAGACTCCAAAGATTGTAGGAGTTGTGTGCCAGGAAATGTGAACAAAGATCAAACATATATTTCATAATATCATATCACAATGAAAATCTAAGAGAGAGATTAAGATAATTATTTCCCAAATCTCACAGTGATTAAGAAGTAATGACTCTAAAATCAGGCCACTACACTATCTTGTCACCTCTCCCTATATTTTGGCCTAGACACTTGAAGTTATTACCTATCTGGGGAGCAGGCCATTTGTCCAGGACAATCCACTCATCAATGAGGAAGAAGATATGACTCCTGAATGTGCATATCCATTCAGCTAAGCAGCAGTCACTTACTGCAGGCAAGGCCAATGCTACAATTCAATTAGTAACTATTTTACAGCAACTGCTATATGCTTGATAAAAATGCTCAAAACCACAGTTACAATAGGGAGGTAAGGGAACTAAAACTCCTTGCGTAGGTTTCTTGTGTACCTATTATGTGCTAGAGTATAAACATGCATTAAAAATTATGTTTTGAGCTCCTAATGTGCTGAGCTAGGCACTATTCTGGGTTGTGAGGGATGCAATAGTGAACCCTTCTGGAAACTCTTGTCAGATCTTATCCCCCACCCCTGTATTGATTCACTGAAAAAAATTCTCTCTTTTCTGGGATTGTGAGTCATGTACAAAATGATGAAAAAAAAAGGAAGAGACTTAATTTTACCAGTGCTATAGTCCAATAATTGAATAGTACCTGTCCTGGTTCCTACCTAGTTCCTAAGCCTGATGTAACTGCCCAGTGGGTTCTTCTGGCCCACTGCCCAGATACAGCCAATTTATCAAGGCAGGGGAATTGCAATAAAGAAAGAGTTTTACACACATAGAGCTACTAAACAGAAGACTGGAGTTTTGTTATTCAAAACAGCATCCCTGAAAATTCGGAGGCTAGGGTTTTTCAAAGATAGTTTGGGGGAAGCAGGGGACAGGAGGATGGCCAGGCAATGGGTGCTTGTTAGTGGTTGGTTAGAGATACAATCACAGGGGTATGGGAAATGGTCCTCACATGTACTGAGTTACTATTGGGTGGGGCCACAGGTTGGCAGGTCCAGATGGAGCCATCTGCCCTCAGACATACACAAAACCTGAAAAGATATCTCAAAGGCCAATCTTAGGTTCTACAATGTGATGTAATCTGCAGGAGTAATTGGGAACGGGGAAGCTGCATATCTTGCGCCCTCTGGAATAATGGCTGGCAATTGTTTATGATTACACCGTAGCAGAATTCAGGGTCCTCTATCCTCTCAGCTTGGTGGCCTCTTGTTAGCTTTACAAAGGCACTTGAGTTATGGAAAAAGGCTATTATCACTTAAACTAAACGTCTCCCAAAATTAGCTTGATCCAAGCCCAGGAGTAATTAAGGGCAGGTTGAAGACCAAAGGCAAGAGGAGGGGTGACCGCATCAGATCTCCATCACTGCCATAATTTTCTCACTGTTATAATTCTCCACTCTTCCTTTTCGAGATCTCCAAGTTTCTTCCAATATATTAACCCTTTTTTCTTTTAAAAATTTTTATTTGGAAATTATTTCTAAGTAGTATATATGAATAGTTCAAAGAATTCCCACATTTTTTTTTCTAGTGCCAGGTGTTTATTCCCTCACATGTGGGTGGTTCACGTACACAGCACACAGGCATGGGCACCATGGGAGAGGGCAGCACTCCTGCCTTCTGAGGGGAGGATCTTGCCCTCACGGTGTAAGAAGGGAGAGGATGGTTTCTCTCCTGCCCTCACTAGGGCCTAGGGAACTCAGGAGCACATCCTATCCCTTCCACCTCTCAGCCGAGGAGAAGCCACCTTACTGACATTTAGTTCCAACCATTATAGTAAGTGGGGAAGGGATTGGCCTGGTCCCAACCATTACAGGGTGAAGATATAAATGGTAAAGGAAGGTACAGTTTGGATGAGGCCACAGGAAGGAGCAGGTGACACCATCAGAAGCATGTGCAGGGGAGGGGCAGTTACTGGGCTTCTGGGCTGCTTAGTCCCTGGCTTGGCAGGAAGGGTAGGGGAGATGGATGGGGCTCATTGTTTGGCATTGATGATGTCCACGAATTCGGGCTTGAGGGAAGCACCACCCACAAGGAAGCCATCCACATCAGGCTGGCTGGCCAGCTCCTTGCAGGTTGCCCCAGTCACAGAGCCTCCATAAACGATAGGGGTGCTCTGAGCCACTGCTTCAGAGATGTTGGACTTAAGCCATCCTCAGAGCTTCTTGTGTACTTCTCGGGCCTGTTGGGGTGTTGCAGTCTTGCCAGTACCAATGGCCCACACAGGCTTATAGGCCAGGACGACCTTGCTCCAGTCTTTCACATTACCTACGATGACCTTTGTCTGCTCGAAAACAACCTTCTCAGTGATGCCAGGTTCCGTTTCATCTAGCTTCTCCCCAATACAGGCGATTACTCCTAGTCCCTCTGCCAGAGCATGGGCTACTTTCTGCCCAATCAGCTCATCTGACTCCCCAAAGACATACCTTCTCTCTGAGTGCCCCAGGACCACCCACGTGGCTCTGCAGTCTTTGATCATGCCAGGGCTGATCTCCCCAGTAAAGGCCCCATTAGTCACTTTGTAGCAGTTCTGTGCAGCCACAGCAATCTTGGGATCTAGCTTCTGTAGTCGATATAGGCAGTGTGGGGAGCACAAACCACCTCGGTGTCAGCCAGCACCTTGGCCGCATTCAGAGTGCCGATGAGCTCCCCCAGATTCTGCTTCTGCCCGTTCATCTTCCAGTTCCCCCCAACGAAGAACTTCCTGGAAGGCGCCATGGCACTGGAGTCGAGGCGCTGAAGGTCAGTGTCTGCATATTCCCACATTCTTTACTCAGATCCACTAATAATTATTACTATTTTGCTGTGTTTGCTTTTTTGCTTTCTCTTTGTTTCTTTATAAATGTGTGTGCATGCATTACATATGAATGTATATAATTGTTAACATTTTGCCATATTTACTTTTTTGCTTTCTCTGTCTCTATGTGTATGCATGCATTATATATAAATGTATATATGTCATATATGTACATTTTATATACATGTAATCATTTATATACATGTAAATTTTTTTCCCCAAGTCATTTGAGAGCTTCAGACGTCATGCTCCTTTACCTCCATATCCTACATTGTGTGTTTCCTAAAAGCAAGGACATTCTCTTATATAAATGCCATATAATGATCAAATTCAGAAAATATAAGATTAGCTAACACTATTTTATAAGATATAGTTCATTTTTCAGATTATGCTAATTGTCCCAATAATGTCCTTTATATAAATTTCCCTCTCTGACCCAGGATCTAATTCCAGATTACACCTTGCATTTTGTTCTTATGTCTTCTTTCCCTACTCAAGTTAGTCAGAGTTTATTTCTATTGCTCATAACCAAAGAATCTTAAAAATACAATTTCCTTCTGTTTATGATACGGGAGTGCTGGGAAGGGAAGAGTGTGGTCACTTTAAATGATACAGACGAGGGGAAGGAAAGTGCTGGGTAGAGGAGGGCATGGTCCCTGGCTAGGGCTCCACCCCCATGGACCTAGGTGAGGACAGGCACTCCTGCTCTTGCGCCCAAATGTTGCATTTTCCAAGACCACCCTGTCCCATCACACCCCCATCCTGGGCCTATAAAAACCGGAGACCCTAGCGGGCAGACACACAGGCAGCTGGATATTGAGAGGAACACTTTGGTGGAAGAAGACCCGAGTGGCTGGTTGAGAGCATGCTGGCTGAAGAGCACATGGACAGACGCCAGCATGCTGGCAGACCATCAACTGGTGGGATGAGACAGAGTTTGGCTGGGGCAGTTGGAGGAAAGCTGGGGCCACTGAGCAGCCCAAATCCAGGGAAGACCATCTCCCTTATGGCTCCCCCACTGGCGGAGAGCTACTTCTACTCAATAAAACTTGGCACTCATTCTCCAAGCCCAGGTGTGATCCCATTCTTCCATACACCAAGGCAAGAACCCAGGATACAGAAAGCCCTCTGTCCAAGGTAGAGGGTCTAACTGAGCTGGTTAACACAAGCTGCCTATAGACGGCTAAACTAAGAGAGAACCCTGTAACACATGTCCACTGGGACAAGCTGTAAACATCCACCCCTACACACCACCATGGAGTTGGAGACCCACAGCCTGCCCATCTCTATGCTCCCCTAGAGTTTTAAGCAGTGGGGCACTGAAGAAGTGAGACACACCCCATCACATGCCCTGGGAGGGGGACAAGGGAAGCTTTCACGTTTCATTTATAAGCATTCATTTATAACCTTTAGTAAATTATATCATTTAATCTTTTTTCTTTTTCTTTCTTTTTTTTTTGTTTTTGTTTTTGTTGAGACAGAGTTTTGGCTTTTTCACCCAGGCTGGAGTGCAGCGGCACGATCTTGGTTCATGACAGCCTTGGACTCCTGGGCTCAAGCCTTCCTCCACCTCAGCCCCCCAGGTAGCTGGGACTACAGGCACAGGCCACAATGCCCGACTATTTTTTTTTTTTTTTGTATTTTTTGTACAGATGGGTTTTTGCCATATTTCCCAGGCTGGTTTTGAACTACTGAGCTCAAGCAATCCACTTGCCTCAGCCTCCCACAGTGCTGGGATTACAGGTGTGAGTCGCTCTACCTGGCCTATATCATTTATTCTTAATCAAGTCTTCTAGGTAGGTATTTAAATCCCTGTTTTAAAAATCAGTACTATTAGGCTCAAAGAAGTTAAAAAACTTGCCCATCATGACACAGTTAAATTCTAGGGCCAGGATTTTAATCCAAGTCTTTTTTATTCTGAAGTCCCTCCTTATTCCATTGCAGGCCTGGCAGATATTCGTAAACCACAATCCTTGCATCAAGAATCCTACAGGCTAGCGTGAAGTGAGACAGATAAACAGATAATGTTATTTGTTTGGCAGTAACACCTAACCACAGCAGTATGTACAAGGTATAGCGGAACATAGTTATTGAACTTATTTCAAGAATGACGAGAAATGTGGGCAGGGCTTCAACAAGAATAGAAGGAAATAAAATCTGTTTTATTCCTTGATGCAAACTGGGTGTTTATAGATTGTCTGTCTACTGTCCAAAGCATGATTAATATCAATGCTAATCCACTAACCTCCAACGTATGCTTAGGAAATTCCTTATTTAGCTGGCTAGCATTGTTAACTTTGACATCTACTAATGCAACATTACCTCCTGAATGTTAGGGACTCAAATAGTTCCTACACCATTTCAATTCTTTCTTGGTCATTTTGATTAATGTTGACATTATCCAGTTCTGACATTTAGCTGAAATATATTGCTAAGATCCTAATCTGTAAACTTGCTTAAAATATGTCCTGTTTAGTTTGATAGTTTTAAAATATTGACATTATAAAAGGAGTTCTGAAGGTAAAGGGTCTGATCCCTTCAAGAAATCTAGAGTTCTTTCCTTTCTCTTTGTGTAAAAAATCAAATGAAAAGTATTAGGAGTACGGAAAACCATGGTTATAAAATCAGAGCAAACAGCGTGTCCCATTTTGTGACTTTAGATCCGAAACTGGTGACAAAGAGAAAATATATAAAGGTCAGGAGCTTAGAGGGCATCCAGAGAGCTGAAGCTTGGAACAGTTGTGAGTAGTCTTAGAGTAATAGGGAGGTGTTAGTCCATCAGTAGGCCCCTGCTCTCAATCAGAAGTCTTAGAATTTTCTGGGGACCTGAGCAGTCTGGGAAGAAGAGGAAGATCTGGATAAGTATTCACTGATAATATCTGTTACTGATTAGAGTATTTAGTTTGTATTTAGTAGACAGGTCTTCTTTTAGTACTTAGCTCTCATGGTAAGTTATTCATAAGCAACATGCCTGGCAACAGCTGGTCCTCAAGTAATATTGAATTGGATTAAGCTGAAAGTGGCTGATAAGGCTATTCCACAGAGAAAGATTTATCTTAGTGTGGCAGGGGCCAGTCACTCAACCACCAAAGAAAGGCAAGGTGGGAGTGGTCACCATAATAAACAGCAGAATCAAAGCAGTCAGCTGAATAGTCTGACTCCTGCAGACCTACAGCATTGCTAGTTGATCATGGTGTTCCTGGAAGTGAAATATTTGGTTGGTGCAAGGGTAATTTCAATTACAATGGAAAGTAATGGCGAAAAACTAGAATTACATTTGCACCAACTTAATAGATAGGAAGCCTACTGAATTTGTAGTTGATCCATATAAGCTGAAAATTCCAGGTCAAGTGAAAAAAAGTCTAATCTGAATCCTAAAAACAGAGAATTACGGCCCTCAAATAATTCCCAGACTTGAGCCTGTTTATAGACCTAGAATGAAAGGGAGACCAGGTCCCCTGGAGGAAAGACCCTCATATACTACTGAATATTTATACTGTTAATCTTTCCCCTGGCCTTCCCCAAAGTGACCTACAGCCTTTTATGGAGTAACTCCACATTGGGGAAGGGAAATAATCAGACCTTTCAAGGACTACTAGACACTGGTTCTGAACTGACACTAATTCCGAGAGACCCAAAATATCACTGTGATTGACAGTCAGTGTGGGGAGGTCAGGTGATGAATGGGATTTTAGCCTAGGTCTATCTTACAGTGGTTCTGTACCTTCACAGTGTGAAAATACACAGTGGACCAGTGGGTCCCTGAACCCATCCTGTGTTTATTTCCCCAGTTCTAGAATGCATAATTGGAATAGACATACCTAGCAGCTGACAGAAGCCCCCACATTAGTTCTCTAACCTCTGGAGTGAGGGCTATCATGGTGAGACAGACCAAATGAAAGCTATTAGGGCTGCTTCTACCTAGGAAAATGTAAACCAAAAGCAATACTGCATTCCTGGAGGAATGGCAGAGATTAGCAGCACCATCAAAGACTTGAAAGATACAGGGGTGGTGATTCCCACCACATTCTCATTCAACTCTCCTATTTGGCCTATGCAGAAGACAGATGGATCTTGGAAAATGATAGTGGATTATTATAAGTTTAACTAGGTGATGATTCCAATTGTAGTAGGTTTACCAGATGTGGTTTCATTTTTTACACAAATTAACACGCTAGTACCTGGTAGAAGCTAATCAATTTGGCAGATGCTTTTTCTCCATTCCTGTTAATAAAGATTTCCAGACGCAGTTTTCTTTCAGTTGGCAAGGCCAGTAATACACCTTCATTCTCCTACCTTAGGAGTGTATGAATTCTCCAACTCTGTGACATACTTTTTTTTTGAAACGGAGTCTCTGTCATCCAAGCTGGAGTACAATGGCATGATCTCGGCTCACTGCAACCTCCATCTCCCAGGTTCAAGTGATTCTCCTGCCTCAGCCTCCAGAGTAGTTGGGATTACAGGTGCCTGCCACCATGCCCTGCTAATTTTTTTTATTTTTAACTAGAGACGGGGTTTCACCATGTCGGCCAGACTGGTCTTGAACTCCTGACTTCAAGTGATTTACCTGCCTTGGCCTCCCAAAGTGCTGGGTTTACAGGCATGAGCCACCACGCCTGGCCTGTGATATACTTTAGTTTGCAGGAATCTTGATCATCTTTCCCTTTCTCAAGCTATCACACTGGTCCATCACATTCCTGACACTATGCTAATTAGTCTTAGTAAGCAAGAAGTAGCAACTACTCTAGACTTGTTGGTAAGACATTTGTGTGTCAGAGAGTGGGAAATAAATTTGACAAAAATTCAGGAGCCTTGGTGAAATTTCTAGGGGATCAATGGTATGGAACAGGTCATATCACTCTAAGGTGAATAATAAGTGTTGCATCTGGCCCCTTCAACAACCAAAAAAGATATACAATGCCTGGTGGGCCTCTTTGTATTTTGGAAGTGATATATTCCTTATTTGGGTGTCTGGCCCACTTACCCAGTGACCCAAAAAGCTGCTAATTCTGAGTGGGGCCCAGAACAAGAGAAGACTCTTCAACAGGTCCAGGCTGCTGTGCAAGCTATGCTATTTGGATCATATGACCAAGCAGATACAATGGTGCTTGAAGTGTCAGTGGCAGAGAGAGAGGCTGTTTGGAGCCTTTGGCAGGCCCCTGCAGGTGAATTGCAGTGGAGGATCTTCAGCTTTTGGAACAAGGCCACGCTATCCTCTTTGAATAACTCTTCTTCCTCCTTCCTCCTCCCCTCCTCCTCCTCCTCCTCCTCCTCCTCCTCCTCCTCCTCCTCCTCCTCCTCCTCCTCCTCTTCTTCTTCTTCTTCTTCTTCTTCTTCTTCTTCTTCTTCTTCTTCTTCTTCTTCTTCTTCTTCTTCTTCTCTCTTCCTCTTCCTCTTCCTCCTCTTCTTCTTCTCCTTCTTCTCCTTCATCTTCTTCTTCTTCTTTGTTTTTTGTTTTTTGAGATGGAGTCCTGCTCTGTCGTCAGGCTGGAGTGCAGTGGTGTGATCTCAGCTCACTGCAGCCTCTGACTCCCTGGTTCAAGTGGCTCTCCTGCCTCAGCCTCCTGAGTAGCTGGGATAACAGGCACGCACCACCACACCCAGCTAATTTTTGTATTTTTAGTAGAGACGGGGTTTCTCCATGTTGGCCAGGATGGTCTCGATCTCCTGACCTCGTGATCTGCCTGCCTCAGCCTCCCAAAGTGCTGGGATTACAAGCATGAAACTATTCTTCTTTTGAGAAACCGCTCTTGGCCTGATACTGGCCCTTAGAGGCTGGACACTTAACTGTGGGCCACCACAGTACCATCCACCTGAGCTGCCTGTCATGAACTAGATGTTATCCAACCCACCAAGCCATAAAATTTGGCATGCACAGCACACTCCATCACCAAACGGAAATGGTATATACATGATTGGACCTGAGCAGGCCCTGAAGGTACAAGTAAGTTTTTTTTTTGTTTTTTTTTTTTTTGTTTTTTTTTGAGATGGAGTCTTGCTCTGTTGCCCAGGCTGGAGTGCAGTGGCACGATCTTGGCTCATTGCAAGCTCCACCTCCCGGGTTCATGCCATTCCCCTGCCTTCGCCTCCTGAGTAGCTGGGACTATAGGCGCCTGCCACCACGCCCAGCTAATTTTTTTTTTTTTTTGTATTTTTTTAGTAGAGATGGGGCTTCACTGTGTTAGCCAGGATGATCTCGATCTCCTGACCTCGTGATCCTCCCAAAGTGCTGGGATTACAGGCGTGAGCCACCGTGCCTGGCCACAAGTAAGTTATTAATACGTGAAGTAGTAGCCCAAATAAATGTTCATGGTCCCCATTCCTATTAGGTTGGTGCAAAAGTGATTGTGATTTTAACCATTACTTTTAACAGCAAAACAGCAATTACTTTTGCACCAACCTAAATATATTATCCTCTCTTTCCTAGCCCACACCCATGAGGCCATAGGGAGTTCCCTCCAATCATTTGACAGAAGAAAATAAAAGTTTTAGGTCTGGTTTACAGATAGTTCTTTAAGATAGGCTGGAATCATATGAAAATACACAGCTGCAGCACTGCGGTACCTTTTTTGGGATATTCCTGAAGACAGTGGCGAAGGAAAATCCTTCCAGTGGACAGAACTTCAAGCAGTGTGCCTGGATGTTCATTTTGCTTGGGAGGAGAAATGGCCGGATATGATTATATATTAATTCATGGGCTGTAGACAATAGTTTGGCTGGATGATCAAGGACTTGGAAGGGATGTGATTAGACAACCGTTGACAAGGAAATTTGAGGAAGAGGTATGTGAATAGACACCCCCCATAATGGGCAAAAAATCATGAAGACAGTTGTGTCCCATGTGAATGCTCACCAAAGGGTGACCTCAGCAGAGGAAATTGTAATAATCACCTAGATAGAATAACTTGTTCTGTGGACACCAGTCAGCCTCTTTTCCAGCAATCCCCTATCACCTAGTGGGCTCACGGACAAAAGCAACCATGCTGGCATGGCAGGGATGGAGGTTATGCACAGGCTCAGCAATTTGGACTTCTACTCGCCAAAGCTGACCTGGCTATGGCCACTGCTGAGTGACCCATTTGTTAGCAGCAGAGACCAACACTGAACCCCAGATATGGCACAATTTTCTAGGGCAACAAGCCAGCTACCTGGTGGGTAGTTGGTTACATTGGGCCACTTCCATCATGGAAGGGGCAGTGTTTTGTTCTTACTGGAATAGACACTTACTTTGGGTATGTATTTGTCTTTCATGCAAAACTTGGTTCTGTCAAAACTACTATTGTGGACTTACAGAATACCTTATCCACTGTCATGGTATTCCACACAGTGTTGTTTTATCAAATAATTTAGTTCATAGCAAATGAAGTGCAGCAATGGGCCCATGATCATGGAATTCATTGTTCTTACCATGTTCCCCACCATCCTGAAGCAGCAGGCTGAGTAGAACATTGGAATGGTCTTATGAAGACTCAATTACACGGCCAGGTAGGTGTCAATACCTTGCAAGGGCAGGGCAAGGTCCTCCAGAAGGCCATATATGCTCTGAATTAGTGCCTAATATATGGTGCTATTCCTCCCAAAGCCAGGATTAAGGGGTCTGGAAATTAAGGGGTAGAAATAAGAGTGGCACTGCAATTACCCCTCATAACTCACTAGCAAAACTGTTGCTTCCTCTTCCTGTGACCTTATGCTTGCCTGGCCTAGAAGTCTTAGTCCCAAAGGAAGGAATGCTTCCACAAAGAGACACAGAATGACTCCACCGAACTGGAAGTTAAGACTGTTGCCCACCCATCTTGGGCTCCTCGTGCCTCTTAATCAACAGGCAAAGAAGAGAGTTACTGTGTTGGCTGAGTGATTACTCCTGACTACCAAGAGGGAAATTGGACTACTATTTCACCATGGAGACAACAAATAGTAAGTTTGGAATACAGGATATCCCTTTAGGACATCTCTTAGTGTTACCATGCCGTGTGATTTAAGTCAGTTTCAAACTACAATGAACCAATCCAGGCAGGACTACTAATTGCGGGACCCCTCAGGAATGAAGGTCTGGGGGTCCTGACAAAAAACTGACTAGTTGAGGTGCTTGCTGAAGGCAAAGGGAATATGGAATGTGTACTGGAAAAAGGTAGTTATATATACCAGCTATGACCATGTGACTAGTTACAGAAATGAAGACCTTAGTTGTCATGATTATTTCCTCCTTGTTTTGGTATGGAGGAAGTGTGTGTGTGTAGCCAAATATCTTTTTTTCTTCCCTATATCATCCCCTTATCAGACAGTCCTGCTGGCCTGTCTGCCTTGGAACTGGGACGTGGACTTTTTCCTGCCTTCACATTCAAACTCAAAGATAGGCTTTTCCTGGTTCCCAAACCTGCCAGGCTTTGGACTGGACCCATCAGTTCTTCTGGGTCTCAGGCCTTTGGACTCAAACCAGAACAACATAACTGGCTCTCTTGAGTCTCTAACTTCCCAACTCACTCTGCAGTTCTTGGAAATTAAGACCAGCCCGGGCAACAAAGCAAGATTTCATTGTTACAAATAATAAAAACAAAGTTAGCCCAGCATGGTGGTGCGCACCTGTAGTCCCAGCTACTTGAGAAGCTGAGGTGTGAGTATTGCTTGAGCCCAGGAGGCCAAGGCTACAGTGAACTATGATTGTGCCACCGTACTTGAACCTGGGTGCTGGGTGACAAAGTGAAACAGTGAGACCTTGTCTCAATTTTTTTCTTTTTGTCTTTGATTTTCTGCAGTTTCAATATAATATGCCTGTGTGTAAATGTCTTGATCTATATCCTGCTTGGTGTTTTCTTGGCTTCTTGGATCTGTGGTATGGTGTCTATCATTATTCTGGAAAATTCTTAGTTATTTGGAGTAATTATTTTGTTCCTTTCTTCTCCTTCTAATATTCCCTTTACATCTATGTTATACTATTTTTAATTGCCCCACATTTCTTGGCTATTACATTCTATTACCCCCGCCCCTGCTTGTTTCCAATTTGCTTTTCAGTTTGGGGTTTTTACTGACATATCTTTAAGTTCACTGATTATTTCCTCATCTGTGTCCAATCTACTGGTGAGGCCATCAAAGGCATTCTTCATTTCTGTTATATATTTTTTTGATTTTAAAATTCCTTTTGAATTATTCTTAGAGTTCCTATTTCTCTGCTTACATAACTATCTGTTTTACATGTTGGTAACATTTTCATTAGAGCTCTTAGCATATTAATTATAGTTCTTTTAAGTTACTTGTCTGATAGTTCTAAATTTTGTGTCATACCTGAGTCCGGTTCTGAAGCTTGTTCTAGCTCTTAGACTATGTTTCTGCTTTCTAGCATGGCTTGCCATTTTTTGTTCAAAGCTGGACATGATGTATTGAGTAAAGGAAACTGAGTTAAATAGGCTTGTATCATGAGGTTTTGTGTTTATCTGGCTAAAAGCTAGGTTAGGTTTACTATTTGCCATAGCTGTAGGTGTCAGAGGCTAATGTCCTTGTTTATGTCTCCCTGTTGTCTTTGGATTTTTCCTTCCTTCCTTCCTTCCTTCCTTCCTTCCTTCCTTCCTTCCTTCCTTCCTTCCTTCCTTCCTTCCTTCCTTCCTTCCTTTCTTTCTTTCTTTTCTTTCCTTTTTCTTTGAGACAGAGTCTCACTCTGTTGCTCAGGCTGGAGTGCAGTGGCGCAATGCAACCTCCACCTCCTGGGTTCAAGTGATTCTCCTGACTCAGCCTCCCAAGTAGCTGGGGTTACAGGCATGCGCCACCATGCCTGGCTAATTTTTGTATTTTTAGTAGAGAGAGGGCTTCACCATGTTGGCCAGGCTGGTCTCGAACTCCTGACCTCAGGTGATCCACCTGCCTCGGCCTCCCAAAGTGATGGGATTACAGGCATGAGCCACCACATCCGGCCTGTCTTTGGATTTCTTTAGAGACTTCTTCCAAAACCAGTCTGAGCCTTGAAGTTATTTCAGTTGTAATCCCCTGTTATTATGTAGGAGACTGACTGATGTGGTGGTAAGGAGAGGTGTATTAGGATTCTCTAGAGGGTCAGCATTAATAGAATAGATAGATATATGAAGGGGAGTTTATTAAGGAGTATTGACTCACATGATCACAAGGTGAAGTCCCATAATAGATTGTCTGCAAGTTGAGGAGCAAGGAAGCTAGTCCAAGTCCCAAAACCTCAAAAGTAGGGAAGCCAACAGTGCAACTGTCAGTTGTGGCTAAAGGCCCGAGATCCCCTGGCAAACCACTGGTATGAGTCCAAGAGTCCAAAAACTGAAGAACTTGGAGTCTGATGTTCAAGGACAGGAAGCATCCAGCATGGGAGAAAGATAAAGCCTGGAAGATTCAGCAAAGTCAAGTCCTTGCACATTCTTCAGCCTGCTTTTACCCTAGCCATGCTGGCAACTGATCAGATGGTGCCTATCCAGATTGAGGGTAGAGCTGCTTCTCCCAGTCCACTCACTCAAATGTTAATCCCCTTTGGCAATACTCTAACAGACACACCCAGGAACAATACTTTGTATCTTTCAATCCAATGAAGTTGACACTCAATATTAACCATCACAACAGAGGAAGCATTCTATAATTCTAAAGTTAAGTCTTATTCTGCTAGTCTTTTATTGAGCCTATGTCCTAGGGCTATAACCTTCCCAAGTGCTACTCAGCTCTTTTTCCTCCCTTAGGTAGGGCAAGAAGGCTAGAAGGTTTTGGAATTGGGTATTTTTCATTCTCTGGGTAGGTAAGCCTCTGGAAAATAATTTCCCTGAGGGAAGGCTTTTGTTAAGAAGAACAGAATGCTGTAGGTGTATTTCACAGTCATTGCTTTTTCCTCCCCCAGCTGGAAGCATGAAAGGATTTTTCTCTGAGAACCTTGTGGGGTTCCTAAGGACAAACTCATAAAAGTGTGGGGTCTCCTAAAATTGAGCCCCCAGAGTTTTAACTCTCAAACTAGTCCACAGGGAGTCTCCAGTAATTTGCCAATTACAGTTTGCTTAAGCGTTCCTACCACATTAAAAACCTCAGTGAGATAACTTTCATGTGATTCAAAATTGAGAATAAACGAAAGAAAATATTGATAGCCGGGCGCGGTGGCTCAAGCCTGTAATCCCAGCACTTTGGGAGGCCGAGACGGGCGGATCACGAGGTCAGGAGATCGAGACCATCCTGGCTAACACGGTGAAACCCCGTCTCTACTAAAAATACAAAAAACTAGCCGGGCGAGGTGGCGGGCGCCTGTAGTCCCAGCTACTCCGGAGGCTGAGGCAGGAGAATGGCGTAAACCCGGAAGGCGGAGCTTGCAGTGAGCTGAGATCCGGCCACTGCACTCCAGCCTGGGAGACAGAGCCAGACTCCGTCTCAAAAAAAAAAAAAAAAAAGAAAGAAAATATTGATAATTTGTATATTAAAAATTCCTTTGCACAGCAAAACTCATTGCAAACAAAGCTAAAAGACAAATGACAACTAGGAAAATATTTCCTACTCAAATGACAAATAAAGGCCTAAATATTTTAAAAATTGAGAAAAAATGACAATCATTTAGAAAAATGAACAAAAGATAGAAACATACATTTTACAGAAACAAAACCTTTTCCATATGTGAAAACATGCTTAACCTCAGTCATAAGATACACAAATTAAAACTTGTTTATGTCATTGATTTATCAGTTTTCATTTATCAGTTTGGTAAATATGCAGAATTTTGACAACATAGTCTATTGGGAAGGCTGTGTGGGAATTAGGCATTCTGGCACTCTGATACATTTCTGGGAGAATTGTGTATGACACAACTTTGGAAGGGAATTTGGCAACATACTAGCAAAATTACATATTCATTTACTTTATTATTGTTATTTAGAGACAGGGTCATCAAGTTGGCCAGGCTGGTCCTGAACCTCTGGCCCCAAGTGATCCTCCCACCTTGGCCCCACAAAGTGCTAAGACCACAGACGTGAGCCACCAAGCTCGGCCTCATTTACCTTTTGACTCAGCAATCTTACTTCCAGAAGTATGGAAGTGTGATTCCAGAAGTGTGATTCCAAAGATACATCAACAAAAATAAAATACAGCTTATGCATATCATTGTGATTTAATTTATAATAACAAATGATTGGGGATATCTCAAATGTTCATTAATAGCAGACTAGTTGAAGAAATGATGGTACATTCACACAATGAAGTACTAGGAAGCTGTGAAAACTGATGAAAAGATCACTGTATATTGATATAAAGTGATTCCTAGAATATATTACTAGGTGGGGGAAAAAGTAAGGTACAAAACAAGGTTTAGTACGCCAATTTTTGCAAAATGAAATAAAATAAAATAGTAAACAAAAATCTATTAAGGTGTTCCATGTGAGGAGAGAGAGAACAGCATGTAGAAGATAGCCATAGTAGAAATTTACAGAGATTTCTGTAAATTTAGGTTATATAGTTGTGATTTTGAAACCATGTAAATGTTTTACATGCTTAAGAAAAGATTAAATGAAGAAAAAAATCATACCAGTCCTTAACAATAAAAAATTTCTTCAAGTGATGCAATTTTGTTTTGATAACAACAAAAACAAAAAAAATACTATAAAAGTCTTAAACAATATTCAGTAGTCTTATTGTCATTTTGAAACTCTAGGTTTATTGTCAAATAAAGCAAATAAGTAATTATGCTGTGTTTTGAAATCAAGGTTTTCAACATAAGAAAGAAAACTAAATGTAAAATCAAAAGAGTTTAGTAAAAACCATGTAATTTGTCTAGGCACAGTGGCTCGCACCTATAATCCCAGTACTCAGGAGACCAAGGTGGGAGAATTGCTTGGGCCCAGGAGTTTGAGACCAGCCTGGGCAACATAGGGAGATCTTGTCTCTACCAAAAAATAAAAACGAAAAGTTAGTGGAGTGTGGAAATATGTGCCTGTAGTAGTGCCAACTACTTAGGAGGCTGAGGCGGGTGGATCGTTTGAGCCCAGAAGTCTGAGGCTGCAGTGAGCTATGATGGTGCCACTGCACTCCAGCCTAGGCAACAGACTGAGACTCTGTCTCAGAAACAAACAAAAAACTCTATAATTTTATATTTAAACCAGAAATACAGTAAGAATTGTATTCCCATTAAAAAATAATTTTTCTAGTTCTGTTCACTGAAAAAGTCTGTAAGCCATGACAACCCTGTAGCAATAAGCATTCATATATTCCAGAATGTCATATATAAATACAATTTCTCAATAAAAGGAACCAGGGATCTGACTCCAGTTCTTTGGCTGTATTAATTTTCATTCTGAAACACAGTGCATAAGGGTTTTCCTTTCCTACATCCTTAGTAGCATGTGTTATTTCTGTCTTTTTGGTAATAGCCATTTAAACTGGGGTAAGATGATATCTCATTGTGGTTTTGATTAGCATTTCTCTAATCACTAGTGATGTTGAGCATTTTTTTTCATATATCTGTTGACCATTCATATGTCTTCTTTTGAGAAATATCTATTCAGACCTTTTGCCCATTTTTATGTTGGATTATTTGGTTTTTGGTATTAAGGTGTTTGAGTTCCTTATATATTCTGGTTATTAATGCCTTATGGAATGAATAGTTTACAAATATTTTCTCTCATTCTTTAGATTGTCTCTTCACTTCATTGATGCTTTCCTTTGCTGTACGGAAGCTTTTTAATTGATTTAATCCCATCTGTCAAGTTTTGCATTGGTTACCTGTGCTTTTGAGGTCTGTGATGGTTAATACCGAGTGTCAACTTGATTGGATTGAAGGATACAAAGTATTGATCCTGGGTGTGTCTGTGAGGGTGTTGCCAAACGAGATTAACATTTGAGTCAGTGGGTGGAAAAGGCAGCCCCACCCTTAATCTGTGTAGGCACCATCTAATCAGCTGCCAGTGAGACTAGAACATAAGCAGGCAGAAAAATGTGAAAGGAGAGACTGGCCTAGCCTCACAGTCTATGTCTTTCTCCTGTGCTGCATGCTTCCTGCCCTCAAACATCGGACTCCAAGTTCTTTAGATTTGGAACTTGGACTAGCTCTCCTTGCTCTTCAGCTTGCAGATGGCCTATTGTGGGACCTTGTGATCATGTGAGTTAATACTTAATAAAATCCCCTTGATATATATATATATATATATATATATCTATTCCAGTAGTTGTGTCCCTCTAGAGAACCCTAAGACAGATTTTGGTGCCAGGAGTGGTTCTATAGGAACAGAATATTAAGGATGGAGTTCTTTCATTGGTTTTGGGGTTTCTGGAGTTGGCTGCTTAATATAATTAGACCCCCAAATGCTAAGGACTCTACTTCTAGTAGTATGGAGAACACTGATAGTCCTTGATATAAACTATTTAGGGAGTTATACAAAATAAATGCATTTGACACTCCTGATTCACCACTCGTGAGAGGATTAGAGTTTAGTTACTCTATACATAAAACTTTTGACTGTATGTGGAGAACCAAGGAACATAACAAAGCTGGTTGGTTGCTCCTAAGTTCAGTGGACAAAGTGATGAAAGAAAATGATGAATTCAGGGATTCTATCTCCCAGCTTCAGCAGCAGATACTGAATCTCAAATCTGCTAAGATTGCCCTGAGTGAGAGCCTTATCTCCTGTAGAGTAAGGGCTGAAACTGTGGAAAAACAGACACAAGCTTTTATCATGCAAGGGGCTGTTGTGTAAGAAAAGGTACATGAACAGCCTCACCAGGTGTCTACTGTTAAAGTGAGGGCATTAATTGGAAAAGAATGGGACCCTGCAACTTGGAATGGGGATATGTGGGAGGACCCTGATGAAACTGGGGACACTGAGTTTGTAAACTGTGATGAACCTTTTTTGCCAGAAGAAACAGCTCCCCCACTCCCAGTAGTGGCAACATCCCCTCCCCAATCTGGGCTGCCATCAGTCTTTCCACTTTTGTCTGAGGAAATAAACCCTGCACTGCCTGAGGCAACAGTGATGGACTCCTGAAGCAATTGCCAGGCAAGATAATGCTGATTCTCCTCAGGAGCCACCCCCAAAACCCATTTGCTTCTAGACTAGACCTATAACTAAAGTCCCGGTGGGACCCTAGAGGTGAGGTTGAGCATGTGACTCATGAGGAGGTACACTTGAAAAGAACTGCTTGAGTTTTCTAATTTATATAAACAGAAATCTGGGCAACAGGCATGGGAATGGAGATTAAGGGTGTGGGATAATGGTGGAAGGAACATAGAGGTGGATCAGCCTGAAAGTATGGATTTGGGCCCACTAAATAGGGATTCTGCATTTAATGTTGCAGCTTGGGGAGTTAAAAAAGGTTCTAATAGTTTGCTTGCTTGGTTAGCTGAACTAGGGATTAAAAGATGGGCCATTGTGAGTGAGTTGAAAATGCCTGATCTCCCTTGGTTTAATGTAGAGGAAGGGATCCAAAGGCTTATGGAAATTGGGATGTGAAGTGGATTAGTCACTTTTGACTTACTCATCTCAGCTGGGAGAGTCCAGAAGTCATACACTTGATTAATACCTTGTGAAACAAATTTGTGAAGGCAGCACCTGCATCTTTGAAGAGCCCTGTAATTGCTCTTCTCTGTATGTCAGATCTAACAGTGGGAACCACAGTCACTCAATTACAACATTTAAATACAATGGGAATAATTGGATCCCAAGGTTGCAGGGGCCAAGAGGTGGCACTCAACTGTCAAAGGCAAGGGGGGCATAGCTGCCATAATGGACAGCAGAGGCAAAGTAGCAATCAGAATAGTCAGACTTGTGTAGAGCTCTCACATGGGCTAATTAATCATAGTATTACTAGAAGTGAAATTGATAGGAAGGCTACTGTATTCTGACTTAATTTATACAAACAGAAAATTTCTAGGTCGAATGGACAAAAGACTAATTTGAATTATAAAAACAGAATCATGGCTCCTCAATCAATTGACAGACTTAACCCATTTTACAGACCCAGAACCCCTTGAACAAGGGGGAGGCTGGGTCCCCTTGAGGAAGGATCCACTACATTACCAACAATTATCTGGTGAATTTTTCTTCCATCCTTCCCCAAGGTGACCTCTGGCCTTTTACCAGGGTAACTGTGCACTGGGGAAAGGAAAATGATTAGACATTTCAGGGACTACTGGATACGGGTTCTGAGCTGATATTGATTCTGGGGGACCCAGAAGTCATTGTGGTCTTCCAGTTAAAGTAGGGGCTTATGGACGCCAGGTAATTCATGGAGTTTTAGCTCAGGTCCAACTTACAGCAGGTCTGGTGCATCTCTGGACTCATCCTGTGGTCATTTTCCCAGTGCCAGAATGCATAATTGGCATAGACATACTTAGCAGCTAGTGGAACCCCCACAATGGCTCCCTGACTGGTAGGATGAGGGCTGATATGGTGGGGAAGGCCAAATGGAAGTCATTAGAGCTGCCTCTATCTAGAAAAATACTAAATCAAAAACCATATCACATCCCTAGAGGGACTGCAGAGATTAGTCACACCATGAAGAACTTGTAAGACACAGGAGTGGTGATTCCCACCACATCCCTATTCAACTCTCCCATTTGGCCTGTGCAGAAGACAGATGGATCTTGGAGAATGACAGTGGATTATTATAAGCTTAACCAAGTGGTGATTCCAATTGCAGCTGCTGTATCAGATGTGGTTTCATTGCTTGAGCAAATTAACACATCTCCTGGTACCTGGTGTGCAGCCATTGACTTGGCAAATGCCTTTTCCTCCAAGCCTGTCCATAATGCTCACCAGAAGCAATTTGCCTTCAACTGGCAAGGCCAGCAATATACCTTTATTTTCCTACCTCAGGGGTATATCAACTCTCCAGTTTGTGTCATAATCTTATTTGGAGAGACCATGATCACTTTTCACTTCCATGAGATATCACACTGGTCCATTACATTGATGACGTTATGCTGATTAGATCCAGTGAGCAAGAAATAGCAAACGCACTGGACTTATTGGTGAGACATTTGCCTGACAGAGGATGGGAAATAAATCTGAGTAAAATTCAGGGTTCTTCTACCTCAGTAAAATTTCTAGGGGTCCAGTGGTATGGGGCCTGTCAAGATATTCCTCCTAAGGTTAAGTTGCTGCACTTGGCCCCTCCTATAACCAAGAAAGAGGCACAATGCCTACTGGTCCTATTTGGATTTTGGAGGCAACACATTCCTCATTTGGGTGTTACTCTGGCCCATTTATCGAGTGACCCGAAAAGCTTCCAGTTTTGAGTGGGGTCCAGAGCAAGAGAAGGCTCCACAATAAGTCCAAGCTGCTGTGCAAGCTGCTCTGCCACTTGGGCCATATGGCCTAGCAGATCCAATGGTGCTTGAGGTGTCAGTGGGAGATAGGGATGCTGTTTGGAGCCTTTGGCAGGCCCCCATAGATGAATCACAATAGACGCCTCTAGGATTTTGGAGCAAGTCCCTGTCATCTTCTGCAGATAAGTACTCTTCTTTTGAGAGACAGCTCTTGGCCTGTTACTGGGCTTTGGTGGAAAATGAATGTTTGATTATGGGTCATCAAGTCACCATGTGATCTGAACTGTCTATCATGAACTGGGTGCTTTCTGACTCATCTAGCCATAAAGTGGGTCATGTGCAGCAGCATTCTATCATCAAATGGAAATGGTATATATGTGACCGGGCTCAAGCAGGTCCTGAAGGCACAAGTAAGTTACATGAAGAAGTGGCTCAAATGCCCATGGTCTTCACTCCTGCCACCCTGCCTTCTCTTCCCCAGCCTGCACTGATGGCCTCATGGGGAGTTAGTTCCCTATGATCAGTTGACAGAGAAAGAGAAGACTAGGGCCTGGCTCGCAGATGGTTCTGCATGATATCCAGGCACCACTCGAAAGTGGACAGCTGCAGTACTACAGCCCCTTTCTAGGACATCCCTTAATTACAGCAGGGAAGGGAAATCTTCCCAGTGGGCAGAACTTCGAGTGGTGCACCTGGTTGTGCACTTTGCATGGAGGGAGAAATGGACAGATGTGTGATTATACACTGATTCATGGGCTGTAGCCAATGGTTTGGCTGGATGGTCAGGGACTTGGAAAAACCACAATTGGAAAATTGGTGACAAAGAAATCTGGGGAAGAGGTATGTGAATGGATCTGAATAATCAAAAACTGTGAAGATATTTGTATCCCATGTGAGTGCTCACCAGCAGGTGACCTCAGTAGAGGAGAATTTTAATAATCCAATGGATAAAATGACCCATTCTGCGGACACCACTTAGCCTCTTTCCCCAGCCACCCCTGTCATCGCCCAGTGGGCCCATGAACAATGTGGCCATGGTGGCACAGATGGAAATTATGCATGGGTTCAGCAACATGGGCTTCTACTCACCAAGCCTGATCTGGCTACAGTCACTGCTGAGTGCCCAATTTGTCAGCAGCAGAGACCAACACAGCCCTCAATGTGGCACCATTCCTTGGGTGATCAGTCAGCTACCTGGTGGCAGTTTGATTATATTGGACCTCTTCCATCATGGAAGGGGCAGAGGTTTGTCCTCACTGGAATAGACACTTACTCTGGATATGGGTTTGCCTATCCTGCACACAATGCTTCTGCCAAGACCACCATCCATGGAATAATGGAATGCCTTATCCACCGTCATGGTATTCCACACAGTATTGTTTCTGACCAGGGCACTCACTTTATGGCTAAAGAAGTGCGGCAGTGGGCTCATGCTCATGGAATTCACTGTTCTTACCATGTTCCCCACCATCCTGAAGCAGCTGGATTGATAGAATGGTGGAATGGCCTTTTGAAGTCACAATTACAATGCCAACTAGGTGACAATACTTTGCAGGGTTGGGGGCGAAGTTCTCCAGAAGGTTGTGTATGCCCTGAATCAGTATCCAATATATGGTACTGCTTCTCCCATAGCCAGCATTCATGGGTCCAGGAATCAAGGGGTGGAAGTGGAAGTGGCACCACTGACCATCGCTCCTAGTGATCCACAAACAACATTTTTGCTTCCTGTTCCCGTAACACTATGTTATACTGTCTTAGAGGCCTTCGTTTCGGAGGGAGGAACAATGACACCAGGGGTACAACAACGATTCTATTAAACTGGAAGTTAAGATTGCCACCTGGACACTTTGGACTCCTCTTACCTTTAAGTCAACAGGCTAATAAGGGAGTTACAGTGTTGACTGGGGTGACTAACCTGGACTATCAAGATGAAATCAGTCTACTACACCACAATGAAGGTAAAGAAGAGTATGCATGGAATACAGGAGATTCATTAGGACATCTTAGTATTAACATTCCCTGTAATTAAGGTCAATGGGAAACAACAGCAGCCTAATCCAGGCAGGACTACAAATGGCCCAGACCCTTCAGTAATGAAGTTTTGGGTCACTCCAGGAAAAAACCTTGACCTGCTGAGGTGCTTGCTGAAGGCAAAGGGAATACAAAATGGGTAGTAGAAGAAGGTAGTCATCAATACCAGCTATGACCACATGATCAGCTGCAGAAATGAGAACTGTAATTGCCATGAGTATTTCCTCCTTCTTCTGTTAAAAACATGCTTATGCATGTATACATTTGTACTAAGAAAATATCTTCATTTTATTTCCTTTCTCCTTTATCATATGACATAAGATTTATTGACTTCACATCAGCATTTAAGTATTACTAACTTTGTGTAATAGTATTTGGGTTGGGGACTGGTGCATTTCTGGTTGTACAACGATAGTTATATTATGTTAGAAGCAATTATGACCTTATTATTGTTTTTATTTGAAGATTATTTATGACCTCAGGAGATGTGTATGGGTCCAAGTTGACAAGGAGTGGACTTGTGATGGTCAATGCTGAGTGTCAACTTGATTGGATAGAAGGATACAGAGTATTAACCCCAGGGGTGTGTGTGAGGGTGTTGCCAAAAGAGATTAACATTTGAGTCAGTGGGCTGGGAAAGGTAGACCCACCCTTAATCTGGGTGGGCACAATCTAAGCTGTTGCCAGCATGGCTAGAATATAAGCAGGCAGAAAAAATGTGAAAAGAGAGACTGGCCTAGTCTACCAGCCTACATTTTTCTCCTGTGCTGGATGCTTCCCGCCCTCGAACATAGGATTCTAAGTTCTTTAGTTTGGAAAGTTGGACTGGCTTTCCTTGCTCCTTAGCCTGCAGACAGCCTATTGTGGGACTGTGTGATCATTTGAGCTAATACTTAATAAACTCTGCTTTATATATTTATCTATTAGATTAGTTCTGTCCCTGTAGAGAACCCTGACTAATACAAGGTCCTACTCAAGAAATCTTTGCCCAGACCAATGTACTGAAGTATTTCCTCAATGTTTTCTTCTAGTAGTTTCATAGTTTCAGGTTTTACATTTAAGTCTTTAATCCATTTTGGCTTGACTTTTGCATATAGTAAAAGATAGGGGTCTAGTTTCACTCTTCTGCTCATGGATATCCAGTTTTCCCGGTACCATTTACTGAGGAGGGTATTCTTTCCCCAATGTATGTTCTTGGCATCTTTGTCAAAAATGAGTTGGCGATAAATACATTGATTTATTTCTGCATTCTCTAATTTATTCCCTTGGCCTGTGTGTCTGTTTTTATGACAGTACCATGTGGTTTTGGTTACTACAGCATTGTAGTATATTTTGCAGTTAGGTAATGTGATGCCTCCAGTTTTGTTTTGTTGCTCAAGATAGTTTTGGCTATCTGGGGTCTTTTGTGATCCATACAAATTTCAGAATTTTTTTTCTGTTTCTATGAAGAGTGTCATTGGTATTTTGATATGGATTGCATTGAATCTGTAAATCACTTTGGGTTGAGCAGACATTTTAATAATATTAATTCTTCCAACCCATGAATATGGGATATCCTTCCATTTTTTGTGCATGTTCTTTTCCATTTCTTTCATCAGTGTTTTATAGTTTTCACTGTAGAAACCTTTCACTTCTCTATTGAGTCTTTTTTTGGTAACTATTGTAAATGGGATTGCTTTCCTGATTTCTTTTTGATTGTTTCCAATTGGTATATAGAAATGCTGTTGATTTTTGCATGTTGATCTTGTATCCTACAACTTTACTGAATTCCTTTATCAGTTGATACTGTTTTTTGGTGGAAACTTTCATTTTTTCTTTTTCTTTCTTTCTTTTTTTTTGAGACGGGTGGCAGTTTGATTATATTGGACCTCTTCCATCATGGAAGGGGCAGAGGTCTGTCCTCACTGGAATAGACACTTACTCTGGATATGGGTTTGCCTATCCTGCATGCAATGCTTCTGCCAAGACCACTATCCATGGAATAATGGAATGCCTTATCCATTCCAGTAATGGAATGCTATATCCATATTTGCTATGTTACCTAGGCTGGAGTGCAGTGGCATGATCTTGGCTCACTGCAGCCTCCACCTCCCAGGTTCAAGCAATTATCCCACCCCAGTCTCCTGAGTAGCTGGGATTACAGGTGCACCACCACACCCAGCTAATTTTTGTATATTTAGTAGAAATGGGATTTCACCATGTTGGCCAGGCTGGTCCTGTACTCCTGACCTCAGGTAATCCACTGTGGGTTTGTCATATATGGCCTTTACTGTTTTGAGGTATGTTCATTTCCTACCCAGATTGTTGAGAATTTTTATCAAAACGAGATACTAAATTTTATCAAATGCCTTTTCAACATCTATTGAAATGATCAGTTTTATCCTTGATTATATTAATGTGATGTACAACATTTAGATTTTTTATATGTTGAACTATCTTTGCATACCTGGAATGAATCCCACTTGATCATGATGAATGATCTTTTTAAAGTGTTGTTGAGTTTGGTTTGCTAGTAGTTGTTGAGGATTTTTGCATCTATTCTCATCGGGGCTATTGACCTATGGTATTCTTTTTTGTGTGTGTCCTTGTCTGGTTTTGGTATCAGGATAATGTTGGCCTCATAGAATGACTTTGGAAGAATGTCCTTCTCATCAGTTTCTTGGAACAGTTTAAGAATAGTTGGCATTAATTCTTTAAATGTGTGGTAGAATTCAGCAGTGAAGCCATCTAGTCCTCAGCTTTTCTTTGTTGGGAGACTTTTTATTACTCTATCTGTCTCATTACTTGCTATGGGTCTGTTCAGGTTTTCTATTTCTTCCTGGCTCAATGTTGGTACATTTAATATGTCTAGAAATTTATCCATTTCTTCTAGGTTTTCCAATTTTTTGGCATATAGTTGCTCATAATAGCCTGTAATAATCCTTTGATGTCTTTTTTTGTCTCAGATTTTGTTTATTTGTGCCTTTTCTGTATTTTTCTTAGTCTAGCTAGTGGTTTATTTTATCTTCTCAAAAAACCAACTTTTCATTTCATTTATCATTTGTATTGTATTTTTAGTCACAATTGCATTTACACTTGCTCTGATCTTTATTATTATTATTATAATTATTATTATTATTGATTTTTGAGACGGTCTTGTTCTGTCTCCCAGGCTGGAGTGCAGTGGCACAATCTCGGCTCACTGCAACCTCCACCTCCCAGGTTCAAGCAATTCTCCTGCCTCAGCCTCCTGAGTTGCTGAGATTACAGGCACCTGGCACCACACCCAGCTAATTTTTGTATTTTTAGTAGAGATAGGGTTTCACCATGTTGGCCAGGCTGGTCTCGAACTTCTGACCTCAAGTAATTCACCCACCTCGGCCTCCCAAAGTGCTGGGATTACAGGTGTGAGCCACCATGCCTGGCCCCAATTTTTAATACTTCTTTCTTTCTATTAGTTTTGGGTTTGGTTTGTTCTTGTTTTTCTAGTTTGTTAAGGTGCATTGTTCAGTTGTTTATGTGAAGTCTTTATACTTTTTTTCCTTTTCTTTTTCTCACCCATAGACTCAGGTCACAATCTACTTTTTTGATGTAGGCATTTATTCCTATAATGTTCCTCTTAGTACTGCTCTTTCTGTATCCCACAAATTTTAATATGTTGTGTTTCAATTTTTATTTGTTTAAATAACTATTTTTATTTCCTTAATTTCTTCATTGACCCAGTGGTAGTTCATGGGAATGTTGTTTAATTTCCATGTATTTGTTTAGTTTCCAAAGTTCCTCTTGTTATCAATTTCTGGTTTAATTCCATTTTGGCTAGAAAAGATATTTGATATGATTTTGATAATTTTAAATTTGTTGAGATTTGTTTTGTCATCTAATATATGGCCTATCCTGGAGAATGTTCCATGTGCTGATGAGAAGAATGTCTAGTCTATAGTTGTTAGATGAAATGTTAACTGGAAGTTAATTCTAACTGGTCTACATTGTTAATTCTGACATTTCCTTGTGGATTTTCTATCTGGATGATGTTTTTTTGAGTGATCTATTGTTGAAAGTGGGTTTTTGAAGTCCGCTACTATTATTGTACTGCAGTCTATCACTCCCTTTAGATTTATTAATATTTGCTTTATATGTTTGGGTGCTCTGATGTTGGTTGCACATACATTTACGGTTGTTATATCCTCTTGCTGAATTGTTCCCTTTATCATTATATAATGACCTTCTCTGCCTCTTTTTATAGTTTTGACTTCAAATCTATTTTACCTAATGTAAGTATAGATACTCCTGCTCTTTTGTGGTTTCCATTTTCATGGAATACTTTTTTCTGTCTCTTCACTTTAAGTGTACGTATGTCTTTATAAATCAAATAAATTAAGTAAGTTTCTTGTAGGCCTCATATAGTTAGATTTTTTGAAACTTTATTCAGTCACTCTATGTCTTTTAATTGGAGAATTTCGTGAACTTACATCCATTGTTATTGTTGATGGGTAAGAACTTACTGCTGACATTTTGTTATTTGTTTTCTGGTTGTTTTGTAAGTCATCTTTTCCTTGATTACTGGTTTTGATTGTGGATAAGTGACTTTCTCTGGTAGTATGTTAGTATGTTTTAATTCCTCGTTTTCTTGTTTGTTTGGTTTTTTTGAGATGGAGTCTGCTCTGTCACCCAGGCTGGAGTGCAGTGGTGTGATCTCCTGCTCACTGCAATCTCTGCCTCCCAGGCAAGCAATTCTCCTGCCTCAGCCTCCTGAGTAGCTGGGATTACAGGCGCACACCACCACATCCAGCTAATTTTTGTGTTTTTAGTAGAGCTGGGGTTTCACCATTGGTCAAGCTGGTCTCGAACTCCTGACCTTGTAATCTGCCCACCTTGGCCTCCCAAAGTGCTGGGATTATAGGCTTGAGCCACCACACCCTGCCCTCCCCCGCCTCCATTTTTTAAATTTTTGGATATTTACTGTAAGTTTTTGCTTTGTAGTTACCATGAGGCTTGCCAAAAAACATGTTATAGTTATAACAAGTTACAACAAGTTAAACTGAGGACTATGTAACATTGATCACAAAGAAAAGAAACAAAGAAAATGAAAACTCTACACTTTAATTTCACTTCTCCACTTTTGGACTTTTTATTGTCTATCTTTTTATATTGTCTACTGCTTAAGAAATTGTTGTAGTTTTTGATATATTTGTCTTTTAGCCTTCATACTAAAGATATCAGTGGTTTATATTCCACAATTACAGTATTAGAGTTTTATGAATTCATCTGTGTACTTATTTTTACCAATCAGTTTTATACCTTCAGATGATTTCTTGTTGCATATTAGCATCTTTTTCTTTCAGATTGAAGAACTCTCTTTAGCATTTTTTGTAAGACAGGTCTGGTGGTGATGAATTGCCTCAGCTTTTTTTTTTTTTGTCTTGGAAAGTCTATTTCTCATTCATGTTTGAAGTATAGCTTTGCTGGATACAGTATTCTTAGTTGGAAGTTTTTTTTTTCTTCTTCTTCAGCTCTTTAAATATGTCATCCCACTCCCTCCTGGCCTGTAAGGTTCCCATGGAGAAATGTGTTACCAGATGTATCAGAGCTCCTTTATACATTATTTGCTCTTTTCTTTTGGTGCTTTTAGGATACTTTTGATGCTTTACCCTTGAGAGTTTTATTATTACATGCCTTGAGGTAGTGTTATTTGGGTTGTATCTGCTTGATGTTCTTTCACCTTCTTGCCCCTGGATATTCATATCTTCCTCTAGGTTTGGAAAACTCTGCATTATTATTTCTTTGAGTAAACTTTTACCCTGATCTTTTTCTCTACATTTTCTTTAAGGCCCATAACTCTTAGATTTGCATGTTTGAGGTTATTTTCTAAATCTTGTGAGTGTACTTCATTATGTTTCATTCTTTTTTCTCCTTTCTGTATTTTCAAATAGCCCAACTTAAAGCTCACTAGTTCTTTCTTTTGCCTGATCAATTCTGCTAGTGAGAGACTGATGCATTTTTTAGTTCATCAACTGAATTTTTCAGCTCTAGGATTTATGTTAGAGTTTTAAATTTTCACTTTTTAAAGTTTCTCTGATAGAGTTCTGAATTCCTTCTCTGTTGAAATTCATTGAACTTTCTCAAAACAGCTATTTTGAATTCTCTGAGAAGTCATAGGTCTTCATCACTTTAGGACTGGCCACTAGTGTCTTATTTAGTCTGCTTGGTGAGATCATATTTTCTTGGGTGTTCTTGTTGCTTGTGGATGCTCACTGATGTTGGGTCATTAAAGAATTCTGTATTTATTCTGGTCATCACAGTCTGGCCTTGTTTGTACCTGTCCTTCTTCAGAGGGCTTTCCAGGAATTCAAAGGTGACTGGGTGTTAAATTACCTAAGCCTGTGGTCATTGCAGTGTTACAGTGTTAGAGGGTGGTATAAGCTCAGGTACAATGTGACTTTTGCAGACTCGTTGATACCCAGCCCTGATGGACTTGGGTAGGACAAGGGAGAATTTCCTGGGTTCTCAAGCACAGTTTCTCACTCTTTTCCCTCTCTTTGTCCCCTGTGAAAGGAATCTGTCCAATCATTAGGCTGCCTGGAGTTAGAGGAGGTGTGATATGAACACTCTCGTGGCCACCACAGCTGGCACTGTGTTGGGTCACACACGAAGCCCATGATCTCCCAGACCAGCACAGTACTGGGGCTCACCCAAGGCCTGTAGCCACTAGTGCTAGACTGGCAGTGATGTTTATTCAAAGTCAGAGGTCACTTCAGTCAGTAGGTGGTTAAGCTTACTAGGACTTGAGTCCATTCCACCAGGGCAGCTGATTCTCTTCTGGCCTGAGGTAGACCTAGAAGCACCATCTGGAAGCAATGGCCTGAAATCAGGGTCTTCTGGATTCTATCTGGTACTCTATTTTACAGTGGCTGAGCTGGTAACCAGTTGCAAGACAAAGTTTCCTGTACTTTCTTTTCCACAAGTGGAAGGAGCCTCTCTTTGTGGTTCAGTGCCTGGAGCTGGGGGAGGGGTGATGCAGGTACTCCTATGGCTGCCACAACCAGTGTTGCATTGTGTTGCACAGCAAAACTACAGCTTCTGAGACCAGTACAGTACCTGGGCTCACCCAAAGACTGTAGTTGCTATGACCTGCCTGCCACTAAAATTTGTAGGTGCCCCAGGACACATTAATAAATTGCTGGTGAAATGGGCTGAGACTTGGATTCCTCCTGCTTGGGCAGCAGATTCCCCTCTGGCCCAGGTATTTTCTAAACAATTCCTGTGTAAATACCTGTGAAATTCTTCCCAGTGCTTTATTCCACTGTGACAGAGTGAAATTGAGTTCCAGTGCAAACTCCCATACTCACTTTGCTATGCCTTCCCTAAGCACTTAGAATCTCTCTCGTGGCTGTGCTGCGTGGGGTTGCAGGTTGCAGGACAGTGGGGGAGGCAATATAGGACTGCCCTTCTTACTCTCTTCAATGTGTCTTTCCTTGTTTTCATTTTCTTTCTCTCTCTTTCTTTTTTTTTTTTTTTTTGACAAGGTGTGGCTCTGTGGACCAGGCTAGAGTGTAGTGGCACAATCCTGGCTCACTGCAACCTCCTCCTCCTGGGCTCAAGTCATTCTCCTACCTCAGTCCCCCGAGTAGCTGGAACTACAGGCACATTCCACCAAGCCCAGATAATTTCTGTTTCTTTTCTTTTCTTTCTTTCTTTTTTTTTCTGTAGAGATGGAGTTTTGCCATTTGCATAGGCTGCTGGTCTTGTACTCCTGGGCTCAAGTGATCCATTTGCTTCGGACTCCCAAAGTGTTGTGATTACAGGCAGGAGGCACCAGCCCATCCTTCCTTGTTATTATGCCAAAACCAGATACTGTGAATGCTCACCTGATATCTAGTTCTTGTGAAGGTGTAGTATCTTGCATGGATAGTTGTTCAATCTGATGTTCCTGTGACTGTTGGGGGGCAGGGAGAACGATTGCTGGAGGGTTCTATTCAGTTGTCTTGCTCTACCTCCTGAGCATTAATTCTAGTTTGAGTTCTTAAAAAGATGCCCAATTGTTTCAATACTGTTTCTTGAAAAGACTATAAATAACCATTAAATTTCTTTAGCACCTTTGTCAAAAATCAATTGACTGTGTGGTATATTTCTGGTCTCTGTTCCATCCCATTATTCTTTTGTCTGTCCCTTTGCCAATGCATATCATACTGTCTTGATTACTGTTGCTTTATAATAAGTCTTAAAATAAGGTAACATATGGTTGTATAACTTGCTAAATTTATTAAATCATTGGATTGTATACTTGAAGTAGTTGAATCAAATAGTATGAAAATGTCTCAATAAAGTTACATATTAAAAATCAGGTTGTGTACTTTTTCAACTTTATTTTTCTCTTTAAAAATTGTTTTTGGGTAAATCAGCAAGGTGGCTGACTAGAGGCACCTGGCATCTACCTTCTCCACAAAGAAGGATCAAAACAGTGAGTGATAATCACATATTGAATAGATAATTACGTGTGAGATATAGAACCTAAGAAAGAATACCAGAATTCAGCAGGTAAATGATAGAGAACCTCTGAGCCACAGAAAGAGAAGGGAGAGAAGCAGCCAGCTGGCTAGGATCAGCTCAGAGCCAGGAGAAACTCCTCAGTGTGGGAAAAAGATAAATGAAAGATCCTCAGTGGTTCACATTTCCACTGTGGACTCTTGCAACGCTAGCCACAGGAGAGGCCCTCAGCCTCTATGGATTCCGAGAGTAGTATAAGGAGCTGTGTAGAGTCTTTGTGATGGCATTTTTCCAGAGAGGGAGTTTATGCTGGGTCCCACACATCTCCCTAAGGCCCTGGCAGCTGCAGCACAATTACATTTTGAGAGCACAACCCCAACACACTACATCCTTCCCTGAGGCTTAACACCCCCTACATTTTCACATCCCTGGAGCCCTGCAGTCACCCTCCCTGTATCCATCCAGAGGGCGGCAGTATTGTGACACCAGCTAGACAAAGCAGTGCATGTTGGTCCCTAGTACTCTAGCCCATACAATGTCCTACATCCTGGGAAACTGGTGGCACAGTACACTGGGGACATTTGTCCCTAGGAAAAAGAGAGCTGAAATGCATGTTCCACAGAACCTGATAGATATTTGTCTGGGGAAGCTTTCACGGACAGCAGCAGGACTACCAAGCATCAGCATGCACTTTCAGGGGCCGGAGGACAGGCCCACCTCACCCATTGCCACGACTGCTGCCCGAAAGTGCCACCCAAGGGCCTGAGGATTGACCCACCCCATGTGTCACAGTTTATGTGAACCATGGTGGGGGGTGGCTCTGAGCACAGGCCTGCCATGCCTAGCCAGCTGCCATGACAGTCATTCTGCATGCACCACTTGGGAGCCTGGGAACTGGCCTACTCAACTCACCTGTGTCACTGCTGGCACCAGCATGTGCCACCTGGAGGCTCAAGGGGGTTGGCCTACCACTGCTACTGCTGTTGCTGATGCACACATGCCTCCTGCTCCCTCTGGCCAGGGTCCTGAAGACCCACTACCTCAACCCACTCTTGCAGCTTCTGGCATTTGAGTAAGCCACCTGGGTGCCCAAAGGTCAGCCTGCTCAGACCTGCTACCACTGCTATTTGTGTATGCTGCTAGGGGGCCCAAAGACAAGCATGCTTGGCCTACTTGTGCAACCACCTGTCAGTGCCCAAAGACCAGCCTGCCTAGCATCCCCAGCCCCAGCAAGCCCTCATCTCAGCCTCCATTAACAACCACAGCCTAAGCCACTGAGGAACTCACTGACATCACTAATACTAATTACAGCCCAAGCAATCATGTAGAGACTATGCTACTGTACCCACCCACCAACCCACCCAGAATCAAAGCCAAAGCACCCTACCCAACCAACACTATAGATGTATCTACAGAAAATGTCTTTCTCTGTGAAAGGCAATGCACACATTTGAAAGAAGCAACTCTTACACCACATGCACAGATATGAACATACAGACACAAGAAATATGAAAAAACAAGAAACATGACACCTCAAAAAAAAAGAAACCACAAACATTCTGCAATAGATTCCAAAGAAAAAGAAATCTATGAAATACCTGAAAAGGAATTCAAAATAATGACATTAAAGAAGCTCAGTGAGATATAAGACATATGAGATATAAGACAACACAGATAAACAATACAAAAAAAGAGTTTATAATCTGAATGAGAAATTCAACAAAGAGACAGATATCATTTAAAAAGTGCCAAGTATAAATCTGAGGTCTGAAAATTCAATGAATGAAATAAAAAAATAAAATAGAGAGCTTCAAGTATAGATTAGATCAAGCAGAATAAAGACTTTTTGAACTTGAAGACAAGTCTTTTGAAATAACATAGGCAGACAAAAAAAGAAAAATACATAAATAAGAATGAAGAAAGCCTGTGTGACATATGAGATACCATAAAACAACCCATATTTCAAATTTGGCCAGGCATGGTGGCTCACACCTGTAATCCCAGCACTTTGGGAGGCTGAGACTTTGGGGGGATTGCTTGAGGCCAGGAGTTTGAGACCAGCCTGGGCAACATAGCAAGACCCTGTCTCTACAAACAATAAAAACAATTAAAGAAAATTAAAGCACTTCTTTGGCTGGGTGTAGTGGCTCACATCTATAATCTAAGCACTTTGGGAGGCTGAGGCAGGACTGCTTGAGCCCAGGAGTTTGAGACTAGCCTGAGTAATATAGTGAGATCCTGTTTCTATTTTTAAGAATTACCTAGGTAATACCATTCAGGACATGGGCATGGGCAAGGACTTCATGTCTAAAACACCAAAAGCAATGGCAGCAAAAGCAAAAATTGACAAATGGGATCTAATTAAACTAAAGAGCTTCTGCACAGCAAAAGAAACTACCATCAGAGTGAACAGGCAACCTACAGAATGGGAGAAAATTTTTGCAATCTACTCATCTGACAAAGGGCTAATATCCAGAATCTACAAAGAACTCAAACAAATATACAAGAAAAAAACAAACAACCCCATCAAAAAGTGGGCAAAGGATATGAACAGACATTTCTCAAAAGAAGACATTCATACAGCCAACAGACACATGAAAAAATGCTCATCATCACTTGCCATCAGAGAAATGCAAATCAAAACCACAATGAGATACCATCTCACACCAGTTAGAATGGCAATCATTAAAAAGTCAGGAAACAACAGGTGTTGGAGAGGATGTGGAGAAATAGGAACACTTTTACACTGTTGGTGGGATTGTAAACTAGTTCAACCATTATGGAAAACAGTATGACAATTCCTCAAGGATCTAGAACTAGATGTACCATATGACCCAGCCATCCCACTACTGGGTATATACCCAAAGGATTATAAATCATGCTGCTATAAAGACACATGCACATGTATGTTTATTGCAGCACTATTCACAATAGCAAAGACTTGGAATCAACCCAAATGTCCATCTGTGACAGACTGGATTAAGAAAATGTGGCACATATACACCATGGAATACTATGCAGCCATAAAAAAAGGATGAGTTTGCATCCTTTGTAGGGACATGGATGCAGCTGGAAACCATCATTCTTAGCAAACTATCACAAGGACAGAAAACCAAACACTGCATTTTCTCACTCATAGGTGGGAACTGAACAATGAGATCACTTGGACTCGGGAGGGGAACATCACACACCGGGGCCTATCATGGGGGCGGGGGAGGGATTGGATTGGGAGTTATACCTGATATAAATGATGAATTGATGGGTGCTGACGAGTTGATGGGTGCAGCACACCAACATGGCACAAGTATACATATGTGACAAACCTGCACGTTATGCACATGTACCCTAGAACTTAAAGTATAATAAAAAAAATTTAAAAATTAAAAAAAAATTAAAGAAAAACATTTTAAAAAGAAAGAAAATCCTCAAATGTTACGTGTTTCAGGATAAGAGATGGGCAAGGTCATAGAAAACTTATTTGACAAAATAATAGCTGAAAACTTTTCAAGTCTGGCAAGAGATATAGATATTCAGATACAGGAAGCTCAAGGATCTGCAAAAAGATTCAAGCTATAGTAGTCTTCTGCAAGGCACATTATAGTCCAGCTGTCAAAAGTCAAAAACAAAGAGAGAATTCTAAAAACAGCAAGAGGAAAGCATCAAATCACATCTAAGGGAATCCCTATCAGACTAACAGTGGATTTCTCAGCAGAAACCTTAAGTGCCAGGAGAGAATGGGATGATATATTCAAAGTGATGAAATAAAATAAATTAAAAAAAAAAAAACTGCAAGCAATAATGCCATACCAAAAAACCACCCTTCAGAAATGAAGAAGAGATTGGGTGCGGTGGCTCACACCTGTAATCCCAGCAATCCCAGCACTTTGGGAGGCTGAGGCGGGCAGATTGCCTGAGCTCAGGAGTTCCAGACCAGCCTGGGTAACATGGTAAAACCCCATCTCTACTAAAATACAAAAACTTAGCCAGGCTTGGTGGCATACACCTGTAATCTTCGCTACTCGGGAGGCTAAGGCAGGAAAATAACTTGAACCCAGGAGGTGGAGGTTGCAGTGAGCCAAGATTGAGCGGTGACACTCCAACCCGGGCAACAGAGTGAGACTCCATCTCCAAAAATAAAAAAATAAAAAAAAAAAGGTAAAAGAAATGAAGCAGAAGTAAAGTCTTTCCCAGACAAGCAAAAACTGAGGGAATGTATCACCACTAGACCAAACTTAAAGAAATACTTAAGGGACTCCTAAATATGTATGCAAAAGGACAATATCTACAATCATAAAAACCCATGAAAGACTCACTGGTAGAGCAGATGCACAAATGAGAAAGAGAAAACCCTGAAATAATACCACTATAGAAAACCATCAAACTGCAGTGATAAACAATAAGAGAGGAAGAAACAAAGGATATACATAATAATCAGAAAAAATGAACAAAATAACAGAAATAAGTCCTGACCTATCAGTAATAACCTTGAATGTAAACTGGTTAAATTCCCCAGTTAAAAGATATAGACTAGCTAGATAGAAAAAGATCCAAAAACTCACCTAACCTGTAAAGACACATATAGACTGAAAGTGAAGGGGTGGAAAAAGATATTCCATGCAAATGGAAACCCAAAGCAAGTAGGAGGAACTATACTCATATCAGACAAAATAGACTAAGTCAAAAAGAAAAAAGAGGCAAGGTCGTTATATAAGAATAAAAGGGTTGATTCAACAAAAAGATGTAACAATTGTAAATATATTTGTACTCAACACTTGAGCACCCAGATATATAAAGCAAATATCATTAGATCTAAAGGGAGATATAGACTTCAATACAATAATAGTTGGGAACTTCACTACCACAATCTCAGCATTGGACAGATCATCTAGACAGAAAATCAACAAATAAATTGAATTTAAACTGAACTTTAGACCAAATGAAACTAACAGACATTTACAGAACATTTCACCCAATGGCTGTAGCATACACATTCTTCCATCAGCACATGCAACATTCTCCAGATAGACTATATATGACCACAAAACAAGTCTCATTAAAATTTTAAAAATTAAAATCACATCAAGTATCTTCTTAGACACAAAAAAATAAAACTAGAAATCAATAACAAGAGGAACTTTGGAAACTAAACAAGTACATGGAAATGAAACAACATTCTCATGAATGACCACTGGGTCAATGAAGAAACTAAGAAGGAAGTCAAAATATTTCTTAAAACAAATGCACCAACACTTATGGGATACAGCAAAAGCAGTGCTAAGAGGGAAGTTTATAGCAATAAATGCCTACATTAAAAAGGGAGAAAGATTTCAGATAAACAACCTAGTAATGTACTTTGAAGTACTAGAAAAACAAGAAAAAGCAAACCCCAGGTTAGAAGATAAGAAATAATAAAGATCAGAGCCAAACTAAATAAAAGAGAAACTAAAAAAAAATACAAAAGATCAATAAAATGAAATGTTGGTTTTTGGAAAAGATAAACAAAATCAATAAACCACTAATGAGACTAACGAGTGAGACAGAGAGAGATCAAGTAAAATCATAAACAAAAAAGGATACCACAGAAATACAAAGGATCATCAGATACTATTGTCAACAACTATATGCTAGTGAATTGGAAAACTCAGAGGAAATGGGTGAATTTCTGGACACATATAATAACCTACGAAGAGTGAACCAGGAAGAAATAGAAAATTTGGAGGGGCGGAGCAAGATGGTCGAATAGGAACAGCTCCAGTCTCCAACTCCCAGCGCGAGCGACACAGAAGACCGGTGATTTCTGCATTTTCAACTGAGGTACTGGGGACATCTCACTAGGGAGTGCCGGGCAATCGGTGCTGGTCAGCTGTTGCAGACTGACCAGCGAGAGCTGAAGCAGGGCGAGGCATCGCCTCACCTGGGAAGTGCAAGGGGGAAGGGAATCCCTTTTCCTAGCCAGGGGAACTGAGACACACAACACTTGGAAAATCGGGTAACTCCCACCCCAATACTGCGCTTTAAGCAACGGGCACACCAGAAGAATATATCCCTCACCTGGCCGGGAAGGTCCCAAGCCCATGGAGCCTCCCTCATTGCTAACACAGCAGTCTGCAGCGATCTATCCGCAAGGCAGCAGCGAGGCTGGGGGAGGGGCGCCCGCCATTGCTGAGGCTTAAGTAGGTAAACAAAGCCGCTGGGAAGCTCGAACTGGGTGGAGCTCACAGCAGCTCAAGGAAGCCTGCCTGTCTCTGTAGACTCCACCTCTGGGGACAGCGCACAGCTGAAGACCAACAGGGGAAGCAGCGGGGGCCTGTGCAGACGCGAACGACTCTGTCTGACAGCTTTGGGGAGAGCCGTGGATCTCCCAACGCGGAGGTTGAGATCTGAGAACGGACAGACTGCCTGCTCAGGTGGGTCCCTGACCCCTGAGTAGCCTAGCTGGGAGACATCCCCCACTAGGGGCAGTCTGACACCCCACACCTCACAGGGTGGAGTACACCCCTGAGAGGAAGCTTCCAAAGGAAGAATCAGACAGGTACACTCGCTGTTCAGCAATATTCTATCTTCTGCAACCTCTGCTGCTGATACCCAGGCAAACAGGGTTGGGAGTGGACCTCAAGCAATCTCCAACAGACCTATAGCTGAGGGTCCTGACTGTCAGAAGGAAAACTATCAAACAGGAAGGACACCTATACCAAATCCCCATCAGTACGTCACCATCATCAAAGACCAGAGACAGATAAAACCACAAAGATGGGGAAAAAGCAGGGCAGAAAACCTGGAAATTCAAAAAATAAGAGCGCATCTCCCCCTGCAAAGGAGCGCAGCCCATCGCCAGCAACGGATCGAAGCTGGTCAGAGAATGACTTTGACGAGATGCGAGAAGAAGGCTTCAGTCCATCAAACTTCTCAGAGCTAAAGGAGGAATTACGTACCCAGTGCAAAGAAACTAAAAATCTTGAAAAAAGAGTGGAAGAATTGACAGCTAGACTAATTAATGCAGAGAAGGTCATAAACGAAATGACAGAGATGAAAACCATGACACGAGAAATACGTGACAAATGCACAAGCTTCAGTAACCGACTCGATCAACTGGAAGAAAGAGTATCAGCGATTGAGGATCAAATGAATGAAATGAAGCGAGAAGAGAAACCAAAAGAAAAAAGAAGAAAAAGAAATGAACAAAGCCTGCAAGAAGTATGGGATTATGTAAAAAGACCAAATCTACGTCTGATTGGGGTGCCTGAAAATGAGGGGGAAAATGGAACCAAGTTGGAAAACACTCTTCAGGATATCATCCAGGAGAACTTCCCCAACCTAGTAGGGCAGGCCAACATTCAAATTCAGGAAATACAGAGAACACCACAAAGATACTCCTCCAGAAGGGCAACTCCAAGACACATAATAGCCAGATTTACCAAAGTTGAAATGAAGGAAAAAATCTTAAGGGCAGCCAGAGAGAAAGGTCGGGTTACCCACAAAGGGAAGCCCATCAGACTAACAGCAGATCTCTCGGCAGAAACTCTACAAGCCAGAAGAGAGTGGGGGCCAATATTCAACATTCTTAAAGAAAAGAATTTTCAACCCAGAATTTCATATCCAGCCAAACTAAGTTTCATAAGTGAGGGAGAAATAAAATCCTTTACAGATAAGCAAATGCTTAGAGATTTTGTCACCACCAGGCCTGCCTTACAAGAGACCCTGAAGGAAGCCCTAAACATGGAAAGGAACAACCGGTACCAGCCATTGCAAAAACATGCCAAAATGTAAAGACCATCGAGGCTAGGAAGAAACTGCATCAACTAACGAGCAAAATAACCAGTTAATATCATAATGGCAGGATCAAGTTCACACATAACAATATGAACCTTAAATGTAAATGGACTAAATGCTCCAATTAAAAGACACAGACTGGCAAACTGGATAAAGAGTCAAGACCCATCAGTCTGCTGTATTCAGGAGACCCATCTCACATGCAGAGACATACATAGGCTCAAAATAAAGGGATGGAGGAAGATCTACCAAGCAAATGGAGAACAAAAAAAAGCAGGGGTTGCAATCCTTGTCTCTGATAAAACAGACTTTAAACCATCAAAGATCAAAAGAGACAAAGAAGGCTATTACATAATGGTAAAGGGATCAATTCAACAGGAAGAGCTAACTCTCCTAAATATATATGCACCCAATACAGGAGCACCCAGATTCATAAAGCAAGTCCTTAGAGACTTACAAAGAGACTTAGACTCCCATACAATAATAATGGGAGACTTCAACACTCCACTGTCAACATTAGTCAGATCAACGAGACAGAAAGTTAACAAGGATATCCAGAAATTGAACTCATCTCTGCACCAAGCAGACCTAATAGACATCTATAGAACTCTCCACCCTAAATCAACAGAATATACATTCTTCTCAGCACCGCATCGCACTTATTCCAAAATTGACCACATAATTGGAAGTAAAGCACTCCTCAGCAAATGTAAAAGAACAGAAATTATAACAAACTGTCTCTCAGACCACAGTGCAATCAAACTAGAACTCAGGACTAAGAAACTCACTCAAAACCGCTCAACTACATGGAAACTGAACAAACTGCTCCTGAATGACTACTGGGTACATAATGAAATGAAGGCAGAAATAAAGATGTTCTTTGAAACCAATGAGAACAAAGATACAACATACCAGAATCTCTGGGACACATTTAAAGCAGTGTGTAGAGGGAAATTTATAGCACTAAATGCCCACAAGAGAAAGCAGGAAAGATCTAAAATTGACACTCTAACATCACAATTAAAAGAACTAGAGAGGCAAGAGCAAACACATTCAAAAGCTAGCAGAAGGCAAGAAATAACTAAGATCAGAGCAGAACTGAAGGAGATAGAGACACAAAAAACCCTCCAAAAAATCAATGAATCCAGGAGTTGGTTTTTTGAAAAGATCAACAAAATTGACAGACCGCTAGCAAGACTAATAAAGAACAAAAGAGAGAGGAATCAAATAGATGCAATAAAAAATGATAAAGGGGATATCACCACCGACCCCACAGAAATACAAACAACCATCAGAGAATACTATAAACACCTCTACGCAAATCAACTAGAAAATCTACAAGAAATGGATAATTTCCTGGACACTTACACTCTCCCGAGACTAAATCAGGAAGAAGTTGAATCCCTGAATAGACCAATAGCAGGCTCTGAAATTGAGGCAACAATTAATAGCCTACCCACCAAAAAAAGTCCAGGACCAGATGGATTCACAGCTGAATTCTACCAGAGGTACAAGGAGGAGCTGGTACCATTCCTTCTGAAACTATTCCAATCAATAGAAAAAGAGGGAATCCTCCCTAACTCATTTTATGAGGCCAACATCATCCTGATACCAAAGCCTGGCAGAGACACAACAAAAAAAGAGAATTTTAGACCGATATCCCTGATGAACATCGATGCAAAAATTCTCAATAAAATATTGGCAAACCGGATTCAGCAGCACATCAAAAAGCTTATCCACCATGATCAAGTGGGCTTCATCCCTGGGATGCAAGGCTGGTTCAACATTCGCAAATCAATAAACATAATCCAGCATATAAACAGAACCAAAGACAAGAACCACATGATTATCTCAATAGATGCAGAAAAGGCTTTTGACAAAATTCAACAGCCCTTCATGCTAAAAACGCTCAATAAATTCGGTATTGATGGAACGTACCTCAAAATAATAAGAGCTATTTGTGACAAACCCACAGCTAATATCATACTGAATGGGCAAAAACTGGAAAAACTCCCTTTGAAAACTGGCACAAGACAGGGATGCCCTCTCTCACCACTCCTATTCAACATAGTGTTGGAAGTTCTGGCTAGGGCAATCAGGCAAGAGAAAGAAATCAAGGGTGTTCAGTTAGGAAAAGAAGAAGTCAAATTGTCCCTGTTTGCAGATGACATGATTGTATATTTAGAAAACCCCATTGTCTCAGCCCAAAATACCTTAAGCTGATAAGCAACTTCAGCAAAGTCTCAGGATACAAAATTAATGTGCAAAAATCACAAGCATTCTTATACACCAGTAACAGACAAGCAGAGAGCCAATTCAGGAATGAACTTCCATTCACAATTGCTTCAAAGAGAATAAAATACCTAGGAATCCAACTTACAAGGACGTAAAGGACCTCTTCAAGGAGAACTACAAACCACTGCTCAGTGAAATCAAAGAGGACACAAACAAACGGAAGAACATACCATGCTCATGGATAGGAAGAATCAATATTGTGAAAATGGCCATACTGCCCAAGGTTATTTATAGATTCAATGCCATCCCCATCAAGCTACCAATGAGTTTCTTCACAGAATTGGAAAAAACTGCTTTAAAGTTCATATGGAACCAAAAAAGAGCCCGCATTGCCAAGACAATCCTATGTCAAAAGGACAAAGCTGGAGGCGTCACGCTACCTGACTTCAAACTATACTACAAGGCTACAGTAACCAAAACAGCATGGTACTGGTACCAAAACAGAGATATAGACCAATGGAACAGAACAGAGTCCTCAGAAACAATACCACACATCTACAGCCATCTGATCTTTGACAAACCTGAGAGAAACAAGAAATGGGGAAAGGATTCCCTATTTAATAAATGGTGCTGGGAAAATTGGCTAGCCATAAGTAGAAAGCTAAAACTGGATCCTTTCCTTACTCCTTATACGAATATTAATTCAAGATGGATTAGAGACTTAAATGTTAGACCTAATACCATAAAAACCCTAGAAGAAAATCTAGGTAGTACCATTCAGGACATAGGCATGGGCAAGGACTTCATGTCTAAAACACCAAAAGCAATTGCAGCAAAAGCAAAAATTGACAAATGGGATCTAATTAAACTAAAGAGCTTCTGCACAGCAAAAGAAACTACCATCAGAGTGAACAGGCAACCTACAGAATGGGAGAACATTTTTGCAATCTACCCATCTGACAAAGGGCTAATATCCAGAACCTACAAAGAACTCAAACAAATATACAAGAAAAAAACAAACAACCCCATCAAAAAGTGGGCAAAGGATATGAACAGACATTTCTCAAAAGAAGACATTCATACAGCCAACAGACACATGAAAAAATGCTCATCATCACTTGCCGTCAGAGAAATGCAAATCAAAACCACAATGAGATACCGTCTCACACCAGTTAGAATGGCAATCATTAAAAAATCAGGAAACAACAGTTGTTGGAGAGGATGTGGAGAAATAGGAACACTTTTACACTGTTGGTGGGATTGTAAACTAGTTCAACCATTATGGAAAACAGTATGGCAATTCCTCAAGGATCTGGAACTAGATGTACCATATGACCCAGCCATCCCACTACTGGGTATATACCCAAAGGATTATAAATTATTCTACTACAAAGACACATGCACACGTATGTTTATTGCGGCACTATTCACAATAGCAAAGACTTGGAATCAACCCAAATGTCCATCTGTGACAGACTGGATTAAGAAAATGTGGCACATATACACCATGGAATACTATGCAGCCATAAAAAAGGATGAGTTTGCGTCCTTTGTAGGGACATGGATGCAGCTGGAAACCATCATTCTCAGCAAAGTATCACAAGAACAGAAAAACAAACACCGCATGTTCTCACTCATAGGTGGGAACTGAACAATGAGATCACTTGGACTCGGGAAGGGGAACATCACACACTGGGGCCTATCATGGGGAGGGGGAAGGGGGGAGGGATTGCATTGGGGAGTTATACCTGATATAAATGATGAATTGATGGGTGCTGACGAGTTGATGATGGGTGCAGCACACCAACATGGCACAAATATACATATGTAACAAACCTGCACATTATGCACATGTACCCTAGAACTTAAAGTATAATAAAAAAAGAAAAAAAAAAAAAAGAAAATTTGAACAGACCAGTAACAGGAAATAAGATTGAGGCCGGGCGGGGTGGCTCACATCTGTAATCCCAGCATTTTGGGAGGCCGAGGCGGGCAGACCACCTGAAATCAGGAGTTCATGACCAGCCTGGCCAATATGGTGAAACCCCATCTCTACTAAAAATACAAAAATTAATTAGCCAGGCCCGGTGGCCTATAATCCCAGCTACTTGGGAGGCTGAGGCAGAAGAATTGCTTGAACCTGTGGGGCGGAGGCTGCAGTGAGCCGAGATTGCGCCATCGCATTCTAGTCTGGGCAACAGAGCCAGACTTCATTTCAAAAAAAAAAAAAAAAGGAAAAGAAAAGAAAAGAAAAAAGAAATAAGATTGAGTTAGTAATAGGAAGTTTCCCAACAAAGAAAATCCCAGGACTGAATGGCTTTACTGCTGAACTCTACCAAACTTATAAAGAAGAATGAACAGTAATTCTTTTCAAACTCCTCCAAAAAATTGAAGAGGAGGGAATTCTTCCTATTTCATTCTTTTTTTTTTTTGAAACAGAGTCTCGCTCTGTTGCCCACACTGGAGTACAGTGGCATGACCTCCACTCACTGCAACCTCTGCTTCTTGGGTTCAAATGATCCTCCCACCTTAGCCTCCTGAGAATCCAGGACTACAAGGCACGCACCACCACACTTAGCTCATTTTTGTATTTTTGGTAGAGACTGGGTTTTCCCATATTGTCTAGGCTGGTCTTGAACTCCTGAAATCAAGCCATCTGCCCACCTCGACCACCCACAGTGTTGGGATTACAGGCGTGAGCCACTGCACCCAGTCTTCTATTTCATTCTGAGGCCAGCGCTACCCTGCTACTAAAATGAGACAAGAACATGAAAAACAAAAAAACAAAAAACCAAAAACCACTACAGGACAACATCCCTGATGAACACAAAAACAAAAATTCTCAACAAAATATTAGTGAACTGAATCCAAAAATACATCAAAAAGATAATATACCATGATCAAGTGGGATTTTTCCCAGGGATGCAAAAATGGTTCAACCTATACAAATCAGTAAATGAGATACATCACATCAATAGAATTAAGGACAAAAACCATGTAATAATCCCAATCAATGCAGAAAAGGCATTTGATTAAATCTAACATCCCTTCAAGATAAAAACTCTGAACAAACTGGCTATAAAATGAACATACCTCAAAACAATAAAGACCATATGTGACAAACGCACAGCCAACATCATACTGACCAGGGAAAAGTTGAAAGTCTTTCCTTTAAGAACTGGAACGAGACACGGATGCTCACTTTCACCACTCTTATTCACATAATACTGAAATCTAGCCAGAGTGGTCAGGCAAGAAAAAAGGCATCCATACTAACAACAGGAAGTCAAATTGTTCCCCTTTGCATACAATGTGATCTTTTTATGTAGTAAAACTTAAAGATTCTACCAAAAAAAAAAAAAAAAAACAAAAACAAAAACAAAACAAAAAACAAAAAGAAAACCAAAAAAAGGTAGCACTGATAAAGGAGCTCAGTAAAGTTGCAGAATACAATATCAACATACAAAAATCAGCAGCATTTCTATACACTAATAATGAACTAGCTGTAAAAGGTATGAAGAAAGCAGTCCCATTTACAATAGCTACAAAAATTACCTAGGAATAAATTAACCAAAGAGATGAAAGACACCTACAAGGAAAACTACTAAACACAGATAAAAGAACTTGAAGGGGACACAAACAAATGGAAAGGCATCTCATGCTCATGGACCAGAAGGATATATTTTAAAAGAATATACTCTCCAAAGCAATCTACATATTCAGTACAATCCCTATCAAAATACCAATGACAGTTTTTACAGTAATAGAGACATCAAACCAAAAATTTCTATGGAATCACGAAGATCTGGAATAGCCAAAGCAATTCTGAGCAAAAAGCTGGAAGTATCACACTACCTGACTTCATATGTACTACAAATCAGTCCCAGCTACTCAGGAGGCTGAGTGGAAGAATCTCCTGAGCCCAGGAGTTTGAGGCTGCAGTAAGCTGTGATCACACTCCTGCACTGAAGCCTGGGCAACAAAATGAGATCCTATCTCAAAAAACAAAAAAGAAGAGAAGAAAAGAATAGTTACATTTATAGAAACCATTTTATTCTGAAGGAATCTGCAACTCTTTTAATAAAACTAAGAACTCAATTTATTAATAATTATTATAGTACTGTGGAAGTTATTCCATCTTGAGTGTTTTGGTAGTTTATGATTTCCAAAGAATTGATCTATTTCATTGAAGTTGTTGAAATTATATGTGTAGTATTATGTGTGTAGAAATTATGTATTCATATTCTCTAATTATCTTTTAATTTCTGTTGGATTTGTAGTGATAGCCTGTTTATTCCTAATATTGGTAATTTGTGTCTTCTCCGTTTTTTGTCTTACTAGAAGTTTTACAGTTTTATTCATCTTTTTAAAGAACTTAGTTTCAGTATTTTGTTGGTTTATTTGATTTCTGCTCTTTTTTTTTTGAGACGGAGTCTCGCCCTGTCGCCCAGGCTGGAGTGCAGTGGCCGGATCTCAGTTCACTGCAAGCTCCGCCCCCTGGGTTCACGCCATTCTCCTGCCTCAGCCTCCCGAGTAGCTGGGACTACAGGCACCCGCCACCTCGCCAGGCTAGTTTTTTGTATTTTTTTTTTTTTAGTAGAGACGGGGTTTCACCGGGTTAACCAGGATGGTCTCGATCTCCTGACCTCGTGATCCGCCCGTCTCGGCCTCCCAAAGTGCTGGGATTACAGGCTTGAGCCACCACACCCGGCCTTCTGCTCTTTATTATTTCCTTTTTTTCTGCTTGCTTTTTGTTTATTTGGCTCTTATTTTTCTAGTTTCTTAGGGTAGAAAGTTTAGATTATTGATTTGAGAACATACTCTTTCAATTATCTTAAAATTGTGAAAGTTTATTTTATGACCCAGGATGTGGTTTATCCTGATGAATGTTTCATGTGCAATTGAAAAGAATGTGCATTCTGCTCTTGTTGGGCAGAGTATTATATAAGTGTTAATTAGATCTAATTGGTTGATGGTTTAGTACAGTTCTTCTATATCCTTGCTGATTTTCTGTCCATTAATTTTATTGATTACTAAAAATGGCATGTTGAACTCTCCAACTATAATTGCGGATTTGTTGATATTTTCTTTCAGTTCTATTCAGTTTTCCCTTCATGCATTTTGAACCTCTGTTGTTAAATGTGTGCACATCTAAGCTTGTTGCATCTTCTTGGTGAATTGACCCTTTTATCGTGATAATTTATCTCTGTTAATTTGCTTTGAAGTCTACTTTGCTTGATATTAATATAGTCACTCTGGCTTTTTGATTAATGTTTTCATAGTATTTTTATCATTTTTCTTTTTTTTTTGAGATGGAGTCTTGCTCTGTCACCCAGGCTGGAGTGTAGTGGCATGATCTCGGCTCACTACAACCTCCGTCTCCTGGGTTCAAGTAATTTTCCTGCCTCAGCCTCCGGAGTAGTTGGGATTACAGGCACCCGCCACCACGCCCAGCTAATTTTTGCATTTTCAGTAGAGATGGGGTTTCACCATGTTTTCCAGGGTGGACATGATCTCCTGACCTCATGATCCACCCACCTTGGCCTCCCAATGTGCTGAGATTACAGGTATGAACCACCATACTAGGCCATCATTTTACTTTTAACTTATGCATAACTTTATATTTAAGATGATTTTTAAAATACAACATATAGTTGGGTCATTTTTTTTTATCCTGATATCTCTTTTAGTTGATGTGCTCAAATCATTTATATTTATTGTGATTACTGACATCTTTGTATTCTATTTTATTATTTGCTTTTTCTGTTTTTTATTTTCTGTCTTCTTTTGGGTTCTTTGAACTTTTTTTCTTGTATTTAAATTATTGTGTTTTTACTGCATATCTTTTAGTCATTACTCAAGAGATTGGAATAGATGTTCTTAACTTTTTGCTCAGAAATAATAAGAAATAGGGGGGCGGTTCCAAGATGGCTGAATAGGAACAGCTCCAGGCTACAGCTCCCAGCATGAGCAACACAGAAGACAGGTGATTTCTGCATTTCCAACTGAGGTACTGGGTTCATCTCACTGGGGCGTATCAGACAGTGGATGCAGGATAGTGGGTGCAGCCCACTGAGTGAGAGCCAAAGCAAGGCGAGGCATCGCCTCACCCAGGAAGCACAAGGGGTAAGGGAATTCCCTTTCCTAGCCAAGGGAAACCGTGACACATAGCACCTGGAAAATTGGGTCACTCACACCCTAATACTGCGCTTTTCCAAGGGTCTTAGCAAATGGCACACCAGGAGATTATATCCCATGCCTGGCTCAGAGGGTCCCATGCCCATGGGGCCACCCTCATTGTTAGCACAGCAGTCTGAGATCTAACTGCAAGGCGGCAGCGAGGCTGGCAGAGGGGCGCCTGCCATTGCTGAGCTTGAGTAGTTAAACAAAGCAACCAGGAAGCTCGAACTGGGTGGAGCCCACCACAGCTCAAGGAGGCCTGCCTGCCTCTGTAGACTTCACCTCTGGGGACAAGGCGTAGCCAAACAAAAGGCAGCAGAAACCCCTGCAGTTTTAAATGTCCCTGTCTGACTGCTTTGAAGAGAGTAGTGGCTCTCCCAGCACGGAGTTTGAGATCTGAGAACAGACAGACTGCCTCCTCAAGTGAGTCCCTGACCCCTGAGGAGGCTAACTGGGAGGCACCCCCCAGTAGGGGCAGACTGACACCTCACATGGCCAGGTACCCCTCTGAGATGAAGCTTCCAGAGGAATGATCAGGCAGCAACATTTGCTGTTCAGCATTATTCACTCTTCTGCAGCCTCTGCTGCTGATACCCAGGAAAACAGCGTCTGGAGTGGACCTCCAGCAAACTCCAACAGACCTGCAGCTGAGGGTCCTGACTGTTAGAAGGAAAACTAACAAACAGAAAGGACATCCACACCAAAACCCCATCTGTACGTCACCATCATCAAAGACCAAAGGTAGATAAAACCACAAAGATGGGGAAAAAACAGCAGAAAAGCTGAAAATTCTAAAAGTCAGAGTGCCTCTCCCCCTCCAGAGGAACACAGCTCCTCACCAGCAATGGAACAAAGCTGGATGGAGAATGACTTTGACGAAAGAAGGCGGCTTCAGATGATCAAACTTCTCTGAGCTAAAGGAGGAAGTTCGAACCCATCGCAAAGAAGCTAAAAACTTTGAAAAAAGATTAGACGAATGGCTAACTAGAATAACCAATGTAGAGAAGTCCTTAAATGACCTGATAGAGCTGAAAATCATGACACGAGAACTACATGACAAATGCACAAGCTTCAGTAACCAATTTGATCAACTGGAAGAAAGGGTATCAGTGATTGAAGATCAAATGAATGAAATGAAGCAAGAAGAGAAGTTTAGAGAAAAAAGAGTAAAAAGAAATGAACAAAGCCTCCAAGAAATATGGGACTATGTGAAAAGACCAAATCTACGTCTGATTGGTGTACCTGAAAGTGACAGGGAGAATGGAACCAAGTTGGCAAACACTCTGCAGGATATTATCCAGGAGAACTTCCCTAACTTAGCAAGGCAGGCCAACATTCAAATTCAGGAAATACAGAGAACGCCACAAAGATACTCCTCAAGAAGAGCAGCTCCAAGACACGTAATTGTCAGATACACCAAAGGTGAAATGAAGGAAAAAATCTTTAGGGCAGCCAGAGAGAAAGGTCGGGTTACCCACAAAGGGAAGTCCATCCGACTAACAGCAGATCTCTCAGTAGAAACTCTGTAAGCCAGAAGAGAGTGGGGGCCAATATTCAACATTCTTAAAGAAAAGAATTTTCAACCCTGAATTTCATATCCAGCCAAGCTAAGTTTCATAAGTGAAGGAGAAATAAAATCCTTTACAGACAAGCAAATGTTGAGAGATTTTGTCACCACTAGCCCTGCTCTACAAGAGCTCCTGAAGGAAGCACTAAACATGGAAAGGAACAACCGGTACCAGCCACTGCAAAAACATGCCAAAATGTAAAGACCATCGATGCTAGGAAGAAACTGCATCAACTAACGAGCAAAATAACCAGCTAACATCATAATGACAAGATCAAATTCACACACAACAAATTAACCTTAAATGTAAATGGGCTAAATGCTCCAATTAAAAGACACAGACTGGGAAATTGGATAAAGAGTCAAGACCCATCAGTGTGCTGTATTCAGGAGACCCATCTCACGTGTAGAGACACACATAGGCTCAAAATAAAGGGATGGAGGAAGATCTACCAAGCACATGGAAAACAAAAAAAGGCAGGGGTTGCAATCCTGGTCTCTGATAAAACAGACTTTAAACCATCAAAGATCAAAAGAGACAAAGAAGGCCATTACATAATGGTGAAGGGATCAATTCAACAAGAAGAGCTAACTATCCTAAATATATATACACTCAATACAGGAGCACCCAGATTCATAAAGCAAGTCCTTAGAGACTTACAAAGAGACTTAGACTCCCACACAATAATAATGGGAGACTTTAACACCCCACTGTCAACATTAGACAGATCAACGAGACAGAAAGTTAACAAGGATATCCAGGAATTGAACTCAGCTCTGCACCAAGCAGACCTAATAGACATCTACAGAACTCTCCACCCCAAATCAACAGAATATACATTCTTCTCAGCACCACATCACACTTATTCCAAAATTGACCACATAGTTGGAAGTAAAGCACTCCTCAGCAAATGTAAAAGAACAGAAATTATAACAAGCTGTCTCTCAGACCACAGTGCAATCAAACTAGAACTCAGGATTAAGAAACTCAATCAATGGCGGAGCAAGATGGCCGAATAGGAACAGCTCCAGTCTCCAACTCCCAGCGCGAGCGACACAGAAGACCGGTGATTTCTGCATTTTCAACTGAGGTACTGGGGTCATCTCACTAGGGAGTGCCGGACAATCGGTGCTGGTCAGCTGCTGCAGCCTGACCAGCGAGAGCTGAAGCAGGGCGAGGCATCGCCTCACCTGGAAGCGCAAGGGGGAAGGGAATCCCTTTTCCTAGCCAGGGGAACTGAGACACACAACACTTGGAAAATCGGGTAACTCCCACCCCAATACCGGGCTTTAAGCAAACAGGCACACCAGGAGAATATATCCCACACCTGGCCGGGAGGGTCCCATGCCCACGGAGCCTCCCTCATTGCTAACACAGCAGTCTGCGGCGATCTATCCGCAAGGCAGCAGCGAGGCTGGGGGAGGGGCGCCCGCCATTGCTGAGGCTTAAGTAGGTAAACAAAGCCGCTGGGAAGCTCGAACTGGGTGGAGCTCACAGCAGCTCAAGGAAGCCTGCCTGTCTCTGTAGACTCCACCTCTGGGGACAGCGCACAGCTGAAGACCAACAGGGGAAGCAGCGGGGGCCTGTGCAGACGCGAACGACTCTGTCTGACAGCTTTGGGGAGAGCCGTGGATCTCCCAACGCGGAGGTTGAGATCTGAGAACGGACAGACTGCCTGCTCAGGTGGGTCCCTGACCCCTGAGTAGCCTAGCTGGGAGACATCCCCCACTAGGGGCAGTCTGACACCCCACACCTCACAGGGTGGAGTACACCCCTGAGAGGAAGCTTCCAAAGGAAGAATCAGACAGGTACACTCGCTGTTCAGCAATATTCTATCTTCTGCAACCTCTGCTGCTGATACCCAGGCAAACAGGGTCAGGAGTGGACCTCAAGCAATCTCCAACAGACCTATAGCTGAGGGTCCTGACTGTCAGAAGGAAAACTATCAAACAGGAAGGACACCTATACCAAAACCCCATGAGTACGTCACCATCATCAAAGACCAGAGACAGATAAAACCACAAAGATGGGGAAAAAGCAGGGCAGAAAACCTGGAAATTCAAAAAATAAGAGCGCATCTCCCCCTGCAAAGGAGCGCAGCCCATCGCCAGCAACGGATCGAAGCTGGTCAGAGAATGACTTTGACGAGATGAGAGAAGAAGGCTTCAGTCCATCAAACTTCTCAGAGCTAAAGGAGGAATTACGTACCCAGTGCAAAGAAACTAAAAATCTTGAAAAAAGAGTGGAAGAATTGACAGCTAGACTAATTAATGCAGAGAAGGTCATAAACGAAATGACAGAGATGAAAACCATGACACGAGAAATATGTGACAAATGCACAAGCTTCAGTAACCGACTCGATCAACTGGAAGAAAGAGTATCAGCGATTGAGGATCAAATGAATGAAATGAAGCGAGAAGAGAAACCAAAAGAAAAAAGAAGAAAAAGAAATGAACAAAGCCTGCAAGAAGTATGGGATTATGTAAAAAGACCAAATCTACATCTGATTGGGGTGCCTGAAAGTGAGGGGGAAAATGGAACCAAGTTGGAAAACACTCTTCAGGATATCATCCAGGAGAACTTCCCCAACCTAGTAGGGCAGGCCAACATTCAAATTCAGGAAATACAGAGAACGCCACAAAGATACTCCTCCAGAAGAGCAACTCCAAGACACATAATTGCCAGATTCACCAAAGTTGAAATGAAGGAAAAAATCTTAAGGGCAGCCAGAGAGAAAGGTCGGGTTACCCACAAAGGGAAGCCCATCAGACTAACAGCAGATCTCTTGGCAGAAACTCTACAAGCCAGAAGAGAGTGGGGGCCAATATTCAACGTTCTTAAAGAAAAGAATTTTCAACCCAGAATTTCATATCCAGCCAAACTAAGTTTCATAAGTGAAGGAGAAATAAAATCCTTTACAGATAAGCAAATGCTTAGAGATTTTGTCACCACCAGGCCTGCCTTACAAGAGACCCTGAAGGAAGCCCTAAACATGGAAAGGAACAACCGGTACCAGCCATTGCAAAAACATGCCAAAATGTAAAGACCATCGAGGCTAGGAAGAAACTGCATCAACTAACGAGCAAGATAACCAGTTAATATCATAATGACAGGATCAAGTTCACACATAACAATATGAACCTTAAATGTAAATGGACTAAATGCTCCAATTAAAAGACACAGACTGGCAAACTGGATAAAGAGTCAAGACCCATCAGTCTGCTGTATTCAGGAGACCCATCTCACATGCAGAGACATACATAGGCTCAAAATAAAGGGATGGAGGAAGATCTACCAAGCAAATGGAGAACAAAAAAAAGCAGGGGTTGCAATCCTAGTCTCTGATAAAACAGACTTTAAACCATCAAAGATCAAAAGAGACAAAGAAGGCCATTACATAATGGTAAAGGGATCAATTCAACAGGAAGAGCTAACTCTCCTAAATATATATGCACCCAATACAGGAGCACCCAGATTCATAAAGCAAGTCCTTAGAGACTTACAAAGAGACTTAGACTCCCATACAATAATAATGGGAGACTTCAACACTCCACTGTCAACATTAGACAGATCAACGAGACAGAAAGTTAACAAGGATATCCAGGAATTGAACTCATCTCTGCACCAAGCGGACCTAATAGACATCTATAGAACTCTCCACCCTAAATCAACAGAATATACATTCTTCTCAGCACCACATCGCACTTATTCCAAAATTGACCACATAATTGGAAGTAAAGCACTCCTCAGCAAATGTAAAAGAACAGAAATTATAACAAACTGTCTCTCAGACCACAGTGCAATTAAACTAGAACTCAGGACTAAGAAACAATCAAAACCGCTCAACTACATGGAAACTGAACAAACTGCTCCTGAATGACTACTGGGTACATAATGAAATGAAGGCAGAAATAAAGATGTTCTTTGAAACCAATGAGAACAAAGATACAACATACCAGAATCTCTGGGACACATTTAAAGCAGTGTGTAGAGGGAAATTTATAGCACTAAATGCCCACAAGAGAAAGCAGGAAAGATCTAAAATTGACACTCTAACATCACAAGTAAAAGAACTAGAGAGGCAAGAGCAAACACATTCAAAAGCTAGCAGAAGGCAAGAAATAACTAAGATCAGAGCAGAACTGAAGGAGATAGAGACACAAAAAAACCCTCCAAAAAATCAGTGAATCCAGGAGTTGGTTTTTTGAAAAGATCAACAAAATTGATAGACCACTAGCAAGACTAATAAAGAAGAAAAGAGAGAGGAATCAAATAGACGCAATAAAAAATGATAAAGGGGATATCACCACCGACCCCACAGAAATACAAACAACCATCAGAGAATACTATAAACGTCTCTATGCAAATCAACTAGAAAATCTAGAAGAAATGGATAATTTCCTGGACACTTACACTCTCCCGAGACTAAACCAGGAAGAAGTTGAATCCCTGAATAGACCAATAGCAGGCTCTGAAATTGAGGCAACAATTAATAGCCTACCCACCAAAAAAAGTCCAGGACCAGATGGATTCACAGCTGAATTCTACCAGAGGTACAAGGAGGAGCTGGTACCATTCCTTCTGAAACTATTCCAATCAATAGAAAAAGACGGAATCCTCCCTAACTCATTTTATGAGGCCAACATCATCCTGATACCAAAGCCTGGCAGAGACACAACAAAAAAAGAGAATTTTAGACCAATATCCCTGATGAACATCGATGCAAAAATTCTCAATAAAATACTGGCAAACCGGATTCAGCAGCACATCAAAAAGCTTATCCACCATGATCAAGTGGGCTTCATCCCTGGGATGCAAGGCTGGTTCAACATTCACAAATCAATAAACGTAATCCAGCATATAAACAGAACCAAAGACAAGAACCACATGATTATCTCAATAGATGCAGAAAAGGCTTTTGACAAAATTCAACAGCCCTTCATGCTAAAAACGCTCAATAAATTCGGTATTGATGGAACGTACCTCAAAATAATAAGAGCTATTTATGACAAACCCACAGCCAATATCATACTGAATGGGCAAAAACTGGAAAAATTCCCTTTGAAAACTGGCACAAGACAGGGATGCCCTCTCTCACCACTCCTATTCAACATAGTGTTGGAAGTTCTGGCTAGGGCAGTCAGGCAAGAGAAAGAAATCAAGGGTATCCAGTTAGGAAAAGAAGAAGTCAAATTGTCCCTGTTTGCAGATGACATGATTGTATATTTAGAAAACCCCATCATCTCAGCCCAAAATCTCCTTAAGCTGATAAGCAACTTCAGCAAAGTCTCAGGATACAAAATCAATGTGCAAAAATCACAAGCATTCTTATACACCAGTAACAGACAAGCAGAGAGCCAAATCATGAATGAACTTCCATTCACAATTGCTTCAAAGAGAATAAAATACCTAGGAATCCAGCTTACAAGGGATGTAAAGGACCTCTTCCAGGAGAACTACAAACCACTGCTCAGTGAAATCAAAGAGGACACAAACAAATGGAAGAACATACCATGCTCATGGATAGGAAGAATCAATATTGTGAAAATGGCCATACTGCCCAAGGTTATTTATAGATTCAATGCCATCCCCATCAAGCTACCAATGAGTTTCTTCACAGAATTGGAAAAAACTGCTTTAAAGTTCATATGGAACCAAAAAAGAGCCCACATTGCCAAGACAATCCTACGTCAAAAGGACAAAGCTGGAGGTGTCACGCTACCTGACTTCAAACTATACTACAAGGCTACAGTAACCAAAACAGCATGGTACTGGTACCAAAACAGAGCTATAGACCAATGGAACAGAACAGAGTCCTCAGAAATAATACCACACATCTACAGCCATCTGATCTTTGACAAACCTGAGAGAAACAAGAAATGGGGAAAGGATTCCCTATTTCATAAGTGGTGCTGGGAAAATTGGCTAGCCATAAGTAGAAAGCTGAAACTGTATCCTTTCCTTACCCCTTATACGAAGATTAATTCAAGATGGATTAGAGACTTAAATGTTAGACCTAATACCATAAAAACCCTAGAAGAAAATCTAGGTAGTACCATTCAGGACATAGGCATGGGCAAGGACTTCATGTCTAAAACACCCAAAGCAACGGCAGCAAAAGCCAAAATTGACAAATGGGATCTAATTAAACTAAAGAGCTTCTGCACAGCAAAAGAAACTACCATCAGAGTGAACAGGCAACCTACAGAATGGGAGAACATTTTTGCAACCTACTCATCTGACAAAGGGCTGATATCCAGAATCTACAAAGAACTCAAACAAATATACAAGAAAAAAACAAACAACCCCATCAAAAAGTGGGCAAAGGATATGAACAGACATTTCTCAAAAGAAGACATTCATACAGCCAACAGACACATGAAAAAATGCTCATCATCACTTGCCATCAGAGAAATGCAAATCAAAACCACAATGAGATACCATCTCACGCCAGTTAGAATGGCAATCATTAAGAAGTCAGGAAACAACAGTTGTTGGAGAGGATGTGGAGAAATAGGAACACTTTTACACTGTTGGTGGGATTGTAAACTAGTTCAACCATTATGGAAAACAGTATGGCAATTCCTCAAGGATCTGGAACTAGATGTACCATATGACCCAGCCATCCCACTACTGGGTATATACCCAAAGGATTATAAATTATTCTACTACAAAGACACATGCACACGTATGTTTATTGCGGCACTATTCACAATAGCAAAGACTTGGAATCAACCCAAATGTCCATCTGTGACAGACTGGATTAAGAAAATGTGGCACATATACATCATGGAATATTATGCAGCCATAAAAAAGGATGAGTTTGCATCCTTTGTAGGGACATGGATGCAGCTGGAAACCATCATTCTTAGCAAACTATCACAAGAAGAGAAAACGAAACACCGCATGTTCTCACTCATAGGTGGGAACTCAACAATGAGATCACTTGGACTCGGGAAGCGGAACATCACACACTGGGGCCTATCATGGGGAGGAGGGAGGAGGGAGGGATTGCAGTGGGGAGTTATACATGATATAAATGATGAATTGATGGGTGCTGACGAGTTGATGGGTGCAGCACACCAACATGGCATAAGTATACATATGTAACAAACCTGCACGTTATGCACATGTACCCTAGAACTTAAAGTATAATAAAAAAAAAAAAAAAAAAAAAAAAAGAAACTCAATCAAAACCGCTCAACTACATGGAAACTGAACAATCTGTTCCTGAATGACTACTGGGTACATAACGAAATGAAGGCAGAAATACAGAGGTTCTTTGAAACCGATGAGAACAAAGATACAACATACCAGTATCTCTGGGACACATTTAAAGCAGTGTGTAGAGGGAAATTTATAGCACTAAATGCCCACAAGAGAAAGCAGGAAAGATCTAAAATTGACACCCTAACATCACAATTAAAAGAACTAGAGAAGCAAGAGCAAACACATTCAAATGCTAGCAGAAGGCAAGAAATAACTAAGATCAGAGCAGAATTGAAGGAGATAGAGACACAAAAAACCCTTCAAAAAAAATCAATGAATCCAGAAGCTGGTTTTTTGAAAAGATCAACAAAATTGATAGTCCACTAGCAAGACTAATAAAGAAGAAAAGAGAAGAATCAAATAGATACAATAAAAAATGATGAAGGGGATATCACCACCAACCCCACAGAAATGCAAACTAGCATCAGAGAATACTATAAACACCTCTACACAAATAAACTAGAAAGCCTAGAAGAAATGAATAAATTCCTGGACACATACACTCTCCCAAGACTAAACCAGGAGGAAGTTGAATCCCTGAATAGACCAATAACAGGCTCTGAAATTGAGGCAATAATTAATAGCCTACCAACCAAAAAATGTCCAGGACCAGACAGATTCACAGGCGAATTCTACTAGAGGTACAAGGAGGAGCTGGTTCCATTCCTTCTGAAACTATTCCCATCAATAGAAAAAGACGGAATCCTCCCTAACTCATTTTATGAGGCCAACATCATCCTGATACCAAAGCCTGGCAGAGACATAACAATAAAAGAGAATTTTAGACCAATATCCCTGATGAACATCGATGCAAAAATCCTCAATAAAATACTGGTAAACTGAATCCAGCAGCACATCAAAAAGCTTATCCACCATGATCAAGTGGGCTTCATCCCTGCGATGCAAGGTTGGTTCAACATACACAAATCAATAAACGTAATCCAGCATATAAACAGAACCAAAGACAAAAACCACATGATTATCTCAATAGATGCAGAAAAGGCCTTTGACAAAATTCAACAGCCCTTCATGCTAAAAACTCAATAAATTCGGTATTGATGGAATGTACCTCAAAATAATAAGAGCTATTTATGACAAACCCACAGCCAATAGCATACTGAATGGGCAATAACTGGAAGCATTCCCTTTGAAGACTGGCACAAGACAGGGATGCCCTCTCTTACCACTCCTATTCAACATAGTGTTGGAAGTTCTGGCCAGGACAATCAGGCAGGAGAAAGAAATAAAAGGTATTCAATTAGGAAAAGAAGAAGTCAAATTGTCCCTGTTTGTAGATGATATGATTGTAGATTTAGAAAACCCCATCATCTCAGCCCAAAATCTCCTTAAGCTGATAAGCAACTTCAGCAAAGTCTCAGGATACAAAATAATGAGCAAAAATCACAAGCATTTTATACACCAAACAACAGACAAACAGAGAGCCAAATCATGAGTGAACTCCCATTCACAATTGCTTCAAAGAGAATAAAATACCTAGGAATCCAACTTACAAGGGATGTGAAGGACCTCTTCAAGGAGAACTACAAACCACTGCTCAATGAAATAAAAGCGGACACAAACAAATGCAAGAACATTCCATGCTCGTGGATAGGAAGAATCAATATTGTGAAAAATGGCCATACTGCTCAAGGTAATTTATAGATTCAATGCCATCCCCATTAAGCGACCAATGACTTTCTTCACAGAATTGGAAAAAACTACTTTAAAGCTCATATGGAACCAAAAAAGAGCCTGCAGTGCCAAGAGAATCCTAAGCCAAAAGAACAAAGCTGGAGGCATCACACTACCTGACTTCAAACTATACTACAAGGCTACAGTAACCAAAACAGCATGGTACTGGTACCAAAACATAGATATAGACGAATGGAACAGAACAGAGCCCTCAGAAATAATACCACACATTCACAGCAGTCTGGTCTTTGACAACCCTGACAAAAACAAGAAATGGGGAAAGGATTCCCTGTTTAATAAATGGTGCTGGGAAAACTGGCTAGGCATATGTAGAAAGCTGAAACTGGATCCCTTACTTACACGCCTTATACAAAAATTAATTCAAGATGTATTAGAGACTTAAATGTTAGACCTAAAACCATAAAAACCCTAGAAGAAAACCAGACATAGGTTTTCTGCATGTCCTGCATTCAGGACATAGGCATGGGCAAGGACTTCATGTCTAAAATACTAAAAGCAATGGCAAGAAAAGCCAACATTGACAAATGGGATCTAATTAAACTAAAGAGCTTCTGCACAGCAAAAGAAACTACCATCAGAGTGAACAGGCAACCTCCAGAATGGGAAAAAAATTTTGCAATCTACTCATCTGACAAAGGGCTAGTATCCAGAATCTACAAAGAACTCAAACAAACTTACAAGAGAAAAACAAACAACCCCATCAAAAAGTGGACAGAGGATTTGAACAGACACTTCTCAAAATAAGACATTCATGCAGCCAACAGATGCATAAAAAAATGCTCATCATCACTTGCCATCAGAGAAATGCAAATAAAAACCACAATGATATACCATCTCATGCCAGTTAGAATGGCAATCATTAAAAAGTCAGGAAACAACAGGTGCTGGAGAGGATGTGGAGAAATAGGAACACTTTTACACTGTTGGTGGGACTGTAAACTAGTTCAACCATTGTGGAAGACAGAGTGGTGATTCCTCAAGGATCTAGAACTAGAAATACCATTTGACCCAGCCATCCCATTACTGGGTATATACCCAAAAGATTATTAATCATGCTGCTATAAAGACACATGCACATGTATGTTTACTGCAGCACTATTTACAATAGCAAATGCTTGGAACCAACCCAAATGTCCATCAATGACAGACTGGATTAAGAAAATGTGGCAAATGTGGCACATATACACCATGGAATACTATGCAGCCATAAAAAAGGTTGAGTTCATGTCCTTTGTAAGGACATGGATGCAGCTGGAAACCATCATTCTCAGCAAACTATCGCAAGAATAGAAAACCAAACACTGCATGTTCTCACTCATAGGTGTGAATTGAACAATGAGAACACTTGGACACAGGAAGGAGAACATCACACACCGTGGCTTGTCGTCGGGTGGGGGGAGGGGGGAGGGATAGCATTAGGAGATACACCTAATGTAAATGAGGAGTTAATGGGTGCAGCACACCAACATGGCACACATATACACATGTAACAAACCTGCACATTGTGAACATGTACCCCAGGACTTAAAGTATAATAAAAAATAAGTGAAAAAAAAAAGGAAATAAATATTCACTACTTCAAGTGGAATGCAGAAATATTATTATATAGTTGTTTTTACCCTCTCTCCTCTGTACTGAAACCCTATGAGACCCTTTTACTTTCAGACTCTTTTACTTTCAACAATCAAACATATTTTAAGGTACTTAAGAGAAGAATAATCTGTCATGTGTATACAATTATCATTTTTTGTTACTCTTTTTCAACTCCTGATGTTCCAAGTGTTCTGTCCAATTATCATTTCCTTTGTCTGGAAGTCCTTTGTCAAGAACTTCCCTGAGAAGTTGTTGCAGAGCTGATTGCTGATGAAAAATTCTCTTAGTTTTACTCCATTTGTGAATTCTTACTTTTACCTTCATTCCTGAAGGTTATTTTTAGTGGACTTAGAATTCTGAGTTTACATTTGTTTTCTTTGAGCACTTTAGAATGTTCTGTCTTTTGGCTTTCATGGGTTCTGATGAAAAGTTCACAGTCACTTGAATCACTGTTTCCATATAAGTAACATGTTATTTTTCTCTGGATGTTTTCTTTTTCTTTTTTTTTTTTTTTGAGATGGAGTCTTGCTCTGTCGCCCAGGCTGGAGCGCAGTGGCGCGATCTCGGCTCACTGCAACCTCTGCCTCCCGGGTTCACGCCATTCTCCTGCCTCAGCCTCCCTGGTAGCTGGGACTACAGGCGCCCGCCACCACACCCGGCTAATTTTTTGTGTTTTTAGTAGAGACAGGGTTTCACCGTGTTAGCCAGGATGGTCTCGATCTCCTGACCTCGTGATCTGCCCGCCTTGGCCTCCCAAAGTGCTGGGATTACAGGCATGAGCCACCACTCCTGGCCTCTTTTTTTTTCTTGTTTTTAGTTTCAGTTGTTTGGTTATAATGTCTAGGAAGGAATTTCTTTGAATTTGTCTTGCTTGGAGTTTTGGGGCTTCCTGAATCTGTAAGTTTTTGTTTTTCTCCAAATTTGGAAAGTTTTGTTTCTATTTCTTTAAGCGTGTTTTCTGCACTGCACTGTCTCTTCTCTTTCTCTGACTCAAATGGCACAATTAGACGTTTTCATGGGGTCCCGCACATCTCTGAGGCTGTATTCATTTTCTCCAGTCTTTTTTCCTCTGTATTGTTCAAATTGGCTACTTTAAAATGTCTGTCTCCAAGTTGATTCTTTCTTTTTCTGTCATCTCCATTCTGCCATATTGAAGCCATCCAATGAGTGTTTAAACTTTTGGTCATTGTGTTTTTTCAGTTGTCAGATTTTCATTTGGTTTTTCTTTAGATCTTTTATTTCTTTTCTGAGACTTCATACCTTTCATTTGTTTCAAGTGTGTTCCTTCCCACGTTTGGAGCACTTTTATATGAGCTGCTTTAGTCTTTCGTAGATAAGGTCAACATATGTGTCATCTCAGTATTGGCTAAGATTTTCCTCATAGGCCAAGTGTCTTGACTATTTCAAATGTTATAACACTGAATCTTAATTCTATGGAGAGCTCTTCTCGCTCTCTCTCTCTCTCTCTTTTGCAAGCATTTGACTAGGTTGGGTTCAGAACATTAAGTTTTGACCAACATTCTATAGATTGTGATTTCAATGTCTGCCTGGTTTTCCAAGACACTGTCAGGCTATTCAAATCTGTTCTGCATGTGTGCCACCCAATGGGCGGTCTGGGACCAGGGCCATGGACTATTCTTACTTCAGTTCTCAAAGTTTATGGCACATTGCTTAGGGTCCGATCTATGCATGTGATGCCCAGGGATGAGTCTGGGCATTCACAAACAACTTTAGCACTATCTCGAGCTTCTCCATCACCACCATCTCACTTGGTATTTTTCATTTCCCTGAGGCCCATATTTTAGGTTTTCCAGCCAGAAATCTCAGGCTTTATTTGCCTTTCTCTGACACACACTTGCTGCAACTACTGCATCTGCATCTGGGACCGATTGGTGAAAGGGCAGAAAACGTAGTGGAGATTCACCCATACTCTTGACACCCCCGCTCCTCCAATCAGAGAGAAGCTTCCCCCATGTCTATGGGCCTCCACTGTTAATGCTTCCACTCTCAAGGGGGCCCCTTCCTACTCCTTGAGGTGAAATAGAGGTTTCTCTTGGATGCCCACCTGTGGACTTTTAACTACCTGCGGCAAAGTGGGGGGATGCCAGAGTGGAAAAGGGAGGTGAATTCTGCCTATTCAGTGGCCCTCCAAAGTTTGTTCTTCTCCAATCTGGCTGCCACTATTTGCTTTTTGGCACCATGTAGCTGCTCTATGCAGCCTGTGCAGGTTCTCTAGCTGCTCCATCTTGGATATTTTACTTATTTAAAGAAGAGTTCCAGTTAATGAAGGAATAATAGACTAAGAAGTCAGCATTTTTTAAAAATTTAACATCACCAAATCTTATCACTAGAAGTAGAATAATCAAACACTATGTGCCCCAGATTAGATGTAATAGAAAGTACATATGAGTTGGTCTTGCTTAAAACAATTGAACCTGAATTTAATTAAGCCTTTAGCGCTACATGCCAGCTTCTAGGAATTATGAGGCCTGAGAACAAGTGACACCACGAAGAACTATCCGCTAAATCCAGGTTGTGAGATATCCAGGAGTACAAATAACCTTTTTCTTTAATAAACAAATAGCATTAAAAAAAAGGAAAAACAATTATAGAATGGAGAGACTTTAGAAACACAACAAATAAAGGGGGGATAAGTAATAGTACTCACGAGATTCTTAAGGAGATTCAATTAGACGAGCAATGTGAAGTGCTTCACAGTGCCTGACAAATGGTAAATGGAAACGATTACTACCTTGTGCCACCTCTCAGAGTCTCAGTCTCCTTTTGTTTGTAACACACTAGGAGATGACAGCCTGCCCCTATCTTAACAGTTAAGGAATTCAGCCGCTTTAGGCCTCCATCACTCTGCACCTGTCGAGAAGGTGGCCTTGGCAGTATCTGCTGCAGTGTGCACAGTTGGTCGGTAGATGGCAGCTCAGGCCAGTTTATCTGGAGCTTTGGCCCCAGGAAGAGCTAGTCCTGTTTTTGTTGTAAGAAGCTAGGTCCTACTTGACCCATCAGACAGTATTCACCTTCTCTTCCTAGGTAGGAGGCATAAAGCTAAAGGAAGAGAATTGGTGGAGCTTTTTTTTTTTTTTTTTGAGATGGAGTCGCTCTGTCATCCAGGCTGGAGAATTGGTGGAGCTTTTTAGATAAAATAAGGGCTAGCAGTTTGCTGAGAATTCCTCATCTGCTGGGCAGAGAGGTATTCTTCAGACCCATTAGACCAGGGCTTGGGCACTTCCTGGCCAGCTGTCCCCAAACTCTGTTTCTCATCTTGTGAATCCCATTGCCTGCTGCCTCATCCTGAATCACTGGTGTGCAGGTACAACCTGGCTTAGCTTCTCTTCCCATCAAACTGAGGGAATTAACACCTACACACTCATCCACACCTGGCGTAATATGTCTTTGAGGGAAAGTTTGCAGAATGAGTAAATAAGTGAATGCATTATTGATATTCAGTTATATATCTCTCTTCCTAAGTAGACCAGTAAATTCTAGGACAGGGTGTACACATTTTCTTTTTGTTTCAGCCTAGGAGGGAGTCTGGGTAGTGATGAATAGTGCAAGCCTGGAACTAGGTTGCTCAGCTTCAACTCCCAGTTCCTCTATCTGCTTGCTGCATGCCCTTGGCAAGTGCCTGCTTCTCCACCTGAAAACTGGATACTAATAGTACCTCTCTTGTTGTACTGTGGTAAGAAATAAGCAAATGCATTCAAAGTGCCTAGGAAATTGCTTGACATATTGTAGGCACCCAGTACATGTTAATTGCCATCTGAAGCTTTCCTTGCTTCAGGAAAGATTTAATGAACTTACAAAAATGTATTCAAGGAAGAAATGTAAAAGGCCTAGTGTGGTTGTCTGGTAGAGGGAATGGCTCTCAAGAACTAGCTCCTTCTCCTCCTCCTTGTACTGCTTGTTATTGCTGTTAGCATCATTGATTGTTTAAGGATGCCTAAGGTAAATCTCTCCAAGCTCCATGAGTCGTGAGTGCTGTTTTGTCCACCTTTGTCCAACCTCAGACCCAGCAGTGGCCTCTGTAGTTGTCTGCGTGGTGCTGGGGACAGCACATTCAGAACTGAAGGATCCTCTTCACAGTGGCCCAGGGAGCAGAATGAAGGTAGGGACTGCCAGAGCTAATTTTACTCCTTTTCCTTTCTGGTTTGAGAGTGTGAGGTGCTTTTAGGGCATCATCTGAGAGTCACTGCTGAACCTTGGGACTGTTGTACAAGTCAAAAGGGTTCTCGTATGGAGGTCGTCTGAACTCTAGGAAGTGCAGGAGCAGGACAAGGGATGGTTATGATCTTACCTGATCTCACCCATGTTTTTCTGCCTATCAGCTTGGAGGAATGGGAGTGTGACAGGTGGCCACTAGGTGGCGTTATCAATGTGAAGAAATCAGGGGTTTGTTAAGTACATCATCTGCCCCGTACAGTAGAGTGGAAGAGCAGATAAAAGCCTATCTAGAGAAAATAAAGCTTCTCATATAAATGCTTCCCAGCCATCTGGCAAGATTTTGGGTGGAAATGGAGACTAACCCAGGAGAATGTGCATGGTGTGTGTACATGAATATTTAAGAAAACTGGAGGAGAAGGAGGAAAAATCAAGCCCACCTGATTGGCCTCTGCCCACCTGTTGAGTCCTAACTCTTAAGGCCCCTCCCCCGGCTCCCCCATGAGATGTGCCAAGCCACCTGCAGGACACCTTTGTGCCTTAACTCTACTACACCCTCCACCTAGAATGCTCTTCTTCATTTCTTTCTCTGAACAGTTAAGGGGTTTCCTTCCTCTAGAAGCTGCCTCTGATTTATCCTCCCCTAGGCAGAACTGGTTTGTAGCTTCTTTGAGCCCCACAGTCTCTACATGTCCTACAAGTCTTTTCCACTTAATGGACTTAGATGTTTACCACTGAGTGGGGGTTTCCTGGCTTGGAGTTGGTGGGAAGATCTCAGCTGCTTCTATCCAGTCCTGACCTGACATGTATGGAAAGGCTTTCCTGCCCACAGCTTCCCCACCCCTTTGTGGGGCTCCAGCACTCTTCCTCTGCCTCAGGTTCTTGAGAATGTCCTAGAATGCTGAAAGTTTGTTCACACTGGGTAAGCAGTGTGGACAGGGCTGCCTCCATAACTTGCACAGCCCATTACAAACATAGGACCTTGTTCAAAAATTAAGTGTTTCAAGATGGCAACAGCAGAGCATTAAACCAAGAGTGGGCCTTTCTGAACGCAGGGCCTTGTGTGACTACACAGGTCACATGCCCTTGGAGCCAGCCCTAAATTTGGAGTTGAGCAAAGTCTCAGTGAGCCTTATGTCTGTGGATGGGTCACCTTCTGGCCACTCAAAAGGTGGTTGTCCATCTTCAGATGTTAATGTATGAAGCCTGTCACATCAGAAACTCCCTTACTCCTGAACTTTAAGATGTAAGATCAATGGCCTAGAACTTGGAGTTACGTAAATCTGGACTGATTCTGATTCTATCACTTAATAGTGCAAACCATCTCTGGGTCTTATAAAGCTCATCTGCAAAATGGAAGGTAATAATACCTACCATGAATTTTGTTGTAGGTTCAAATGAGATTAAATGTAGGAAGTGCTGGGTCTGCAGCCCACATCTGTCGTGTCTACTGAACCACAATGCTTGTCCTCAGAAGCATCTGATTAGAGAGAACAGGGCAGATGTTGGGCCTAACAGTTGGGTGGTACTTGCTCAGTGAGGTGGGTCACCATGTGATGAAGCCCCAGTGAGCTCCTCCTGAGTGCTGTGTGGTCTCAGGCAGCATCAACTGAGTCAGGCAAGAACTAAAGGAGGGAACTAGGGAGACCTGGAGAAGCTTTCAGATAACAACGTCACCATGGGGAGATCCATTCATCATTTATCCAACAAACATGTATACAAGGTTCCTGTGCCAGGTACCAGGGATACAGTGGTAAACAAAATAGGTGGGGTCCCACCCCTGCGTCATCTTTAATGCTTGTGATTATTGTGTCCTGTTCTCTTGGATGCATCCCTTGCTAACCAATAAGCGACCAGCATTTATTAGGTGCCTACTGTGGTGTAGGATATGAGATTTCAGTAGATGTTGCGAGACTCCTTCAACCCTCTTGGATCGAAATGAACGAAGGCTGTGTGCTTTCATTCCCAGCAGCTAACACCTGGGAGTCTTCGTAGGCAGGCTGTCCTCAGCCTGCCAGAGCTCATTTTTCCTGAGTGCATGGAGAGCTAGAAGTGCCTGGGTAAAGACAGTCCCAGGAGCAGCCCTTAACTGATGACTGGCAGGTGCAGAGTTGTCAAAAGTCCAGCTGCCTGCCCCCAGGTGGAAAACTCCCAGGTGTGACTTAGATTGTTTCCACAACTCTCCTGCAGGACTTAGCCAAAATTATTCTCCTGAAACTTTGCTGGATTTCACACCTGTGATCGGCCCTTTTTCCTGTCCCTCATCTCTATTTGTGTACCCATATTCCCTAGGACCACTTCCTAATAACCTACTTTCAGACACATCCTCATCTCAGGATCTGTTGGTGGGGAACTCCCTGACCCACAATGGAAAGAGGAGAAAAATGGAGGTAGCAATTGTTCCTGGTCTATGTGTTACTACAAACAGTGAAGCAATGGGCCAGGAGTCAGTCATTATGAATACTAAAGTACTACTTGGCGAATTATTTTTGTTATAAATTAGCATACATTCAGAATTGTCCCTGTAACGTGATCTCTCTCTCTTGTTTGCATTCTGAGATGCTTTATGAGTGGGGAAAAAGAAGAGGTGCTCCTGCCTGCTGGGATTTGCAGATCACCGCCACCCTCGTCATCGCCAATCTAGGTACACCTATGGGAGTGGGTCCTGCATCAAACATCAACCATTATGGGTTTTGCAGTGTGGAAAAAGTGGAGACATGCTGGATTGGAGCCCCAGGAAATTTTGGCTTCATGCCTCCTGGACTTGGTTTCCACAAGTGGGGCTCGGAGGCCCAGGCTCCCCCAGGTCCACATGAAAAACACGCCTTCCTCTCATCTAATCTTTTCTCACTAAATCCACCTCTTCCAGGAAATTTTCTCGGATTCCTTCCTCTGTTCACTCAGCCCTCCCTGAGTTCTCCTTTGGCACCGTGGAAAGTGGGTTTTGTTGGAGCTACTTTCTTAGCACTCGGGTACTCCCCCTCTCTCCACCCCCAAGCCAGCTGGAGGCTCTGAGTTTTTAGCCCAAATCACAGGCTGATAGAGCACATTAGGAACCTTAGCCATGGGCAGGACGTGGGGGCTGGGGCTGGTCCTGCTGTCACAGAATCATGGCTATGGGCAGGTGATGAGCTTGTGTTCCCCAGAGCGTGGTTCTCCTCACCACCAAACCCATGTGAGCTGAGTGTGGACACCAGAGCACTTGTGCCCATCTCACTGCCATGTTATCACCTTGCCCTGCTTGTTCCTCTAGCCCCTCTGCCTGAACTGACACCTCCAGGGTCTGGACTGGACTCTTGGGTGTTGATGGGATTCTGCTGCCAACAGAATTCTGCTCCTGCACCATCCAGTCTGCACCCTCACACTCCGTAGTTTTGGAGCCCTGGCTGCTGTAAAACTGGCAATGTCTCAGCCTCCAGACTGAACTCAAGCTAATGGAGCCTCTTGAGTCCACTGGGTGGGCCTCAGGCCACCTCTCTGAGATTTCTGGGTTCCAGCAAGCTTGGATGCCGAGGCTTCTGAAATAGTGACACAGAGCACATGTTCCTTAGTATCACAGAGTCTGTTTTCTGAATCTTTTTAGACGCCCTGATTGAGTGGTGATGCTTATAAGCAAAGGGTCCTGTCTTACATCTTTAAGTATTCTGAGGCTGCTTAGGCTGGGATCTTGTGCTCATTAAATGGCTGTTGACTGTAATTCCTCCTCCAGACCTTGTCAAGGGCCTGGCTATGGCATTTATTCATGCAATCATCCATTCTCTACTCATCCATCCACTCAGTCATATAATAAATACCTGAATCTGAAGGAATGACTCAATTTCCTCTATTCTTATATCCTAGGTTGTTACCCTAAGGACTTAGATATTCATCAGAAGGAATTTCAAAGCTCTACTGAGTCTTGGCCCAGTTAACGGGTATGATTCCTAAGCCTGGTAGTCCTGGAAGTGGGTGTATTTTGAAAGCTCTACATACAATGGCAGCTTCTGATGTCCTTTAGGACAGGATAGGCTTACAGATTACAGGGCAAATAGGAGAATGCTTCTGTTCTTCTCCTTGGGTTTAAGGCTGCATTGCTCCTGAGAGGTGATATTCGTCCTTGCAAGGTGTTTGCGTGTATCTCCACATACATGTTTTGGATTCTTGAAAGGATGAAGAATGTATTTGCGACTCCATTGTCCATGAGACATTGGAAGGGGGCTGGTCTGGGGGTGGGAAATGGGGCCCACCCTGGGGTTATTTCAGACCGATTAATTCAGGCTTGAGAAATTAATTGCTAGATTGCCTGATGGGGGTAGGGGTGGGCTCTTGTGTATGGATGGAGTTTTCCAGAGTCTGGGGAGAGATTTCTAGTGTGAAGGTTGGAAGGAGAGCCTCCCACAGAGGTGACTATGAGGACCACATCAGGGTGGGATGTGACCAAGCGGGAAGCCTCCGTAAGACGTTTAACTTCTTAGACGCTTCTCTGGATATGAGAAAGAAACAGTGGTATTCACTTTTAAGATCTTTTCCCTCCTATGTTGTAATTTTCTCCACAGCCTCTGATGGATCAGCAAAGTCCTAATCACCTACATAACTTTGAGGGCAGGATTTTAGTGGGACCTGAGGACCTGGGGCCGGCGGGGAAGGAGAGGCCCTGGTTCTTACCTCTTCCTCCTTCCTGAGGGTCTTGCACAGCTGCAGCAGCTTTGCGAGGAGAGTGGCTGAGGTGGGGGTGGTGGACGGGGGTAGCGGGCAGCCCAATTTGGAAGGGCACAGGAGACAAGGCCCTCTTTCTCAAATACATCAGAGGGAGTGGGCTCTTCAGGGAAAGCAAAAGCTGACCTTAGGGTGACCCATGGCTGAGAAGCTGTTTTGGGTACTGGGAAACACACAGGAAATGAAACAGCCTCTTTGGCCTGGAGGAGCTCACACCCAAGAATGATCCAGTCTTGAAAAGGGCGTATGCATGGCAGCTGCTTAGGGAGTGCCTTTCCAGAGGGGAATGAGCAGCAGCAAGAGTTTATTTCAGCTGGGTTCAAGGCAGCAGCTTGTGCAAAGGCCCATGTGGGCCAAAGTCTAGAAACAACTGTGGGCTGGTGCCTGACCCATGCAGCAGACTGTGGCTATGTGTGGAAGAGAAGAGGCACTGATTGAGGGTTTTGCCATTGATTGAGGGTATCTGAAGTGCCAGGCTCAGTGGCTTATTCCGTACAGTATAAAGGATAGTGTAGTTGGCAGTGGCTCTCAAGCCTGATGGGGCATCAGAATCACCTGGGAACCTGTTAGAATTGCAAATTAAAAGGCTGCACCCAGACCCACTGATTCAGAAATTCTGGGGGTGGAACCTAGCAATCTGTGTTTTAATAAGACTTCTGGGTGATTTAGATGCAGCCCAAAGTTCGAGAACCACTGGTGTAGTGGAAACAGTACTAGACTTTGGAAGGTGGGGTGGGCTAGTGAGAGAGGGAGGTGTGAGGGGGATGACTCACATTGGGGAAAGTCTGCTGTGTTCTGAGTCACGGGCTACATTACTTGCATGTTCTTTTAAGTGCTCTGAACAGTGACCGGGGGTGGGGGTTCTATATCACCATACTCTCAACGTAGATGGAAAATCCAAGGCTTACAGGGGTTAAATGACTTGCCAAAGATCACACAGTACTAGAGCTGCGTTCTGCACCCAATTTGGCTTGATTCCTAGAGCGAGATTGTCAGTGCCTCTTGGGACCACTGACCCACCTGTGTGCAATGGTCTGGGCAGCAAGATCTGGAGAACCCAGGGGGACCTGGGTGGAAGGAAGGGCCCCAAGGCTTGTAGCTCCTTCTCTGAGGACCTGGTGGTGACCAGCCCTGAGGCTGATGAGCAAGAGATGAGGACTTCTATTCTAATTCCTGCCCTCAAAGGACAATTATTTGAATTTCCTTTTTTTTTTTTTTTTCTGAGACGGAGTCTCGCTCTGTCGCCCAGGCTGGAGTGCAGTGGCTCGATCTCAGCTCACTGCAAGCTCCGCCTCCTGGGTTCCCGCCATTCTCCTGCCTCAGCCTCCTGAGTAGCTGGGACCACAGGCGCCCGCCACCTTGCCTGGCTAGTTTTTTGTATTTTTTAGTAGAGACGGGGTTTCACTGTGTTAGCCAGGATGGTCTCGATCTCCTGACCTTGTGATCCACCCATCTTGGCCTCCCAAAGTGCTGGGATTACAGGCTTGAGCCACCGTGCCTGGCCCTAATTATTTGAATTTTCATAAGGTTTGCCATTCACACCAGGGAGCTGGGCTTAGCACATGTACTCTTTCAAGAGACCAGCTGTTGTCCCTGACCGCTAGGGCTGATAGGTTAAACGTGAGGTTAAGTGGGAAAAGCAGGGTGAAAAATGACCTGTATGCTGTGACGACAACACCTTAAATAAAAAACAACAACATGAAGAACACATGGGGGGGGGGGGGGAAGCCCAAAGGAATTTTCTTCCTTTCTTGTTTCCTAAGGTGTATTATGTAGTTACAATTATTTGTATGATGAATATACAGTCATTTATTTTTAAAGTGCAACCGCTCACATCCTTTGTGGAAGGCAGTGGCATGGTGGATGACTCTGTGTGCACAGTGGTGGGGTAAGGCTCTCTCCTCTGGGAGGGTTGGGTTCCATGGCCCCTTCAGCCTGTCCCTGAATGAGGGCAGCAGTGGGATGGGGAGCCATGCCGCACTAGTGATATCAGAGGAGTTGTGATATTTATTCCTCTCATGCAGTTGCAAGGTCAAGCTTCAGGGTCATAGAGACCCTCTGAACATCCCTCTTGACAGAGCTGCAGCCTGGAGGGCTTAAGAGGGACCCTGGGGCCTAGGGCTGAGTTCTCTCCTAGGTCATCCTGATAACAGCCAGCAGGGAAGCACAAACCCAGGATGGCTTGGGGGCTGGGACAGGTAAGAGGAAGCCTCTCTCTCCAAGCAAAGGCCACCACACACCTGTAAACACAAAATAGTCTTTATTTGTCAACGAAGGCTACACGGGATCACTTCTGGTTTTGTTTTTATGCTTTTTTTTTTTTTTTTTTTCCTAGAAGGTATCTACATCTGCATTTATTTACAGCCTTGTTGGTATTTACACAGTCAAGATACAGTGTTAGAAACACAAAAGTGTTGAGAAAAAAACTTCTCAAAATTAGTTCCAGACTTCAGGAAAATGATTTCCACATGGTAAGGCCAGAGTCTCCAGTGCTGGTCATCCAGAGGCAGCTTGGTACAGACTCCTTTTGCTGAAGCTGCTAGTTCAGAGGTCCTCAGAACAACAGGTGGATTTACAAAAGTGGGATTCTGGTGTTGGATGAATCCAGGGCTGCTGGGGCACTGCCAGACACCTGCGGCTCAGCTCCTGCCAGGACGGCTGAGCCTGCTCCAGGCTGAGTCCTCCTTTGGCTGTTCGCCCTCAGAATAAATCACATTTTCTTGGGGACCAGGAAGTCACCTAGTACCTTGCCTTTGGCATTCCAGAGTGGGTAAGAAACACAACATTGGCCCTCGCCTGGGCCTTCCCACATTCTGATCTTCCACATTCATAATGAAACCTAAGAGTCACCACTGTCTGGGGCCGTCAAGCACCCAAGGATGGTTTTTGTGAATGTAAAGGTTGGAGAGGATAAGGTTTGTCTCTATCACCTCAGCAATGAGTCTTTAAAATGAGTTTGTTGTTTTTGGAAGGTTAAATGAAAGGGCCTTGAACTGCGGAGTTCTTTTTTAATTCCCTTTCCTCCAATAAAATATAGACAAGTGTACAAACCTAGCTGGGAATGGTGTGCCTTAAATAGAGAGGTTTTCGTTCTAACAAGGACCCCAAGGGAAAGGAGAGACTGGGTTCTTTCTGGGATCCCTCAGGAGATGTGTCCCTGGGCCAGGACCGGCTCCTGGGCTTAATGGCTGCCATGAGGACTGGAGAATAGCCTGGACTTTGAGCAGTGGATGCTCAAATCCCCAAGCCTGACACCCTGCTGAGAGCTCGAAAGCTCGTTCCTCCTGGGCAGAAAGCTCAGCATCACCACCCTCACCATGTGGCCACCACAAATACAAGACTGCCAGTGGCAGAACTGCATTCTAAGATTTCACATTGAAATCTTAGATTCCATTTGCATCATGGAAATCCCTGCCATCTATAAAGGTGATACTTTAAAGTCGCAGCTGAGAAGATGTGTTTTTCTTCTTTTTTCAAATTCTGATTCTTTGTTCCGTGTCCACAAAACACTGCCCAGTCTGCCCTGCCATCATCTTCTGTGCCTCCTCCTGGGTTTTTGGACACACACATCCTGGCCATTCTTACCCTCAGTTTCTTTGGGATTGTTTCCAATCCTCTCTCCCTAAGTAGAAATCAGGCACTGGTGTGGTCCTTGGGTTAATTCTCAGCCAACAATTCTGAGAGATGAGGGTAGAAGCTGACATTGGAGTAATTTACTGGCATGCCTTCCCGTTCCTCCAGTTGTCCTAGCTCTGCCCTCCAGCAATGTCTGTTTGGAGTGTGGGGGGTGGGGTAAAAAAGAAATCTCATCCTACAAAGAACAAAGTTGGGGAATCAGCAAAGTCCTATTTAAGGTGGTGGCAGAGGGGCTGAGGATGTGAGACCAGTTGGCAGCTGTGTGGGGTAGGAGAGAAGGCAGGAACTGTAGCATCATACCCCTGGGCAGGTGAGGGAGGCCTGGTCACTCTATCGAATGCACAGATTTGGTTGGTGAGTGTCAAAAAGGCTGGTGTTCTCAGTGTGGGAGTTGATGCTTAGAGCCTATTACGTAGGCGTAGGGTTAGGCCTTCAAACTCACCCTTGCCATGGGGTTGGGACTGCTGGTCTCAGCAGGAGGACAGCTTGAGAAGGGAGGCCCTGAGTCACCTGAAGCCCAAATGGAAACCAACTCAAAAGGGCCACGGCCAGAAGCACCCCCTTCAATACAACAGCACTGATGTAACGGCGAGGTGCGTAGCACTGCCTGTGCCACCGCTGAGATCCTTTTTCTAAAGCTTTGGGATCCTTCAGCTTCTCTCCCCACAGAAGCTGGGCTGCTGTGGTGGTACGTAGCCCAGGAAAAATATAAGATCCTTTAAAGAAACAAACACTCAGGCCAGGCGCAGTGGCTCACACCTGTAACCCCAGCACCTTGGGAGGCCAAGGTGGATTGCCTGAGGCCAGGAGTTTGAGATCAGCCTGATCTCACTGGTCTCATAGTGAGACCTCATCTCTATGAAAAAAAAAAAAAAAAAAAAAAAAGAAATGAAATACCCAATAATTCTCTGTTTTTGATCCGTAAAAGTCCACCCTATCCCTTTGGGGAAGGGCTGTGGAGGAGGGACAGGGCATGGGGGAAGCCTAGGGAGCTGGTTCCCATGGACCACAAGCCATCCCTGACCTCTGAGCAGACATCCCCAGCAGGTCTTCACTGATACCGGGCAGCCAGGATGGGACTGATGAACTGGGCAGGAGCACTTTGCCCAAGGACCCTTGGTAGGAAGAATACATTTTGAGACACGTAAGTCCCTTCTGGAGAACAAAAAGCTTGTGTTCTTCAGGCCGAACTGTTTTCCATCTCATCCAAGAATGATCCTGCCAGATGGGAGCCCCCATTTCCAGCTCATGCCTCCCACAGCAGGCCTGCGGAGCACTGTATCTGACTTAGTAGAGCTCTGGATCCAGGGGCAATGGGCAACCAGTGGACAAACAGGCCAAGGCGCACTGCTGCGGCAGTGTGACTTTTGTTTTTGGAAACAGGAAGAGCACTTAGCGAAACACATCCTCTAATCCCAGTGGGACGACGTAAGGCGAAATATCCTCTCCTCGAGAAGTTTTGGATGCCTCCCTCTGCCAGGCAGAACCCAGACTACATGCTGCTCTGATCATCATGCAGTCAGAGACCTTCTCAGTTTCATTAACTCGTGTAATATTCTGAAGACTCCGTGAGTAAGGCTATAGAGGTGCCATGAGCTTATCAGTCCAACAAGGTTTCCACGGGGAATAGCTCAGACTCAGAATTCATTTTCCACACTTAATGTAAATGTAACCCATAAAAGTTCCATTTTCTAAGAAGCCCAGCTTAAAAGGAAGCATTTGGCTTCCCCTCCCATCTCCCAGAGCCTCCTGTGAGTGGTAATGACAATGGTAATTAGGTGGATGAACCAGGAATGGAATCCTTGAACAAGGGGCTCCCAGCTCTGGCTGTGACTCCCCCTGCCCTCACTGCTCCCCCGCCTGCTGGCTGCTGCCTCAGCTTGGGTGTGCTCTTCAGATGTGGGCTGTCCCTGCTCCTGCCAGGGCTCAGGCCTCTCCCTGATGACACAGGCACAGGTCTTCACAGGAACCACACCAGCCTGGCCTCCCAGATCCACGGGTACCCACCTTGGGAACTGCCCTGCTTCTGGTGGGGTTGTATGACACGGGCAGGCCACACCACATCAGCTCTTCCCTCCTTTCTACCTGCCACTAAAAACCACACTGGCTGGGCTTCTCTAGAGGGGAAGCTGATTCAGAACTTCAGGAATTTCCTGGAAGTCCATCCTGCCCCAGTCCAGCTCCGTGATCAGCTTGTACGTGGAGGCAGATGGGACTTCGGGAGCTGGTTAGAAGGATGCTTGGCTCATGCCTTCCTCTCTTTGGCTGACTTTTTTTCTTAAGCATTTTTCCAGAATCAAAGGCCACCAAGCACCTCCCTCCACATTCCTACGTCTCAGTGGCGGCGGCTGAGCAGTGGAGGGAAGATACTCAAAGTCATAGAGAGAGGGCTTTGCCTCGGAAGGCAGGCTGCTGCCCTCGCCACCACTGCCATCCCTTTGCCGTGGGTGGCCTTCCCTTCCGTGGACATGGTGCCTACATTGAGGGCTTGCTGTGCAGTGCTGGTTCTCACATCTGGCTTTGGGAGAGAGGAGGAGATGAACAGGAACATCATGGAGGACCAACCAGTCACAGGCATCCGGGGTGCTTTCCCTCCCGGGAGGATGGGGCTCTGAGCCCAGGACATTATGTCACCGGTCTGGGGGAAAGGACCTGGGAGACAGTTTCTCTATCCCAGCATGGGGGTGGCACCAACAACTACACGGGATTTGCAAAAGGGGTAGGGGGCTTCATTTAGCATCAAAATAGAAAGCTTGGACAGGAGTTGGGGCAGCTTAAAAAAGGTGCTGAACAACACCATGAAATTCTCTGGAGCAAGATGAAGTCATCTGTGATCCTCTGGAGGCACAGAACACGGTGAGAAGAAATCCACCACTCTTCTGCAGAAGCCCTGCCAAGGAGCCTCCGGTCCTATAGACCCTCCTCCCAGGGCCCCTTGGAAGGGGCATTGTACTGGCCCATCACTCCCTTTACTCCTGCCTGACCCCAACAGAAGAAGAAAGGGTTGCACATGAGACAAATTAGCACAGACATTCATGTCCCACATCACACTGGGTATCTAGGGACAGATGAGGAGACACCCCAGGAGAGATGCATCTCAGAGAGGAGATACATACCCCAAACGACAAGGGAAAAATCCTCGAGGAAAAAGGGAACAAAAGACAATAAAGTTTTCATTGTGATCACACTACAGAAAAAAATACCTTCTGTTCTTTGCAAAAAATGTGCGAAGGCCAAATTTGTGTTTTTCTTTTCTAAAAAAAAGGAAGTTGCATGAGTTACAATGCAACCAGTATCTTTTTGTTTCTGCACTTGTTAAAAAATCTTTTTTTTTTTTTTAAAGTACAACACAGTCAGGTATGTGGCCACAAAAGAGTAGCTGTCTTTGGCAAGAAGTCCAGGCCTTGGCCCTCTCTGTCACCTCCGGCCCATCTCGCTCTGTCTCATGAAGTGGATGTTGTTGGCGCTGTCCGACAGTTCTGGGTACTGCTCGACAGAGATCACGAAAAAGCCGTCGTAGCCTTGCACCCGCCCTGTGCTCAGCACCTGCTGCTTCTCCCCCTCTGTCCAGGCCCGCAGGCCTTCCTCCCCTTCCCGCAGTCTCTGCTGCTCACGGGCCCATGCCTGGCGCACGGCTCTCTGCCGGGCCAGCTCCAGGACCCGCACCTTCTCCTCGTCCAATGTTGTCCCGTAGCGTGTGTTCAAGCACAGTGCCCCGTACTGGAGCTGGATGTTTGTGTAGCGTCTAGTCCTGCCATTAAGCACTGTGTTGATCTGGGACACAGTGACGTTGATCCCATTCTCCAGTGTTCGCCGCCCCCCACTGAGGCCCAGGATGGCCAGGTCACCTTCTGAAGGCCCTGGTTTCACAAAGTAATGGGTGTCCACCCCATCAATGGTGAAGTGCAGGTTCTCTAGGTAGTGGGCATTGTTCAAGATGGCAGCAACCCTTCGCCCATCCTCGTTGGCCACACTGATGATGTCTGTGGTCACTCGGCCATCCTTCAAGGCAAACTTGACCCCCTTGCCAAAGATTGAGCCACTGGATGCAAACTTCTTGGTCTTTGGGGCCTGCTGGCAACTGGTGATTGTGGAGCCATAGAGCTGGTCAAAGCGTTCTAAGGTAACGAAGGCCTTGAGCTGCTTCTGTACTTCACACTGTACCCCAAGGATAGACTGATGGGGAAGGAGAGTGAGAGAGAGAATAAGACAAAGGGGAAAAAACCCTGAGAACCTGGAAAATCAGCTTAAATAATGAAGTCAAAACCACACATATTTATTAACCTATGGCATGTAGCTCTACCGCCGACCACCAGAACATCCAGGTGGTCACCAGAAGGTCAGAACATCTGCTGACCTTCATCCATCCATTCACCCGCCCTTCTTTTTAGAAACTGTTCAGGGGGCATGTAATCTGTGCCAGATCCTTTTCTGAGCACCGGAGACACAAAAATGAATCAGACATCATTCTTGCTCTTAAAGAACTCATCATTTAGTGGGGAAAGACAGATATGAAAACAATAATTGCAATCAAATGTGATCACTGATGGCCTAAGAGAGGAACTAGTAATAGCTATAGCTAACATTTCTTGATGTTTGAGCCAAATAATTACCACTCATTATCTTAGTGATCTTCACAGTAACTTTATACGGTAGGTGCTGTCATGACTCCACTTTCATGTCTAAGGAAACCAAGGCTCAAAGAAGTTGTCACTGGCTCACAGTCATACAACTAATAACAAGTCAACATGCAAGCCTGTCCAATTCTAGAGGTTCAGTTTCAAGGGCTGCTGGAGAAGGAAGGAGCAAACAAAGCTGAGACGAATCTTGGCCTGAAGGAGGAGGTGGGGTTTGAGGACAGGCTCAGGCTTGAGCTGGGACCTGAAGGATGGGTGGGAGTGGTAGGGTGCCATCAGACGGAGGATTGGCAAGAAATGCATTCTTGGCAAGAAGGCATAACATGGTGAGAGGCAGTGACTGAAATTAACCCTTCCACCCTGCTTCACTGCTCTCCACTGCATTTACATCTGATTTCCAAGGAAGGCCTCTGCCCCACCGTGCTTCGTTGGGGCTCCCGGGGTGCCCCTCCTCTTGGCTGCTTTGGGGGACAGGTTGGGCCCTGCTAGCTTGGCGTATCATCTACCTGTCCCTTCTGTAGCTCAGGGAGCTTGGAGAAGCCACACTCAGGAAGGCTCCAGGGCCTAATCAGCGAGTTAGGGAAATGGCTTTAGCAATAGGCCCATCGGCTTCTCACTGAAATTAAGTCCTCTTTATAATTAATAGAACCCTGTCTGTGAACAATTATTTCCTAGAGTTTCACGAAAGCTGGAGTGCTCAACAACAAAGATCTCCGATGCTTGCCAAGGGCAGAAATCAATAATTCATTGATAGGCGAGGTTGGCAGACAGGCAGTCAGAGACTGGGGCTCTCTGGAGTGCAGAAGGGAGCCTCGTGAGGGAGGAGGAGCTGTGCTGCAGTGCTCAGCCCTGGGAAGAGCAAATGCCAGGATATCTGGGCAGGGCCTGGGGGTGGTGGGAACTGGAGAGGCTGGGCAGCAGAAAGACAATGGGCTCTGGGACCAGGCAGACTTAGGTTCTCCATCAAATTCTGCTGCTTTCAAACCCTGGTCCCCTAATCTGTAAAATCGGGAAATGTCTGGGCTGTTTACTTCTTTCAGCCATTTATTTATTTATCAAAAATGTCCCATGCATCCACTGTTTGCTATCCTGTATGCTGGGTACTATATGAGACCTAGCACTTAGCCTCTTGGGGCTCATAATCTAGTGAGAGACAAGAAAGAGGCATTAAAATACAGTGTGGGAAGTGCCACCAGCGTACAGAGGTGCAGAATCCCATTCTCCAGGGTCTGGTAGGAGATAGCCATGCTGAGGCCTAAAGGAATCAGTCTGGAGTAAGAAATATGGATGTGAAGGTTTCTGACCACCAGCAGCAAGCCATGTGGTGACCTGCTTTCCTCCTTAGTCTGTCATCCCCTGGGCAAGCATCCCTTGAAGGCTTAGTCTCTGCCTGATTCATCCCTGCGTTCACTGGGCACAGCATGGGGATTGGCACAGAGTCAGGTTCTCATAGAGAATTTATGAATGGATTGGGTTTGTGGGGGAGGGGAGAAATGAGCAAATGAATGCCTGAAGTGAGCGGGTGGGATGAGATTGTTTTTCCAGCTATACAATTCTGAGTCTTTGAAACTGGGTTATAAAAACGAGACAAGAGCAAGTGAGTCTTTTTGAGCACCTACAATATGCCAGGCACTGTGCTCAGCAAGAGGATACAGAAGAGGCACATCTGGGTTTGAATCCCAGCTCTACCCCTTCCTTGCCATGTGGCACTGGGAAAGCCTCAGGCACGAATCTATAAAATGAGAACAATACGGCTGTGGGATCTTTGTGAGTTACATAGAATAACTCACACAAGGCCAGGTGCATTGAAATACTCAGAAAATGTCACATTTTTATTTAGAACCCACCTTCTCTCCCTGTGCTTTTGTTCTGGATAGTGACACAGGCTTATTATTTTTGTGGAAGTCCAAACTTAGTGTAACACACAAAGCTCTTTACTGCAGCTTGTAAGTGTCTGTGTGTGGTCATGGCTGCTTCCCCAGCAGCTTACTAGTGGTGGGGTTACTAAGTAGTTGTTGAACAGTCTCTGGCAGGCACTGTGGAGGCACCATATTGGTGTCTATCACTGGCCCACGCTTTTCTGAAAAGCTGAAGGGACGCCCTCCTGTGACGTCTGAGTGGCCTGAGGAGTGGCAGCCTTGCGCAGGAATTACCTTGCTGTTGTCCCACTCCTGGGTTTTCATCTGTGTGTGGATGAGCTCATAGGAGGGTTCCATGGCATCCATGTCTGGTTTGGGATAACCAGGGATCACGTTGTGTAGCTGGAATCCAAAGGTGAGCAGCCAGCTGTTAACATCTGGATGGGAGGGAAGCAGAAACATCTCCGTGGAGTGAGTGGACCTCAGATACAACCCATCCCCATCACACAGCCTGCAGTTAGCTGCAGGGGGTGGTGAGGGTGTGGATTGCTGCTGGTGGGAGAGTCAACTGCTACATACACTTTGGAAAATGGTTTCATTCTATGAAAGCCAAATGTACTCCTGGGACTCAGCGATCCCAATCCCAAGTATACCCAAGAGTGATGACACCGAAATAGAACCCAGGTTTCTGGACTTCCTTTGCTCTTTTCACTTCAACTCCCAGGACCTCTAGCTTCATACCCAGGGGCAGCTGTTGACAGATGAAGATCCCTCCTTTTCAACCCAACATCCATAGGAGACACTTACAAAGGACATCCAGACCTACCAAAAGGAAAGATTTTAATGATTGACTTGCAACGAGACAATTCACTTAAGAAACACACTCCCCTGCTCTTCCACCCCCTGTGCAGTGATTAGAGCTTCAGGGTCAAAGTCCCACGGGTTACAGAGATGGCCTAGGCTGCGATCAGAGAGTCTTCCCTCTGCTTCTACCTTTTATTTACTCTGACAGCCCAAGGATGCCACAACCTCCCTGTGCCTTCATTTTCTTTTTTTTCTTGAGACAGTCTTGCTCTGTCACCCAGGCTGGAGTGCAGTGGCATGATCTTGGCTCACTGCAACCTCTGCCTCCTGCATTCAAGCAATTCCTTGTGTCAGCCTCCTGAGTAGCTGGGGATTACAGGCACCTGCCACCACGCCCAGTTAATTTTTGTATTTTTAGTAGAGACGGGGTTTCACCATCTTGGCCAGGCTGGTCTTGAACTCCTGACCTTGTGATCCACCTGCCTTGGCCCCCAAAGTGCTGGGATTACAGGTGTGAGCCACCATACCTGGCCCCCTTCATTTTCTAGTCTTTACAGTGGGCTTGGGGATCGAGTCCCATAGGCATGGGAATAATTGATTTTATAACATTCCTTGGGGTTACTAATTATTAGGTGTGGGGATAGACAGGATTTTGCCATGAACATCTGGCTCACTGGAGAATGGAATCAGGAAGCCAAGACATGAGGAAATGAAGAGGACCAGTCACCTGGCCCAATATTGCTGAGTGTCTTCTATGTGCCCAGGACTGTGCCATTCAGACCCTCATCTCACATACTCACAACTCTGAAGGAGAGATGAGACATGGTAATGAATAACTTTGATACAAGGAAAGATTAGAGGAAGGCGGAACTCTTTCATTTAGACAGGCTGACAAGACCACATGCAGAAGGTGGCATTTAAGCCAGACACTGAAAGCAGTGCCATTTTTGTCAGGCACTGGCAGAGATGAAGTGGGCACTTCAGACAAAGATGACTGTACAAGGCAAGGCCTAGAGAGGGAAGGTGTGGGTGCAGAGAGTGTTCAGGTAACCAGAAAGCAGCTCAGCCAGAAAGGACGACTGTGGCTGGAGCAAGAAGAGCCTCAGATGGCAGGTGGGAGGTGAACTGGGGCCAGAGGGAGACAGACAGACAGCCTGTGTCCCAGCATGGCTCAGCCTTCCTTGAAAAGGCATAGCTGAAGATGCCAAAGCAGATGTCGATCAGAGACTAAGAATCCAAAGTCTTGAGGAGGCAGGATTTTGAGTTGAGCCTCAGAGCCAAGCCTGATTTTGGCTTCTTTCCAGTGGAGATAGAACCCTGATCACAGAGGTCCTATTTAGTTTCTAGGATGATATAGTTTGAATATTTGTCCCCTCCAAATCTCATGGTGAAATTCGGTCCCCAATGTTGGAGGTGGCCTAGTGGGAGGAGTTTGGGTCATGAGGGCAGATCCTTCATGAATGGCGTGGTGCCCTCTCCGAGGTAATGAGTGAATTCTTGCTCTATTAGTTCATGCAAGAGCTGGTTGTTTAAAAGGGCGTGGCATCCCTTCCTTCTCTCTTGCTACCTCTCTTGCCATGGTCACACTGGCTCCCCTTACCTTCCACTATGAATAAAAGCTTCCTGACATTGAATAGATGCGGGTGCCATGCTTATACCACCTTCAGAACTGTGAGCTTAGTTCTTTATAAATTACCCATGAGTCCATTTTCCTTATAAATTACCCATGCTCAGGTATTCCTCTATGGCAGCATAAAACAGATTAAGACATAGGTAAGTTTAGGCAAAATTGCCACCTGCCACCCACTGAGTTCATCCTATTGGTGGGAGTGACCTATGTCCCTGTCACCACTGGGTCCCATATTGCTATCCCATTCAAGAACCTCATGTTTGCCTTTGATTTTGTTTTGTTTTCAGGTCATCCGGGGGCCCCTCTCCCGAGTGTGCAACTTGGTGGTGCCGAGATGGAGTGGTGGTAGAAAGGGAAGTTTGGAAGTTTGGAGCTTGGTTCTACTCGTTTCAGCCTTACTAGGCAAAATCAAAGAAAGGAAAGAACATGGTAGTTGAAGCAAGACAAACCCAGGTCCAAATTCTGGCTGCCCAACTTACAAACTGTGTGAACTCGGACAGTTTACTTAACTTCTTCGAGATTTAGTTTCCTTATCTGAATAGTGACAGTAGAAATGGTTTTAACCATAATTTTACGGAGAAGAATACAAAATGTTACCGTTTGGTGGCAGTTATCGTGTGGCAGGAGCTATTCTGAACTTATACATAAATTACTGGATTTAATATATTTTGACTCTTTTTGAGACAGGATCTTGCTCTGTCACCCAGACTGGAGTTGAGTGGCATGGGTTAAAGAGATTCTCCCCCCTCAGCCTCCGGAGTAGCCAGGACCACAGGCGTGCCATCATGCCTAGCTAATTTTTGTAGAGATGGGGTCTCACTATGTTGCCCAGGCTGGTTTGGAGCTCCCAGGCTAAGCAATCCGCTTCTTGGCCTCCCAAAGTACTGGGATTACAGATGTGAGCCACTGCACCTGGCAGAGTTAATGTATTTTGAAGAATACAGCTCAGTGTCCACTCACAGAAGATTTTCTCTATTTTCCCCCAACCCATGCTTCCACATCCCAGGACCTCCATTTTCTCCTCTCTAACAGAAGGAGCTTGGACTAACTTTTCTTCAAAGTCCCTCTTCTCACTGAGTTTTTAAGAGTCTTTGATTCTATAAATCGTGGCAGATGGTTCTTTGGGAAATTAAAACAAACAGAACAGGAGGGAAAAATGCCCTATAAAGCCATTTTGCCTGAGGCTAAGAACTTGCATCTGAATTTGTAGTTGCAAAGGAAAGCTTCTATAAGGAATACTGCAAATTCTCAGGAAACTAGGGGGCTGAGAAGAGGCCTGGGCCTTAATTACAAGTGATGGAAGGTGGAAAACTTTCCTATTATGCCTTTAGGAAAAATGCTGAAAATGAATTTATTCATAAGTTTTTCTTCAGTGCTCCTCTGAAGAGCTGGGAATTTTACTCTTCCTTCTTACCATATCAGAAGTAGATATTTCCCTCAAGCGAAAAAATTCCTCTTCACTCATCCATCCCGGAGTCTGGTGTTGTCACAGGGGAGTGATGAAATGTAGGCAAAAATAATCCCTCCGCTCTCTCTCTCTCTCTCTCTCTTTCTTTCTTTCCTTTTTTTTTTGACAGGGTCTCACTGTCACCCAGGCTGGAGTACAGTGGCACAATCTTGACTCACTGCAACCTCTGCATTCCAGGTTGAAGCAATCCTCCTGCCTCAGCCTCCTGAGTAGTTGGGATTACAGGTGTGCACCACCACTCCCAGCTAAGTTTTGTATTTTTAGTAGAGACGGGATTTCACCATGTTGGCCAGGGTGGTCTTGAACTCCTGACCTCAAGTGATCTGCCCACCTCGGCCTCCCAAAGTGGTGGGATTACAAGTGTGAGCCCCCACACCCAACCAATAATCTCTTTCATGTGTGTGGTTTTGTTCTTTACAAAGTGTATTTGAATCCAAGAATGAGGGTTTTGGAATCAGAGCAGAGTTCTAATCCAGCCTTACCACTTCTTAGTGGGCCAGTTACTTTAGCTCTCTGAACCTCAGAACCTCACTTTTCTCCTTTGTAAATGGGGTCAGTGATCCCACCTCACAAGCATCAAGTGAAGATAGAGTGCAATGATGTACATGGTATATTAGTAGTGGACATCTTTTGGTTGCCTTCCCAGCAGCCCATTCTGCCTTCTCTTTCTTTTCTGGAGTATTAGTGTAATTATAGGGAAGTTGACTCCACCTAAAGGGTTAGCATGTGGCCTAGGCTAAGCCAGTCAGTGCATTCTTTCCCTCCAGCCACAGTAAGTGCTTCAGGGATTGTCCTGTGACCTAAGCCTATCTTGCTGGAATATATCTCAGGACATTTGAAGAAATTTTTCAGAAAAAAAAAGAATTTTGTTGTTGTCGTTGTTGTTGCTGAATGTGAATGAAGATGCATGTAGTCTACCTGGATGCTAAGAGGAAAGGTTTAGCGAGAAGTAATAGTATCTTGGTTCTTATTCGTGATTGTAAATCTTTTCAAATTTGCTAAAAACTTAACTGCTTATATGAAATCTCTTCTTTGCACACCATGGGTTCTCAAATGTAGGATATGACCCACTATGTAGTAAAATCAATTTTGTGAATCATGACTAGCATTTTTATTGAAATGGAACAGACTAGATTAGAAAATGAGTGCCTCACACTTAAGTATTATTTTGCAAACCTTTTGTCTTAGTGTTTTATTGCAACATAAAATCTTTTTCTTATGGTGGGTTCATAGGCAAAGAAATTTGAGAAAAGCTGTCTTGGACCCTGTGATCTATGAAGGTGTGTATTATACCTCACTCCTCTCTGGATCCTTAGTACAGGTTTGGGAAGGAGTAAGTATAAATAATATACTCTTTGCTGGATTTAACTGACTAGAATATGGAACCCAAACTGAAAATGTTAGGTGCCCCTTGGTGGTTGGTTGCTTTGTTAAAAGCTGGATTTGGAGGCCAGCATGATTCTAATGGAAGATGTTCTGGAGTCGGAGAGCCCTGGATTAGAGTCCTAGCTCCATGGTCTACATCTGTGTGACTCTGGACAAACCCTTCACTAGAGCCTCAAATGACATTTGGAGTCTCATCTGCAGAATGGAGATAATGATGGTGATCTCACGGTTGTTGCAAAGTTTAAAGGAGAGCATATCTGCCAAGTGCCAGATAGCATAGAGAGTTAGTTATGTTAGTGCTATTCTGGAAGGAGACCATATGCATATGGTGGTGTACAAAGAAAAAGCGGGGAGGGAGTAATATTTTGGCAAGATGCAATGATTTTCTTTTGATAGAAAAGTACGTTTCCTATTTCACCATATTTTTTTCAGCTACAGTAACCTGCCAAGACATCTCATAGAAAACTCACTGGAGGGTGAGGCAGGGGGTGTGCTTAATGCAGACAGATGTAATGGAAATGGCATCTCAACCTGTCAAGTTTCTCTAGAACTAGCAGCCAAGTTGAGCATGATGAAGGCTGTGAAACATTGTTAGGATATTCATGTTTATCCATAGGCCCCAAGTCTGTTTTCATCACACCTGTCCACCACCTTGTTCTCCCTTCTTTCCTATGCTTAGGATGCTGTTCTCCCCTCTTTCCTATGCTTGGGATGCCTGCTCTCAGTGTGTGACAATGTGGAACTCTTCTTGAAAAAGGAATTCTTCTACTGCTGTCAGCAGAAACAGGGTCCAGGTGGGGGCTACCAAGTTTGGGAGCCGGGAAGCCATGTCTGTAAGGGGCATTCATGTGAGCTGTCATGTTGCCCCTCTACACTTTTGTATTATATGTGCTGCCTTCTCTCTCTGGAATGTCTTTCTCCCCCATTACCTGGTGAACACCCACTCAGGAGCTGGCCTCAAATGTCAGCTACTTTGTGAAGACTTCCCAGAATGCCCTGGGCAGAGCAGGTGGCTCCTCCTCTGTGCTTCGAGGGGCATCTGTGCAAACCTTTGCCATGGCCCTCCCCTCTTGACAGCAGTTGCTGTCTCTCCCCTTACAGTGAGAATTCCTGGAATGTAGGGATCATCTTTCTATCCCCAATCCCTGAAACAGTGGCTGCACAGAAGAGGCAGTTGTAGGATGAAGGAAACTGCCATAAAAGAGGGCAAGAGGACTGAATTGCAAGACAAAAGAGGGGAGAGACTACTGGCTTTGCAAGTTGAGATGTGCCCAATTTTTGCCTACCACAAACTCTCTTATGTAAAAAGTGTGGGCTGTACCCAAACCCCCACCCACTCTCTGTGGGGTTGGGGGCCTCTGTGGCTAACCTGGGACTGGCTGCTTGCTGGGAGGGCTGTGGTTGCTGGAGACATCCCTGCCTGTGGGACCCTGGGACACTTTATATTCAAGTTGCTTTCATGCTAGTGGAAGGCAGAGCTCACTTTTCAAGTCAGAGGGTAAAGGAAACGGAACCCACATGAGCCAGGCACTGTGCTAGGTACCTCATGAAGTATTTCATTTCACCCTTGCAGCCACCCTACAAGGTAGGTGTTCGTTCCTCTTGTTCCATATGTTCCTTATTCTTTTTTCCCCTCTTTTCCTGCCCTCTTTGGATTATTTTCTTAGTCTTCCATTTTATCTCCACTGTTGACTTATTAGCTAGGACTCTTTTTTTTAGTTTTTATCTTTTTAGTGATTTCTCTAGGGTTTATAATACACATATTTAACTTATAGGTAGATATTCTAACTTCAATCTACATATCAGGAAACTGGAATTCAGGGCAGTTAAATAATTTTTGTAACATGTCATAGCTTCAAAATGGTGGATCCTTCACTCCGTTCTTACATTATCTCAGATTGACAACTAATTTTTTTTTTTTTAAAGCCATACCTTAACCCAATCAAGGACTCATAAGCAGTTTGATTTGTGTGACAGAAACTCCTAAAGTGCAATCCACGGGATGTATCCAATGAGATATTAGGATTTCATGGTGAAAAAGGGGCTTTCACAGTCAAATAAGTTTGAGAAATAGCGGGCAAATATATTAAATAGTTCACTTTTGTCACACTTCCCAGAGCTTATCATACACTGAAATGTGCTATGAAAATGTAATAATGGTGGTGACCTTGACAAATTTATTTGATGCTGGAACCATTTTTCCAGAGTATTTTCTGAACTAGTGTTTCTTCAAATGGACTTTGGAAAATGCTACTCTAAGAGAAAGTCAGTGTTTCCTGTCACCTTACACCACCTTTCTCAAAGAAGACTAAGTCTTGTTAGGTAGTAAGAGCACTTTATGGGGTCCTGCCCTGAGTGAGCCGTGGTCCTTACCTGTCATGAAGCACTTGATGTCCTGAGAGTTGCTGATGGGGTTGTTGTTTTTGAACATATAGAGATTAAAAGGCATGATGTTGCTGCTACTAAGGTGCTGCCACAGCTCGTGGTCTGGGCTAGTCCAGCGTCCAGCCAGCACATCATAATCTCGCCGGCCCATGTGGACAAGCTTGGTGAGTGGATCATAGAGGCCACCATGGTAGCCTATGATGATCTGAAAGTTGGGGTTGGTATCCATGTAGATCTCCCCATAGGCTGTGTACAGGATTTGCTTGATCATCAAACCCGTTCCACTAAAGACAGCAAGAGGGGTCCCGATGTTGTCACAAGCGATGTAAAACTCGTCACCACTGCTCAGCTCCATGGCAAAGAGGTGTCCTTGCAAGTCATAGTAGAGGGAGGTGATCTCAGAGCTGGAGTGGTTGTAGAGGTGGGTGACCTTGGTGGGGTTGGTCAGGTCTGCATAGAAGAACTGCAGGTGGTGGCTGTGGCTGCTCTTGCTGGACACCCGCCGCCCCAGGCCGTCGTAGCGGTACCTGACACTCCAGCCGCCAGCCCGATTGTAGGCCTTGATGAGTAGGCCAGCTGAGTTGTACTCAAAGATATCGCTGCCACGCTGCCTCAGGAAGCCATCCTCGTCCATCTTGTATTGCACAGTCACCCAGCCGAGTGATGCGGTCGCGGAGGTCGTACCGTAGCGGTGTGAGCCGTGCACTGTTCCCAGGGCTCAGTAAGTGCAGGTTTCCATTGAGGTCATAGCTGTAGCGCCAGAGTGGCTTGTCATTGATGGAGACTGTCTGCAGCTGGCCATCAGCATCGTACTCATAGGAGTAGCGGGTGGTATTGGCGTAGGGTCCCACCTTCAGCTCCTTCTTCACTACTCGCCCCATGTTATCATACTGGACAGTCATCCAGTACATGAGCGAGCGGAAGATCTCATACTGCACTTCCTTCATCCTGCCATATGCGTCAAAATGCTTGGTGTGGGTCATGACAGCTGTGGTGATTATCTGGTTAATGTCATAGTAGATGACACCAAACTTCCCAAACTGCTCTGTCTTGCCTGACACATCATCATAGCGATAGAGATCAATGGGCAGCGGGGTCTCGTTGATCACAGCCTGCATGCTGGTCACCCGGAAGCTATTGTCATAGTTGTAGTCAAAACGGGCATTGACCATGCCTTCCTCGGTGAAGCGGAAGATCTGCCGGTCGATCAGGGGCCCAATCTGACGGTAGCGGATGGTGCAGGTGAAGCCCTCGTTCTGTAGGTTGATGGTCTTCAGCATGCCTGCCGTCTCATCATAGGTGAAACTGACCTTGGTGGTGTCGTACAGTGTCTCCGCCAGCTTCGACAGTTTGCCATACTTGTATATCACCCTGCGGCCAGTGCCCAGGTAGAAGGTGTGGAGGAGGTGCCCATCCTCAGTGAAGTCCTGTATGACTGAGGCATTGCCCTCAGGGGGCTGATAGATGTTTCTGTAGTAGCCCACTGAGCGGATGGTCTCCAGTGTCTGCCTTGCCACGTTGGGCATCGTCACAGAAGAGAGGCGGTCATTCTTGTCGAACTCAAAGATATACTGCCTCTGGCTGTGTAGTAGCAGCACCATGGACTAGAGGGAGAGGAAAACCAAGAGATGAGAGGAGGGTGGTGAGGAGAAAGGGTAGCTCTACATACTCAAGACTTAAAGGGAAGGAATGAACGTCCAAGGAGAATCCTGAGTTTCCATGGTTCTCTTGAGTTGTGCTCCAACCAGAGCTTTCCAACAGGAGTGCCACAGGATACTGCAAATGTGTTACAGATGTGCCAAGATGAGGCTTTCTCTCAGCCTCATCTTAGCACATCTTTAACCTTAGCACATCTGTAACCTACCTGGGGCCTAGGCCTCCACGTACTCAGGCCATTTGCTGTCCTATGGTGAGCAGCCTCATGCGTTTGCCCCTTTGTGCAGTATAGACCTGGTTACTTTTGTGTGTGGTGGGGTGTGAGAATGGTCGAGAAGCTTTGGCCTGAAGTGTGTACAGCAGTCTGGCTTCCTTGCCCCGGACTTCTCAAACCAATCTTCCTACTCAGGCAAGAATAAGCTCCCCCAAACACAGTCTGACAATTTATTTTACCTGCTAAACAGTTTCTGCTGACTCCCTGTGGCTTGCAGCATGAAGACCATATTTGAGAAGGGCATTTAAGGCTTTGCACAATGACAGGTCATACGCCTACCCTGGGGTAGGGCAGGCCGTGATGGGAATGGGAGAACCCGGTTTCTAACAATGGACTCCTTGTGCGGCCCTGGGAAAGTTCCTCTCCTCTCTGGGTTTGGGTTTGCAGTATGTTGGATGACCTCCAAGGTCTCTCTCTTAGTACTAGCACAGAACGTCACTTTTGGGGATACTCACCCGGTGGGTAGAGGAGACTCACCTCAGAGCAAGCACAGCCTAGGCCCTGGATGGGTCACCAGGGTCAGGAAACAAAGCAGGGATCTAGATACTAGAACTGGGGCATGCAGTGCACTTGTTCTCAGGAAAAGATCATCAGATAATAGGCCTAAAGGCTTTATGCTGAAAAGCTACCATTTTCTCCTATTTGAGACCAACTTTTGATTTTAGGTCATTTCTGATTCCTACCCCTGGGATGAAATGAGTTCTGACCCTATAGTAGAATAGACTTACTAAGGCCATGTCCAGCACTTGAAGCTCAGTGCCTCCTGCCTAAGTACTGATCCCTAGGCTTCTGCCTGGTTCTCCACAACTGGATTGTACCACATGCCCTAGACCTGGGAGCAGACCCTTGACCTGGGTCTGAACCGTGAGTCCTGCTCTGCAAGTCCAGTGAGTGTTTGGGCCTCTATCAGGCAGGTCTTTCATGTTCTCTTGCCCTAGGACCACCACCTGCCATGGCATCTCCATGATCCATCTAGATGCCTCTTGGGACCCCCTGCCCTCTGTGGCAGATTTTCCTGAACATTTCCTTTCAGAGACATGGGTCAGATATAGCCCACTGAGGCCACCAGGCTGGGCTTGGCCATGAATGATTGGCCTTCTGCATGGCAAGGCCAGTGATGCAGGGAGACAGACACCTGCCTTCTCTAAGTACGTGTAGCTCCATGTCTTCCCATCAGCGAAGATCCTGGATATGATGCGGCCCGCCTGGTCGTATTCCATTCTTTCAGACATGATGCCTCTCTGGATGCCAGCAATGTGACCCCCAGGGGAGTATGTCACGTTGACACCATTCAGCCTGCTGCTGGGTGACCAGAGGCTGGGCCGCCCCGCCTGGTCGTACAGAATCCGAAGGGTGAACTTGCGGTGGTCATCATAGATCTTCTCTGTGCGTGTTACACGGTCAAAATCCAGAGACAGGAGATTTCGGTTGTGAACCTGGAGAAAGATTGGAAGGAGAGAGAAAATTAATCTGGACCATGAGAACTTTGGTCTGATGGTCCACGTGGCTCTCAGCTCTGCTGGGAAGCTCTTGAGTACAGGAGGGAGCACAGGTCCTGTGCAGCAACAGACATGGGTTTGAATCCTGGCTCTGTCATTCGTCAGCTCTGTGAAGTTTCCTCACCTGTAAAATGGGGACAATAATGCCAATTGTACAGGGCTGTTGTGAGGATGAAGATGATGCCTATGTTGCGAAATCAGTAGCTGTGACGAAAGAGGATCTGCATGTTTTCTAATGCGATTCTTCTAATGAGGACACATTTTAAAAGGCAGATCCTTCTTGACTCCCTGCTGAAAAGAGACCTACCAAGTGAGCCCAGCAAATAAACTGACCCGTCTACTCCACACCAGACACCGAGGACACCAAAGCTCAGGGAGGTGAAGGGATTCACCCTGGATCTCGTGGCTGGTGAGTGACGGAGTCTGGACTTGACTCTCACCCGTACAACGTGCCACCAAACACTCAGTGGTCCTCTGAGCAATTCTTGGCCTTCTGGGGGCTCTGGACTTCCCAGCCCCTCTGGGGTGTCTCCTGCCTTGCCACTACAATCAGGGCTTCTTGATCGCCAGAGTCAGTACCCAAGACATCTTCCCCGAGGTGCTGGGAGGCAGTGAGTGTTTGTCACTGGGGTGGTTCTTTTGGCTGTGGGCCGAATGGGGACACAGTCCTGGCTTTGAGGCACTTTGGTCCTGCCTTCAGGATCGTGAGTGCCTTGTATAAACTCCACCTGGGCTGCTAGGTCAGCACACAGTTCAATTTCCTTTCAGAGTCAGAAGGACAGGGCTCCTACAGACATAGTGGTAAGTCAGGGTTTTTATATTTTAATAAAGAAATATACTTCAGGGGCCTGTTTCTGTATTTGGATCTGCCCTGTAGGCACTGGTGGTCCCTGAAACATTGCCAGGTATTCTGGAGCAAAAATACTGGTTCCCGCTAATTGGTGTCTGGCCTTATGGGACATTTGGGCACATTTTCTGTCTCTTCCACTAGTCATTGCTTAAGGTTGACAAGTAGTAAAGAAGACCCAAGAGGAAAGCAGATAATTAGGTCACGTGATGCAAAATGGCATGTGTGGACCGAGGCAATGAAAGGCCCTCTGGATCCCTGTGTGGTTAAAAAAATTGGGTCCAGGTCTAGGAATGAAGACCAGGATTCTAGCTGCAACTTTGTGACCAACTTTTCTATCAACCTTGGGCAAGTGCCATCCCCTCTCCGAGTCTCAGTTTCTTACTCTGTATAACAACAGTTGTTGTGAAGGTTGAAGAAACTTAGTAAATCAGTGGAGTGTTAAGCACATGGAAGGTACTGAATAAATGGTTGGAATTATTTCCATTAAATGACAGCAAACGATCCTGGTCATCCCAGGAAGGAGAGAAGTGTGTGTCCCCCCTTCTCCCATACAAATCCCAAGGCCTTGAAAATAAAGATTTATAATGACGATGCTGACTTTAGCTGTGAATGACCTGGTTATAATAAGGCTACCTTCCCTGGGGTAATCAGACACAATTGCAGATGCAGAAACTGTGTGGCAGATGATTCCCATGAAAACTCAGAGGCGTTGGAGGCTGAAGCTGTGTTATTCTCAGAGAGGGCACAGAAGATACGGGGGCTGTGTCACCAATAATGACAGAGGCCTTTTTAAAGTATCTTTTGGAAGGTCCGCCTATGACTCCCCTCAGGGTGGTACCATCGAGCCAGCTGCCCCTTTTTACCCCTGGAGGATCTCTAGTGAAGGGGAGCTGTACCTTTTTGGCAAAATTAATAAAATTAAACAGCTCACTGGGGAGCCGCCTAATGTGTTCTGTGCTCGGCAGTGGCGGCAGTGAGATTATTTCACCTCTTTATTAAGAGTTCCCAGTTGTAAAAAAATGAGCTCCATTATGGGGAGGCACACCCACCTAACATTCTCATTCCACCTGCCACCACTGTGGGTGGCCATTTATTTGGGAGGACATGTAGACGTGGCCACCTGACTAGAGCACCATCAATCTCAGGTTGGGAGAGGGACCAGTTAAAGCCTAGGAAACTTTTGGTCCAGTTCACACAGCAGAGAGGAAATCCTAATCATGCTACTCGCTGCCATTTATTGAGCACCTGGAGTCAATTGGCGCTGGGCTAGGTGCGTTGAGTGTATTATCTCGTTTCTGCAGAGGCACCTGAGGCTCAGAGGAGCTGCTCAAGGCTCCACACGGCACAGGCAGGAATCAAACCCAGGTCAAACTTCCCACTGAGGACACTGCCTCAGAGGCGCATGCAGGAGTCTCTGCGAATTCAGACGGGGGCTCAGTGAGGCCACAGAGAACAAAGACAGCTAGGCCTTCCTCAGAGAGCTACTGCAAAGCTGTTTTCCACAGTAGATAGTCGCTAGAGCTCTTGGCTGTTGAGGGAACACATGAAGCCTGGTTTTGCCAGTTGTGCGATATTGGATAAGTCACTTAATGTTTCTGTAGCTGCTGTGGGCCTATTTTTCTAGTTTTTTTTTTGAGACAGAGTCTTGCTTTGTTGCCCAGGCTGGAGTGCAGTGGCACAATCTCAGCTCACTGCAACCTCCGCCTCCTAGGTTCAAGCAATTCTCCTGCCTCAGCCTCCTGAGTAGCTGGGATTACTGGTGTCCATCACCATGCCCGGCTAATGTTTTGTATTTTTAGTAGAGATGGAGTTTCACCATGTTGGCCAGGCTGGTCTCGAACTCCTGACCTCAAACAATCTGCTCGCCTCAGCCTCCCAAAGTGCTGGGATTACAGGCATGAGCTGCTGCACCTGGCCTATTTTCTAGTCTTTACCAATACCTCGCTATGAGACTCTGGAAAAATCGTTTACCCTCTCTGGATCTCGGTTGTCTCATGTATAAAAGAGGGGCTTCAGTGAACTTTCTTTGCTGAAGGGCAGGGGATTTAAGAGAGTCTGAGCTGTGTTGCTATGGGGACACTTCTGGAATGTTAGGAACATGTAACTCAGTTCTGTAGTTTGTTTCAGTTCAGCAGGTATCTCTTGAGCACCCGTGGTCTGCAGGGTGCTATGCTGAAAGCCACGGCTGGTTCATTAACTTTCCCTTTGTTCATCACCTGCCTTTCTCAAGGTGGCGGAAAAAGAAGCTGGGCACTCAGGCCCTGGCAGAGGCTGTATTCTACAGAAACATGGGATGTGAGGCAGACAAGGAGCTGGCTCAGGGCATCCACATATTCAAAAGCACTCTGAATATAAGACCATGATGCCAGTCCCAGCAGTGATGGCTCAGGTGAGGCCATTTTGGAGAATGTAGCTTAGGTTCTAAGTAGCTGAACTGAATTTTGGGACATGTTAGCAATAGTAATAGCAATAATGGTAATAAATAATAGCAATAACAATAAGAGTAGCTATTATTGACCACTTGCTATGAGCCAGACTCTAAGACGCTTAATATATTACTTTTTTTTTTTTTGAGACAGAGTCTCGCTTTGTTGCCCAGGCTGGAGTGCAGTGGCACGATCTTGGCTCACTGCAAGCTCCGCCTCCTGGGTTCACACCATTCTCCTCCCTCAGCCTCCCGAGTAGCTGGGACTACAGGCGCCCACCACCATGCCCGGCTGATTTTTTTGTATTTTCAGTAGAGACGAGGTTTCACCGTGTTAGCCAGGATGGTCTCGATCTCCTACCTCATGACCTGCCTGCCTCAGCCTCCCAAAGTGCTGGGATTATAGGCGTGAGCCACCACGCCCGGCTTTTTATATATTATTACTTCTAATCCTTGTAGCAACTTGTAAAAGTGGTCTTGTCCTTCCCACTTTATAGATGATGAAATTGAGGCTCTAAGACTAGTGATCTGTCCAAGCTCACTCAGGGAATAATATAAGCTGGAAATTCAACTCAGGCCCATCTACCACCAAAGCCAGTAGTCTTTCTACAAGTCAAAACTAAAAAGACATACAAGGGTCTCTGATCACACGTGGTTCCCTGCTTTAGTTCTCCCCTTTTGCCGATGAGTAAACTGAGGTCCCAGTGAATTTCCAGAACAGGGACCAGTTCTCTGGATTCACCCTTCTCCTTTCCCCTCAGGACACAGCCACCTCCAGAGGCCTCGCTCACCCGCAGCCGGCGCCCGAAGACAGTGACCTGGCCCCGAGCCTGCTCCTTGCGCTGCCGCCACTCCACCAGGTTGAGGCCGTTGTCAATGGGCAGTGTGACATTCCTCTTGCCCACGGTGGGGTTGACAGTGCCAGCCAGCAAGTGGGGCTCAGTCTGCAGTGCCACCTCCATGCCGTTGGCCAGCAGCAGCCGCAGGGAGCCGTCAGCCCCAATGTAGTAGCTGTTCCGGACTTGGTCTGCAGGAGAGGACAGGCACAGACTGCTCAGAAGGAACGAAGGGGGAGGGAGGTGTGAGGACAGCAGAGGCAGTGGAGGGGACTTTAAAGGATGCTTTTCCTAACTATAAAAGCAATATGTCATCACTGAAGAAAACGAGGAAAATACATGGAGAAGACCATCCAGAATCTCAATATCCAAAGAAAACCATTGTAAATATTTTGTACATTTGTAGATTTTCGGATATTTCCAAATGCCCTTGCAGTTTAAAATAGATAAGAGTTTTAAAACAGTTACAGAATTTTTCACTGATCATTGTATTATATCATGTTCCTGAATATTTTTTTGTAAACATTTTTCTTAATGACCATACAATATTCCACTGTATGAAAATAAGTTATTTAAGCAAGCCTCAAATAGATACTCAGTTTGATTCCAGTTTTTCAGAATTATAAGTACCACTGTATATATTTAGTTTAAACATCATTCTCAGTGAAAGAGAAGTCAGATGTAAAAGGCTACATATTGTCTGACTCCACTTACATGAAATGTCCAGAATAGGCAAAAATCTCTAGAGACAGTGGTTGCCAAAGGCTGAGGGGGAAGAGGGAAAGTGGAGCAGCTGCTAATGGGTATGGGATTTCTCTTTGGGGTGATAAACATGTTCCAGAATTGGATCATAGCGATGATTGCACAGCTTTATAAATTGTATGTTTTTAAAGAGTAAATTTCATGCTATGTGAATTATACCTCAAAAATATTTTTCAGATAAATCAATATCCAATATCTTCATTTTAGATTTTCAAATCAAAATAGATTCCTACAAGTAGGATTACTAGAGCAAAGGGTTGAATTTTTTTTTTTTTTCTGGAGACAGGGTCTTGCTCTGTTGCCCAGGCTATAGTGCGGTAGTACAATGTGATCATAGCTCACTGTAACCTCATACTCCTGGGTCCAAGCAGTCCTCCAACCTCAGCCTCCCAAGTAGCTAGGACAATAGGCATGCATCACCACACCTGGCTAATTTTTAAAATATTTTATAGAGACCAGGTTTCAATATTTGACCAGGCAGGCCTTGAACTCCTGGGCTGAAGCAATCCTTCCACCTTAGCCTCCAAAAGCATTGGGATTGTAAGTGTGAGCCACCATACCTGGCAGGTTGAACAGTTTTAAGGCTCTTGATACACTCTACGGTAACAATGTTCTTTATAACAAGGAGAAAAATATAACTCTGACACTTAAACCACTGACAGAATGCCAAAAAAAAAAAAAAATACATAAACACGTTTTAAATTATTGTCACGGGCATATGACCATGATTTAAGCATAGAAATGATTTGAAATTTTAAATTTGATTTAAAACATTTTAACTTAGATTTTTAACTAAATGAAACTTCTGGTGAAAGAAGTAGATTTCAGCTGTAAAATGCACAGAGTTGCTTTCTATAGATGAAAATACTGTCTTTGGGTTTGCGCTACACTCTCCTGTCTCTGGCCCTTCCCTGGCTGTTTCCTCTGCACTGCCCCCCTCTTCAGTAAGTGCTGATTTAAGACTCCCTCCAGGCTCTGCTAAAATGTCATCTCTTTCCAGAAGCTTCCCCTCTTCCACTGGCCAGAATACATGACTCCCTGTCCTGTACACCCCTCAGCCTCTCTATGGGCCTCCTCAGTGGTCTCACAGCTGAGGGGTGTGGGAGTCACTGCTCCGTTAATGAACAAAATTCTCCAATATTTGAGTGCGTGCTGTGAGAGGCACAATGGCACAAAAATTAAGAGCTTGGCTTTGGAGCCAGGCTGCTTCGGCTCAGGTTCCAGCTCTGTGGCTGCCTTGCTGTAAGACCTCGGCCAAATTCTTAACCTTCCATGCCTCTGGTACTTCATCACTACACTGGGACAATAATTGTACCCTGCCTTGCAGGATGCTCTGAGGATTGAGTGAGATCATGAATATGAAGAGCTGAGAACTGTACTTGGCATATAGTGTTATGTAAATGTTAGCTGTCAGTGGTTTTATGTGCCTGGCACTGTGCTAGTCACTGTCATGTGTGTCTCTTGTCTCTCCTCTATCTCCACCATCCCATTTCTCTCTCTCTCTCTCTCACATACACACACACACACATACACACACACACATACACACACACGTGCGCGCGCACACACACACACACACACATATCATGGTAAACTTCTCTAGTGCTGAACATGGTCCTGGATATAGGGCCCCTTGTCTTTAGATTGGCAGTTAAGAGAATAGGTTCCATAAAGCCTGTTTGTCTGGGTCCAAACACCCAATTAGGTGTGTGACTGGGGCAAGCTACTTAACCTCTGAGTGCCTCTCACTGCCTTCATTCAGAAAACGGAGACAATAATACTTACCTCCTAGGCATATGAGGTACTATATGAGGTACCTTATGAGGTACTGCTTAATGTAAAATGCTGAAAATATGCTTTGCAGTTAATAAGTGCTCCAAAAATGTTAGCTATCATCACTGTTAGGATTATATGTGCTCAGTAAATCTTTGCTGGACAAAACTAGTTATGTTCCAGGCTATGTCAAGCACTAAAGATACTTATTAAGCGATGGTTTTCATGGGAAACCTTCACTGAATCTTTTCCGCTGGAATGGCATCAAATAGGCACCCCTCTCTCTCACTCCCTCCTCTCTCCATCTTTCTCTATCACACATGCAAAATTCTAAAATCTGCCTCACACTTGCTATGCATTATTCACTGACAATCTATATTTTTCTGCCTTTGAACAGTGAAAAAGCCTGTGTCAATTTATCCTTTAAAGCTGCTCCTTGCTGAATCCACATATGTCCATTAATGGTGACGTGGAGGGAACAGCATCTGTAGAGACCCATCTCAGATGATCCCATTTAATGTGGGCTGTGACTTCCCAAGGCCGCTGCTCATTAGCAGCTACTTCTTATTACTTCCCACAGTTTAAACAGAAGATGAAACCGAAAGAGCTTTCACAAAGACTCTAGTGAGGCAGCTGCAAAACTGAGCATCTGAGCCTGGTACTCAAGAAGGAAAGAGCTTGGCAGAGCTACCAAAGAGGAAAAACAGGTACCATGTTTCCTGGGTTCCAAGAAGTGCTTTTTCTTTTCACATTTTAATGTTTTTTGAAGTTGGAATGTGTCCATGTATGCCTTTTGAGCAGTGTGACTTTTTTCCCTCTGCCTAAAAAGTTGTTATTAAATTGATGGTACATTTTAAAACTGAGGAATGTGGCACTTTCAAATTTTAACAAGTTGCCCAAATATAAGAAAGCCCACATGGACCTTTGAGAAAAATACTCACAGCCCATTTAGCAGTATGGAATGGATAGATAATTCTTAATCACAGGGAAAAAGACAGGCCTGAAGGACAAGACATCTGAGTAACTGGTGGTCCTGCAGTCCTTGGTCAGGCAAGATCTTGGCTGCCTCAGAAGTTGTACCTTTGCTTGGCAATAATCCAGTCAGAGCAGAAATGCCTGGGGTCTGTCCCAACCCACTTGTGACATTATGATTATATATTCATGGTTCCCAGCTCATAACTCCTATACCCCTTGTTATAGTCTTTTGTTCTAATGTTGAGGCACTTCAGGACTCAAAAGCAGACCTTAGGAAACAATCTCTGCCTCTCTCTCTGACCTTCTCCTGCCCTCCTCTCCAAGGCAGGACTCAAATCTGACTGTGGGTCATAAGACCTACATTTCAGAGGCGATCCTGCTCCATACCCTGGAGGGAGGAATGAGTGCTGCACAGAGAGGCCAAGAAGAATCCGAAGAGACGGGCCTTGCTGGGTTTAGATCTTACCGTTTTTGTCCAATCACATTTCTACATGATTGTCAACCATGCCTATCCAATGAAGCCTCCGTAAAAGGCCCAAAAAGACAGGGTTTGGGGAACTGAACATATAGAGGTTCATGGAGGGGTGAGGGTGATGTACCTGGGGAGGGTGTGAAAGCTCCATGCCTCTTACCCTACATCTTGGCATACACATCTCTTCATCTATATCCTTGGTAATGTTCTTTATGATCAACTGGTAAATATAAGTATTTCTCTAGTTCTGTGAGCTGTTCCAGTAAATTAACTAAACCCAAAGAAGCAGTCAAGGAAACCTCAACTAGAAGCCAATCAGAAAGAAGTTCCAGAGGCCCAGATTTGTGACTGGTATCTGAAGTATGGTGGATGGCGGGGCAGTTTTGGGGACTGAGCCCTCGATCTGAGGGATGTGAGGCTATCTCCAGGTAGATAGTGCTGGAATTGAGTTGGGGGACACCCAGCTGGTGTCCACTGCAGAGCTGATTGCTTGCTTGATGGTGGGGAGAACCCCGCCTCTGCCTATATTTGGTCACAGAAGTCTTCTGTTGATGACTATTGTGTGAGAACAAACGAAAACACTGAGTTTTCCTCAAAAACCACGGTTAAAGGTGCTTTGTGAGGAAGAAATTCCAGTGTGTGGTTTCTCTTTCTTTGAGAACATTTATTGTTCTTGGAGCTCTTTGAAAGGCAAAGGACTAAATTTGGGAATAAAAGTGGTTGTAAGAATATACATTTGTTTTCTTATGGTAAGTTAAACTGCTTGCTAATTAATTAATTAATGAATCTAATAGAATTGCTTATCGAGTAATACTATGTGCTTGGCTCATGCTAGTCACTACATTGTCTAAAGAGATCGACTGAACAGCCCTGTGGGGCAGGTGTTAAAATTCAGCCCCATTTCCCAGCCCCAGAGACCAAGGCTCAGAGAAGAAGAGTGACTCCAGCCAATTCACACAGGTGGGAACTGGCACCCACCCAGAACCCCTACTCCTCTCACCGCTTCACCCCATTCCACACAGCTTCAGCTTGCTTTCTTTCTCTGCAGAAGAAACCAAGGGTCGGTTAGTGATGTGGTGGCAGAGTCAGAACTAGAACTTGGGCCTCTGACTCTTAGCCTGAGGCTCCTTTCACTGCTTCGTGTCAGTCTTTGGAAGTACAAAGAGCCATCCATAGAGCAGGAAAAAATCAGGCAGGCTTTCCCTGGTGATGGCTTCTTCTTTTCAAGTTTACTAAATCCCACAAAGCTGCAAGCCCACCTGGGTCACCACATCCCACAAGAACAATTGAGGCAGATAATTAACAGCAAGATTTCATCCTTGTGAAATCTTTTTACTTGAAGCTAAAAGACCAACCCATAACAGGATGATGTGACAAATGCAGAGAAGGGTCTCTTTTCTATGAAACCCTAAAAGAGGCACAAATCTTCTCACCTGGGCTTCAGGAAGGACTTCTCTGTAATCACATCCCTTTCATAATTACGTGTAATTATTCTTGTCCTTTGTCCTCACCTACACCAGTGTGAGTGTGTCTGTTAATCTGGGAGTCATTAGGATGGCAGAATAGTGAGGTCGCCTGGATTAGCAGCTAATGAATTCACTGCCCTTTGTTCTGATAACAGAATAGGACAATAAAATATTATTCTGAAGCTTCTGAGAGATAATTTACTTGACTCAGGCTGGTATATTTTGTAAATTAGGCGACAATACAGAGAGTTGCAATGCTTTCCTGTTCTTGGACAGCTCCAGCAGCAGCCTATTTCTTGTGCCATCCTCCTCCAAAGGGGTCTTCCCACCCCTCTGCCTCAAAGTCCCCTGGCCCCCACCTGACTTACCTTGCAGCAGTGTGTAGAAGGCACCTGAGGCAGACAGGTTGGTGGTTATGGTGACATCATCCTTGCTGGAGGTCTCTACCTGGACATGCACTGAACTGTCTGTATCACTTCGGAAACTGCTCACCTGGCCAGTAGGGAAGGTCACATTTGTCAGGCGGCCAAAGCTGTCATACCTGGAAACCAAGGGGTGGAACTGAGTTGTAGAAATATAATGGTGCTTTAGCTGGAACTTGGCGCATTCTACCTCATGCCATGGTTTTGCTGTGCTCTGCTTTTCTTTCTGGCTGGATACATTCCCATGTCTCCCACATCTCTTGCATGGGACCTGGTATATAGATTTCAGGATGTGACTCCACCTGCTGACATCCAGCTGCAGGAAAATGACTGACCTCTCTGAGTCTCCCTTCCCTAACCCAGTGGGGGTGACACCACTGACCAGCCTACTGCCCAGGAGTACAGCTATAAACTAGAATTCAATTGTGAAGGGGGTGAGATGATGGTGGCCATAATGAGACAGCTGACCCGGAATCTTAGAAATGGGGGACTTCCCAGAAATGATGTAGTCAAGCTTGATGCCTGAATACCCTCTGCAAAACCCGCAAGAACTGGTTATACAGGTTTTTCCTGAAAAACACTAGAAATGGGAGCTATTACCCAGGGGTTTCCTAGGTTTCTACACATCCTGGGAAAAGGGGGTTCTGAATTCAAACCAGGACTCAGCCTAGATAAATGGCCTCTTGCTTCTTGCAACCCCTTCCATCTAGATTTTACATCCGGCACTAAGCATTTTTGTATCTGCAACTCTTAGAACTCCATAGCTTTGCTCAGGTATGGTCTTTCTAAAGCATCATAATTGAATCTTAATTCTCTTTACTATTCTCCTGATAATAATAAAAGAAATACCTACCATCATTGAACACGTCCAATAGATGAGGCATGGTGCTGGTGGCTTTTCATGCATTTTCATGTAATCCTCATTTAATACATTTTTCATGTAATCCTCATTTAATCCTAGTCTAAAAGGTATGTATTATCTCCTTTTTGGAGGATCAGAAATTGAGGCTTGGAAAAGTGAAGTCACCTGCTCAAGGTCACACAGCTAATTAAGTGTGGGTGGAATCAAAATTCAAACTCAGATCTATGTGCTTCCAAACTGCCACCTGCCTCTGTGTCTTCAACGAACATTTCTGTACCATCCATTTGCAAGTATTCATCACATGTGCTCCTCCCTGGCAGGAGTGGGCTATTAACATTTTAATTATTGTTTTTAATTAGAGGAGGCTGAAGTGTAAAAAGGCAGGCTTAAATAGCCTTTTTGCACTTGTGTGTGAATAGGGACATAGTTCTTCCTCTACATGGCAATAATCCTGACTGACTTCCTGGACATGGTCGCCCCCGTGTACTTCGGGTCCCCCTACTGGCTTTTTTTTTTTTTTTTTTTTAACTGTTTTGTTTTTACTTCTGGGGTAAAGCTGACCGCCAGGTTCCTGTGAGGGTTTTCACAATGGGGCAATGAAAGTTCAGAGAGTTCAGCTCTGTCCAGGCTCTTTCTTCAGCCTGGCTTCTTGCTGAGATTCCTGGGTCTGCAGCTCCTGTAGTATCATAGGTGGGTGGTATGGTATCATTGGTGGGTGAGATTAGGCAGGTCTGCTCAGGAATTCTCTGCCCAAGGTCAGACTTGGGTGCTGCACTACAGACTCTGCCATTTGCCAACTGTTTCAGTGCCTGTGCCTGGCACAGATCACAGCACTCTACACTGAATCCAACAGTCCCTGGCACACTCTGCCACAGAGGAGGCATTGGTAGAGATCTTCTGAATAAATCACCCCTGTTTTTGGCCTAAGACCAATTCTGGTGGAGGGGCCGGTGGCCTTTGGGGAAGTTGGATGCCTCTGTGGCTGGGGCCTTTTCAGGATGGCAGGCAGTGCTATGGCCTCGACTACACTCCCTGGGCAGGGCTGCAGGCAAGGCTGTGGCTCTATCAGAGGCTCTCCTGTGGGTGGTTGGGGGCTTCAAAAACCCATGTCCAGCCATGATTTCTCCTTTCTCTTCCTTAGTACTGAGTCAGGTTCTTCCAGGAAAAGGTCAGTCTGGCCTAGGGGAGGCTGAAACCTGGACTGGATGGTCAAAGGGGTGCACTGCCTCACAGAGCTCAGTGAGCAAGAGTTCTGAGAGACGGTGGCTAAGAAGGAGGGTGTCTTGCAGTAAAGATCTGAGATGCATGTCCGAAGACTTCTCTCATATGGAGACCCTCTCAGAGCTCTGCTCCTTTCAACACTGAGAGAGGCTGGGATTCTTTTTAACCATTTGTGGCCACTGAAAATTTGAATAGGAAGGAAACACACAAAAATATTGACAGTGGTTATCTCTGGGAGGTAGAATTACAGGTGATTTGAATTGCTTATTTACATATATTTCCATGATTTTAAAATAATAAACATGGATTATTTTCATAATCAGAAAAGTGTTGTGACAAGCCAGGTAAAACCACATGTGAGAGCTCATGAGCACGGCCATCTGGGGAGGCGGATGCCTTAAATTCCAGGCTGTGCAGAGAGAGGACAGTCTTACTTATAGGGCAAGTTGAAGATAACAATTTCCAGGACTTTTCAGCAAAATATTACTAGGATACTCCAAGTTTTTTAGCTAAAAATCAAGACCCCCAAAACTGGTTTTGCCCTGGTCAACTTAACTGTATCTGTGATTCATGATTAAGCTGGATCCAGTCAGATCCTGAGTCATCTTTTAATCAACAGGAAGATTCATTTCAGTCCAGCAGTTTAATGGGATGGGATGCTGTTCTAGGCTGATTCTTTGAATACCTGTAATCCCTGTACATACTCTTTATTAAAATAAGACTATTCACTCGGACTGTCTACTTTCCTGACCTAACCGCATGAAAAACATTTTATTATACCATGCAAGACACTGCAAAGGCAGCTGTGGAGTTTTACAGATAAGAATTGATAGATTGTTAATTGGGGTCAGATGTCACTTTGACACTACTTCTACCATGGTCTCGCTCAAATGCCACCTCCTAAAGCTCTCCCTGGTTTTTCCTATTCCTTCTCCCATTATATCCTGTGCACAGCTCTATCCTAGAATGCCTCCCCTGCACTGCAGTGTTGATGTACAAGTTGTCCCCCTCTTTGGACTGTGAGTGCTTGAGGTCAGAACAGGTCTGTGGAGTCTGTGGACTGACACCATCTGGGTTCTGCCACCTGCCAGCAGCATGACCCTGGAGAACTGGCTCTCAGTTCATCTCTGCTTCACCAGCATTGGAACTGGCATAGAGAGGAAAGGCAGGGAATGTTGGCTGAACGAATCACCGAATGCAGGATTGGATGTGCAAGGCCTCTTTCCTGCTTTGTGGGAGAGGAGACACCATGATTCATTCACACATTCTCTCCTACAGGACTTGGCACAAGCTGGACACACAGTAGGTACATGATAAACACTTGCTGAATGCCAAAATATGGAAACAACAACTCTTACTAAATAATACTTTGGCAGTCTCCCTGGGTATCTCCCCAGAGTTTTAGTCTTGAAGACAGAAAGAGGCTTTGTATAAAGGCAGACAACTGCAATTATTATTGAAGGTAGCTTGTAAGGCATAATTAAATTGAGCCTAAAGAAGATACAATGAAGAGGCCCCATGCCTTTAAGATCTGGTTTTCATTTTATATAAGATGGTAAAAATAAAAAAAAAAAACAGTAATTTCCACTCTTCACATTTTCCATTAGAAGGACTGAATGTCTTAATTAAATGAACATCAAATAGAGCAACCAATTTATAAAATTTTCTTGTCTCCTCTTCATTCATTTTAGTACCTTCCAGAGCTTGGGAAATGACCTGGATCTCTTTGCTGCTTGATCGATACCTGTAATTATCCCACCAGAACTGCTCCTTCTGACTGTGGATGGGAAGAGGTAGGGTTGCCAGTCCACTGGGCCCTGCACACCTTTGCCCTGTGAGCCACGTCTACAGAACCCTTTCTTCTCCACCACAGAGCTGCCACGACACAGTGCAGGGATCTGGAAGGAAGGGGCAGTTCTCTGAACTCTCTGGGCTCCAAGTGGCTGCCTCAAGTCCCGGCCCCATGATTGGGTGGCATCTGGACAATGGCTTAGTTACATTTGTTACAGCTTTCATTATGGGAACCCACAAAGTACTGGCAAATTTTCTTTCTTTCTAACCAAGAGGAATGCAGGGAATAGTTTTTTAAAAAGGTCTCTGGAGCCAGATGGTCTAGGCTTTGAATCCTGGCTCTAGAAGATGGGCACTTGGCTCTGTGTTCCTCCTAACCATCAAGTCTCCACTACAAATGATACAATTTCAGGCAGGCTATATCATATAACCTCGGTGAGCCTCTTGTTTTGCCTTCCATAAATGGGGATAATAATCCTGTTTTATAGAGATACATGAAGACCAAAAGAGGTAACGTATTTAAAATGAAAGGGAAACTTCTTCCCAGGGCCCCCAGGACCCCAGGAGATTGCCCTCAGTGGAATGTCAACTCCCTGAGGGCAGGGACTTCATTTGGACCGCGCTGTATCCCCATGGCATATAGCATGTGCTTCCTGATGGTCAATGAACGTTGGCTGAATGTTGGCTCCTTCCTGCCTTTCTTTCTAACTTCACCTGGAACGTCACTCCTCAGCAGGTCCTTCTTCTCCCTGTATCTGCTTCTGGTCCCCAAACATGCCAAAGTCAGTGCATGCTGGGGTGCTCATGCTTCCTGTTCCCTTTGCAGGAACGCTCTTCCCTCCGGTGTTGGTATGGCTCGTTTCAGTCATCATTCATGTTTCAGATCAACTGTTATCACCTCAGTGAGGTCTTCCTTGACCACTGCTTCTAAGACAGATAAGTCCCCCAACCTCTGTATCATATTTTCTTATTGACCTCACTATACTTATTTATTTGTTCTTTGTTGTCTGTCTCCTCCTAATATAAGCTCCATGAGGATAGGGACCTTGTCTGTATTCTTAGTGCCCAGAGGAGTACCCAGCATGTCGACAGTACTCAGTACATGTTTACTTAATGAATAAATATATAAGTAAATAACAGATATTATTGTTGATTCAAGACATGGACTGACAGCAACTAAGAACTTCATTTGTTTTACCTTTCCTTGTCCAGCTGAGGTGGAGAAAGGTCACTAACATTCATGTGGTGTCTTTTAGGTACCAAGCACCATGCTCATCATCATCTTTTGATGTAGGCATTATTATTACCATCGTTTCATAAATGGTGAAGAGGAGGCTTAGAGAGGATAAGCAACTTGCCTAAGATCACACAGCTGGTAGAGGAATATAAATTCAAAGTCAGGTCTGTCTAATCCTAAAGAATGTGTTTTTTCCATCATGCTTCCCATAAAAATGGTACCATTTCAAATAAAAATCTTTGGGTTCATCACTGTGGTATAGAAAACACTGTTTTTGCAAGTCTCAAGTGGGTCAAGAAGACTGGCAGTATTTTTTTTTTTTCAGGAGGCTTTGCTTGCTACCACTGCAATTGACTTTGCAGCGATGCCAAGCCCCTACTTGGGGGGTATGATAGGGATGGCCAGATGATTGGCTTTTCATTACTTCCTCCCACTGATTTTTCTTCATTCCATTTAGCCAAAGTATTTTTGGAGCACAGTGAAAGAAAACACATAAAAGATTCATATAGGCCGGGTGCAGTGGCTCACGCCTGTAATCCCAGCACTTTGGGAGGCCAAGGCGGGTGGATCACTTGAGGTCAGGAGTTCGAGACAAGCTTGGCCAACATGGTGAAACCCTGTTTCTACTAGAAATATAAAAATTAGCCAGGCACAGTGGCTGGGTGCCTGTAATCCCAGCTACTCAGGAGGCTGAGGCAGGAGAATCGATTGAACCTGGGAGGCGGAGGTTGCCGTGAGCCGAGATTGCACCATCGCACTCCAGCCTGGGTGACAGAGTGAGACTCCATCTCAGAAAAAGAGATTCATGTAATTGCTGTGAACTTGGCTCTCAGAAGAAGACTGCTAAAGGATATCTTTGCACACACTGCAAGGCTTTCTTTTTCACACTCAATACTTCATCTCGAGCCACTCACTGTGCACGGCTGGCAAGGAAAATGCCAAACTGCCCTTTGATACTAAACTTTTGCTGATCTTAACTTTTTGGTTAAAAAATAAGATTTGATTTGTATGATTTTCATTTCTGATTGTTTCAGACAACACCATCACCATGTCAGGGAACTGGGCACTGCATTGTCTGTGGATAATTATGGTTGCTGGCCCAGGCACACCAATAGTTCCCCCGGCCCAAGTCACTGTAATAGATGTCATCAAGACGTCATTAGCTACTCCAAACTGGATCAGAGTCAGAGCACTTTGTGGCTTCTGCATTAAAATCTTGTACTTGCTGTCCATTTCCTACAAAATTAAGTACCCAAAATGAATTCTAGCCCTCAAGATTCCCCAGATCTGGCCCACTCTGCCACGCTGTACTTGAGGTGGTACATCTGGTAGGAAGTGCTTAGGGTTCAGGCAGATCTGGGGCTGAACCCTGGCTTGGCCACTCATGGCTAACATGTCACACAGCCGGCCAGTCTCTGTGCTGGTTATTCTCTGTTCCCCCAGAATGGATCTGGGGGGATCCATTCTTTGTCCTCTCTGTCTGCCCAGAGCAGCTGACCCCTGCAGACTGTGTCACTGGGGCACTCTCACTGGCTCACTTCTGGTTAAGCTAAGTCCGTGGTAGGCACTGGCAAGAGAGTGGAATTCAGAAGGTTGTCCTCACTCCTCACTCCTTCTTTCCTCCAGTGCCGAATCTCTAACAGTGGCTGTGTCGATCCATGATTTTAGCTTCGAACAGGGGGCTTCTCCTTCATCGTTACAGCTCCCACTGGACTTTAGTCACAACATCCTATGACTTTCCCACCTTGCTCTGCAGCCTGGGGGTTGCTAATGGTTATTCACTGTTTTTAGTGCCTGGGTGCCTCAGCGTCCTTTATTTTTATTTTTAGTTAATTAATTAATTTGCTTAGGGACAGGATCTCACTCTGTTGCCTAGGCTGGAGTGCAGTGGTGTGATTATGGATCACTGCAGCCTTGAACTCCTAGGCTCAAAAGTGATCTTCCTGCCTCAACCTCCTGAGTAGCTAGGACTACAAGTGTGTGCCACTACATCCAGCTAATTAAAATTTTTGGTACCCATATCTTTGATAGAGATGGGTATTGCTATGCTGCCCAGGCTATTAGCATCCTTTCTTGGTTCCCTTACCCCTGCCTATACCTCTATAACATGTCTTCATTTGTAAGATATTTTTACTGAGTATAATATCTGAGTGGACAATTGTTTTGTGTGTTTGTTTTTGTGAGACAGAGTTTCACTTCTGTTGCCCAGGCTGGAGTGCCATGGCACAATTTCGGCTCATTGCAACCTCCACCTCCTGGATTCAAGCGATTCTCCTGCCTCAGCCTCCTGAGTAGCTGGGACAACAGGTGCCCACCACCACGCCCGGCTACTTTTGTATTTTTAGTAGAGGCAGGGTTTCACCATGTTGGCCAGGCTGGTCTCAAACTCCTGACCTCAGGTGATCCATCCACCTTGGCCTCCCAAAGTGCTGGGATTACAGGTGTGAGCCACCACTCCTGGGTGTGGACAGTTTTTTTTTTTTTCTTTCAGCACTTCTGTCTTCTGGCTTGCATGGATTCTGATGAGAAGTCTGCTGTAATTCTTACCTTCGTTCCTCTTATAAAATGCTTTTTCTTTTTTCCTGGCTGCTTCTAAGGTTTTCTCTCTTTAATTCAGCCATTTGAATATATGGCTAGAAATGTGTATGTGCGTGTGTGTCTGTATGTATTTATTGTGCTTGGTGTTTTTGGAGCTTTTTGGATCTGTGGTTTGGTGTCCATTATTAATTATGGATAATTCTCTGCCATTATTTCCTCAAATATTTCTTCTGCCTGTTTTTTCCCTCTTTTCCTGGATTCCAATTACATGTATATCAGACTATTGGATATTGTCCTACAGCTCTTGAATGCCATGTTCTGCATTTTCCGTTCTTTTTTTCTCTCTGTGTTTTAGTTTGGGTAATTTCTATTAACTGTCTTCTAAGACTCAGCTGTGTCACGCTGTGTCCTTTGGAGAGAGCAGTCCATCAAAGGCATTCCTCATCCTTATAACCGTGGTTTTCCTTTCTAACAATTCCATTTGATTCTTTCTTATCGTTTCCATCTCTCTGCTAAAATTATCCATCTGATCTTGCACATTGTTCACCTTTTCCATTAGAACCTTTAAAATAATTACAGTTATTTTAAATTCTCTGACAGACAGTTTCAACACCTGTGTCCTAGCTGAATGTGATTCTGATGATTTCTTTGCCTTGTGGGAATGTGTTGCCTTTTCTTGCCCTTTTGTCTGTTCAGCTGAAAGCGTGACATCTTGTGTAGCACGGTAGAGCCTGAGTGACAGGTTTATGCCTGGAAATGCGTGTGAGTTTCCTTCTGCTAGGACTTTTGGGAGGCGGTTTGTGTTAACTTAGGATTTGGGTTGGCTTTGAAGTTTGTTTATGGTTAACCTCTGTGCATCATAGGTTTTAAATTCCCTTAGCAATTCCCTGTGTTTAGGATGCGAAACTGGTTTGCCAGAGGGCTTTCTTCCCTCAAGGTCCACAGTTCAGCCCTTGGGTCCTGCCTTTGTGCTGGCTGAGAGAGGGTCTCTTTCCGTGCTCCTGCCTCTCTCTAACTCCCTCCCAACAGTCTTCTGCCCTTCACTGATGCTTTTAGCCTTTCAGCTAACTATAGTGGTGGCAAAGCCTTCACTAGGGTTCTGACTCTCAGGTATGTGGGATTTTTTTTTTTCCATTTCTTTTCTTCCCTCATTCAGCTGAAAGGATTTTCCCCAGTGCCTAGGCAGGACAGTGTTCACTACCCTTCTCTTCATGGATGAAGGGTGTTGTTCCTGATGGAAGATGAAGTGAGCAGGGTCTGGGTAGAGTGGTCGGGGGTATATGCTCCTCCCTCAGCAGCTGCTGTGACCCTCTCCCAGGTCTACCACAAGGGACACTTTCTTCTTAAATCTTTCCTCACTCTTTTCTGTGGAAAAGCTCCTGGTGGGATTTGTAGAGAAAAAAGTCCCTAAGAAGACATGGACCTGCCCAATTGCTACAGCCTCCAAGGGCTTCAGACTCTCTTGCCAGTACACACTTAGCCTTTGTAAATTCACCAGCCATCCCAGCTGAATTCTTTCTCCCTGGGGTAGGTACATCTGTCCCAGCCAAGCCAGGACCCACATCTTGTCTCTTTCTGCAAGAGTCTATCTCTCCTTGGATTTGACTTGAGAGAAGGAGTTCAAGGAAATGCACGAATTTACCTTTTGTCTGGGTTATTTTCATGATAAGGTTGGGAATGATGCACTTTCCAGCTTCCCTATCGCCAAGCAAAAACCAGAAGCCAAATCTCTTCATTTGACCCATTTCAGTTGAATTTTATGTCCCGTTGGGAGCACTGGCAATGCTGGTGCTCAGATGTGAATCTAGCATTCTTCTCACTACAGCCTATCTTTTCTTCCTGTCTCTATTTCCCTTCCATTCTGAATTTACAAGTCATTATAAAATATTGACTATTTGTCAACCGACCAGTTGGCAAACCCTATGCTTGATGCAAAGACAAATTTGTAAGGGTCTCACAGTAGTTAATGCAAGCATAATTATAACAGGAGCTGTCACAGGGCACTGTGGGAGGCCAGAGCCCCTTCCCCTATGAAACTCAGGGAAGGGTGTTGCTCATACCCATCCAGCAAGTCAATTCTGGAACCTGCCTCATACTTATCAGGCCATTTTCTCAGCCACCAAATGCCATCTGACCAGGAGCTAAGTCTGAGAGTAATGATGCCACATATGGGAGATGGGGACTGCATTTTAGACTCCTTTGAGGTTCCTACCAGCAGACCTGTGGGCTGAGGGGAGGAAAGTAATATTGATTCTCCAAAACTGTGAACTCTACAAATCAAGGTGCTCTGAAGTGTGTGATGTTTATGTTAGGTGTACTATTTAATGTGTTAAGAGGATCGACAAAGCTGACTTAAAACTTGTTTCAGGCCAGGTGCGGTGGCTCATGCCTGTAATCCCAGCACTTTGGGAGGCCTAGGTGGGTGGATCACTTGGGGTCAGGAGTTTGAGACCAGCCTGGCCAATATAGTGGAACCCCGTCTTTACTAAAAATACAAAAATTAGCTGGATGTGGTGGCAGGTGCCTGTAATCCCAGCTACTCAGGAGGCTGAGGCAGAACTGCGGAGGTTGCAGTGAGTTGAGATCATGCCATTGCACTCCAGCCTGGGCAACAGAGTGAGACTACATCTGAAAAACCAAACCAACTAACCAACCAACCAACCAAACAGCTTGTTTCAATAATAGCCCATGTCACAGGCAAGCCTGGGCAAATTTTTTTAGAAAAATAGAGCACTTCGGTTATAATTTACTAAACTGCCTCATGAAGCTAAAGGTAGAAAATTCACTAGAGCAACGGTTCATTGGCAAAAATCTCTCCAAATCCTTAAGAAACACCATAATTAAATATCATTACAACTCTACCTCTAGAGAGCCTCATAGTTTGCAAAGTATTTTCACTTTCAGTATTTATTTAGATTTTTAGTCCTCATAATGGCCCAGAAATAGGGTAGGGCAGGGGATTATTTCTGTCTGGTTGAGACTTGGGCCTGGAGGCCAGCTAGCCTGACTCTGAGTCACATGGCTCACAGCCACTGAAAATAGGTGTCTGGCACCCTTGCGTCATTCTTAGTCTGAGCTGGACCAGTTTGCCTTGGGTGGCTCTGAGTGTTATTTTTCAGCTGACTTTGGATATTCTCAAGGATCTGACTTCTTTCTTAGTTCATGTCTTGATCTTTCATACTTGATTCTGCTCTTCTCACCTGACCTCTGATTCCTACCTACCCCATTTAAAACTTTTGTCTACTCATTTGATTAGTTTACTTGCAATTGCTCCTGGGAAATACCTTTCACACCCAAACAACACTTCTGCAATTACTGGTACTGCTACTAATATTGCTTGCATTAAGAACAATAACAACAGCAACACCACCACCAACTGCAGCAGCTATCATCTGAGTACTTATAATCAATCAGACACTGAGCTTTCCATATTTCATCTCACTGAAATTTTGAACCTCATACTATTCCTATGAAACAGATAACTATTTTCATCCCTATCATATAGATAAGTCACAAAGAATGTAGGTGACCTTAGCCAGTACAGTTGAAAGAACAGGGACTTGTGTTCTGGTCCTGCTATATACTCACTGTGTGGTTTCAGGCTCATTATCTAATCTCTCTGTACTTCATATGTAAAAAATGTGGATGATAATTCCTGCCATCTGAGGTTGCTGTGAAGATTAAATGGGAAAGAGCCTGGCACATAGTAGGATCTCAAAAAAACACAAAAACAAAAACAAAAAAACTAGTTTCCCTTTCTATTTTAGGACTTTTATCTACCACTTCTGGTTTGTGTCAACAAGGATAACTACTCTTGGGTACTGCTATGAAGTGCAGTCTCCGGAATTCCAGATGCCATTTTATAAAAAAGTAATTGTAAAAACTTTTCCTTCTTCACTAAACATCAACTATAGCTGTATATTTCATCGAGGAAAGAAAGGGAGGGATCTTTCCTGGTAGAAGTGTAGGAAACCATTTTAGATTTCAGGGGTGGTGGAGTGTAACGGATGCAGCCATGTGTAAGCATTCGGTTTGGGATCTGAGGGAGTGACCTTGGGAACTAATTGAGTGCACAGACTTGCTCTGACAAAGAAATCCCTGTATTGGCTAAATAATGTATAAGAGATTTCCACTGGGCAATGGGCAAAATGGAATTATTTAGCGTATTTCCATTCCAATGAGTTAATCAAGATAATTGCTGTTTTCCTGGATCTTTGTCTTCTCTTTGTAATTAACAAGCTCCTTGTTTGGAGAAAGGAATTTAGCCAGTGAACTTTATAAAAATGGCTGTGACATTTTTGTTCAAATTATATTTAAAAATCGACTACAGATCCTTTTCCTTTGGATTCTGCTAGGACTGTTAAAAACTGATGCTTGATCAAGCTTGAGAAAAACTTTAAGGAGTCAAGTTCATTTGGAATTAACAAACTCAGTGCGGCTGTGGTGCGGGGGTAGGGTGCAGGGAGGGCAGCAGGGCAGCACTGAGAAAGCCCAAGCTCTGGCATCAGACTTGGACTGCGATCCCTGTTCTGCCACGTCTCACTATCAAAAGTGGACAAAGGAGCCTTCAGAGCCTCAGTTTCTATGTCTGTAAAACGGATAATAATCACCCATCCTCAGAGTTGTTGTGTGCATTAAACGCAGTGGTGTAGCTCCTAGACCACAGCTGATGCGCAACAAGGCTAGTTCCTTCCCCACCTCTCACATGCTTATCTAATGGTGACATATTCAGCAATCTCAGTTGTTTGAACCATGGCTAAGACCTCAAAAAGCAGCTTAAAAAATCTAAGGAGAAAGAGAGATGTTCGTCCATTCATTAAAATATCTCCTAGAGGAACACCCCAGATATATATATATATTTAATTGCGGCTAGGATTATAATAAGCTGAACTTCTGGTTCTCTGACCACACCTCTTAAGAAGTCCTCTACTGGATGAAGAACAGAGAAATGAGCTACTTGAGGTGGGCGCTAGGACTGAAATAAATAGTGACACCACAGTGCAACCCTGAGGGAGGAGGCAGAGAAACCTTCCCTTTAGATACAGGACCTAATAAAGTGATGGTTTAAAATCACTTCGGGCTGGGGCAAAGGGGTCTATATCCTCATTTCCCTACTTCCTGAAAGCTCTCTTCATATTACAGCATAATATGCAATTGTTGTTCCTTATTAATGACCCTGAATCATAAAAAGAAAGTTTTCATTATGTCTATATAGTGTGTTTGGGAAGGGAAGTATGCAATACACTTCATAAGAAAAGTTCCATGCAAAATGGTTAAAATGAAAAGTTTTTTTTTTTTTTGGAATTTGAAGATACGAGCTTCAATTATGTGGAAAACTCATCCACATGTGCCTGTTCCTTCTCCCCTTGCCACATTTCTGGACAGTGGTCATATGAAGATGCTAGCACTTCATCAGGTAAGTACTCTTCATCTACACCATCTCCCTGTGGTAGGCTGGGCAGCTATCTGCTGTATCCATTCTACAGATGTGGAAACCGAGGCCAAGAGGGATTAAGTCCACGGGAGAGTGGGAGCTGATGCCCAGCTCCTCTGACTCCAAAGCTTATGCCTTCTCCACTAGACCATTTCCTTCCTAGGAGAAATCATGTGGAATATGAACAGGTAGAATGTATTAAAGGTAGTGGTTTTTATCCCAAATCCCGAATTAAAAAAAAATACTCCATCAATTTACCTCTAATCCTACAATGAATTAATGAAACAAAATCATCAAATGGCCTTGTTTTGGTACTTACTCATAAAATGTTGTCCATCCGTTTTCATTGCTTTTGGTTGCCAGAAGGCCAGAATTGCCATGGTATGTCATCATGGCCAACTCGTGTCCTTGTGTGGTCACACTCTTGAGTGCACTGTTAGTGCCCATGGTCACCCAGTATACCTGGCCATCTGGGACCACCAGCCAAAGGGGCATCCCAGTAGAGTCTCGGCGGACATTTACCATGTTGCCGTTGTTGTCTGTGATGAGTGTGACGTCGCCATCCCCAGTGTAGGTGAAGTTGTACAGGTAGTCTCCTGTGGGCAGGCTTTGGGTGTACAGGTGCTTGCCAGTGGTATCAAACAGATAGAGCTCCTGGTCAATTGGTGAAGACAGCTCATACATGTTCTGGGTGTTGAGGAAAGGTTTGTTCTTCCGGATAAACCGAATTCGGATGTTCCCAAGGTCGGCCACATAGAGCTCCCCATCAGCACACACAGCCAAGGAAGATGGGGTATTTAACTTTGCATCCTTGGCATAACCATCATCTCCAGAAAAACAATCACAGTTGGCATCATTTTTACAGTCACAGCCACTGGGGGCCCCAGCAACTAGTGAGATCTCTCCGCTAGTGGTGACCTGCCTGATGCGGTTGATCTTTTTCTCATCAGTCTCAGCAATATACAGGACCCCATTGTGTGAAACAGCCAAAGCGGTGGCTGACTCCAGGGTTGCGTGGATGGCCACCTTGCTTAGCAGGAAGTGGTCAATGCCAGGGACCTGGCAGTGCATGGGCCTCCCGGCGACAATGCGCACCTGGTGGTTTTCAGAGATCTGCAGGACCACATTGTTGTCGAGGACATAAAGTGAGTTATCCATTGGGTTGATGGCTAAGTCTGTGGGCCACTCCAGGCGAACCTGACAATGAAGACACCAATACTCAAATGACTGGCAAGATGCCCACCACTAATCCATCCCATAGCCCATGTAGCCCATAACAGTGTCCAAAGTGGCTTCATATACAGTCTTGCTTGATCCTTGTGCAGTCTATCATCAACAGTGAAGTGTCAGCCCCCTAATCACCGGGAAACCATGAAAGAGCTGCCACTGAGACATGTGATGGTCTCATTAGACTGACAAAACATGAAGAAGGAGTTAACAACAACAAAATAGTAGGCAACAGGGTAGACTTTGGAGTCAGATAGGCCTGGGTTCAGAACCTAGTCTACTACTTATGACTGTGGGCAAGTTACTTTGCCTCTCTGAGGCTCAATAGTCACATATGGGAAATGGGAATGACAACAGCACAGAGTCCCTGACCCACCAGAACCCACCAAATAATGGCAGCTGGTGTTCTAGAGATGGGAGGGAAAGGCAGATGGAGTCTGGAGGCTGAAGTAGTTGTTGTTCAGAGGCTTAAGAAAGATTCTTCATGCATGGTTGATACGATACATACATGATTTCTCAATTCTTCGAGTTCATGGATTAACAGCTGGCTAGGTGCTAGAGATATAAAGACAAGCTAACCATGGCCTCTGTCTATCATAGTTCTCGACCAGTGATTCTGAAATCTAGCCTCACATTCAAATTATCTGTGGTGATTTTAGAAAATAATGGTGCGCAAACACCACCGTTGATGAGTGAAATCAGTTCCCCGGATGTGGAGCTTGGGCATTGGCATTATTTCAAAAAGCTTCCTGAGTGATCCTGATGTGGGCTTGAGAATCATGACTGGATCCTTGCTCCTCATGTGTGGTCATCAGCATCAGCTCACCTAGGAGCTGAGCATAAATGCAGAATGACAGCCTTCCCTGAAACCTACTGAATCAGTATCTGCATTTCAGCAAAATCCCCAGGTGATTTCTGTGCACACTGAGGTTTATGAAGCCCTGCTCCAGAAAATGGTTCTAGTAACTCAGAGAACAGGTCCACGTGAAAGGGATTACTGAAGCTGGTTGTAGGGACTAGGAGTTCAGAAGTGCTGGGCCCCATGTGGAGCCTCCTCTGAGCCAAGCTGGGAAACTGGCATAGGTCATGGCGGATCTTCAAGTGGGCACCCAGGGGACTGCAGCTGGCATGGTCTGAGGGGAGAAGTGTCTTCTTCAGTGGACTTGGAGACTGAATTGTTGGATCTATCACACTAGGAGGTATTGGCACTAAGGGGAACCCTTTCCACCTGTGTCCCTAGGAGGTCCAGCCACGTTTTGTGTGGACTGGAAGTGCTGACAGGTGCACCCTACTGCTGATTTTTCCACCCCACCTAAAAATTCATTGCCTTAGACTTCCTGAGCCCCATACAAACCCTTGATATTTGGTCCAATTTGGGGCTTGCTTAAGCAAGTGTATACCTTTATTTTTATTTACTTATGTATGATGACAGGGTCTCACTCTGTCACCTAGGCTGGAGTGAAGTGGTATAATCTTGACTCGCTGCAGCCTCCACCTTCCAGGCTAAAGTGATCCTCCCACCTCAGCCTCCTGAGTAGCTGGTACTACAGGCATGTGCCACCATGCCCAGCTAATATATATATTTTTATAGAGACAGGGCTTTGCCATGTAACCCAGGCTAGTCTCAAACTCCTTGGCTCAAGCAATTTGCCTACCATGGCCTTCTGAAGTGCAGGGATTACAGGTGTGAGCCACTGTGTTTGACCTAAGTGTAAGCCTTTAGATAAGAAGTTTCTCTTCCAGGAATTTACTTGTCTGCACCATTGTCTGTAAGAGTGCTTTTAATAATGATGAAGCCATTTTTAATAAGCACGAAGACCAAGAACCAACTCATATGCCCAACAACTGAGAATTGGCTAAATGACAGTACATTTAGTTTGCTCATAAATTAGAATACTGTGTGTAGTTGTTAAAAGTGATGTTATAGATGGATATTTAATGACATGGAGAAATGTTTGCTATGTATTAAGTAGAAAGAACAGATTACAGAACTGTAAGCACAGTGGGATACCAACTGGGGAAAAATACAGGAAGTTTAGCGAGATTATAGATAAAGAGGAGATTAAGTGCTTGAGGGATATATATCAAAATGTTAACCATACCAGGATTCAAGGTGATCTTAATTTCCTTCTTTGTGATTTCTAACTTCTTATATTTCCTACAATGTACATGTGGTAGTTTACCAGTGTAAAAAGAAACCCTAATACATTATATACACACGAGTGAGGCCACCTCCATCTGCCCCCTCAGCTCAGGGACATTCTCAGAAGGGGGCAGGCCCTTTCTCAGTTCTGTAAAGCATGATCTTCAGGTCCTGCTTTCTAAAGTCTTCTTGTCCCCTTACTCCCAGCTCCCTCTGTCGCTGCAGAGCCAGGGAGCCTGAACATTTGCCAGGGCTGCTGCCAGCCGGGGCTGCTGCTTCACACTCCCCATGCTCTCTGGGCAGCTTTTGGCTGCATCAAGAACACAGTTGGCTCTAAAGTGACAGGGGAATTTTCAATTTCTTAAAACCCACTTCTTGTCAATGCTGGCCACTAAATATTTGATGCCTTCTGGTCCTGTGGCACCTTGGGGACCTGCTTGCGGAGACCTTTCTGCCTGTCGTTATGATGAAAAGATGGTTCCTTGATGGGAGGAGTGGGGGAAGATAGAGTTAGTGGAGGGAGACTGGAGAAGAAAGAGAGGAAGGAATGAAGAGCACTTTCCCCTTCTGCCATGTGCAGGGTGCCTGGGAAGTGAGAAGGGGCATTGTTCTTGGAGTCAATCCTCACTCTGTCACACTGCCTTTGTGATGATCCTGCACCAAACTACCTAAGCCTCTCTGGTTTCACCACCCTATTAGTGATGATCATGTTGAGACTTGATTTCCCATCCCCAAAATGAATGGACTAGACTTGATAATTTCAGAGGTCTTGCAGCTCCGCGTCATGGTTCCATTGTGGAATGGTACCCTCTTCCCTGTCCACCTGAGCACCCTGTGCCTTTATTAAAGCACTTGGAGCTGGCTGCCTTGTTGCAGAGTGATTTTCTTGCAAAAATGGATTGTCGAATGAATGAATGAAGGAAGGACCAGCAAATGGTATAGAGAGAGTGAGAGATTGGGGTCAGGACACCTCACTTCCTATTCCAGTTCCACAATTGCTACATGTGTTACCTAACCCAAGTTTCTTAAACACCAAACTTCTTTCTCTATATGTAAAAGGGGATAATACACATTACATAAGGTAGTTGTGAAGATTAAATGAGACAATGTACATGGAAGTTATCTGTGGATTTTAAAGGGAACTAGTATTCACATCCTTTTCCTAGCCACTGGGCACTGTACTAGATAATTTATGTACATAATTTCATGAAAAAACTCATTTCCATATCCCTGATGGAACCTGGTACAGGGCTCTACATTTAAAAATGCATTTTCTTTCATCACACCTCAGTATTCTTATCTATAAAATGGGGTAGATCAGCTCTACCCCATGAGACTATTGTGATAGCTAAGTAAGAAAAGAGACGTTGTACTTATCCTGTACCCCCATTTCTTACAGAGTGCCTGGCACATACTAATTTGGATCCTAAACATATTTTGGATCCTAAGCATAGAGTTATTCTCTGTCAGTGGTGGCCATCTCCACTTCTTAACAGGTTGCAACAACTTCCTTCTGTTCCTTCTCTGCTCTGTGCCTCTCTCTTTAGTTTCTTTTTGGGCCTGGGTATGTCTCCTCCCAAAGGAGCTGGTCCAAGTTCCTTGGCTCTCACCTTCTCACTCATGCCTCTGAGCTGTGTGCTGTCTCTGGCTTAACTCCCTGCTCCCCAAGGGGCAGCAGAATAGAGAGGAGGCTCTGAGAATGAAAGCCAGTGACACCTGCACATATGTGTCTGTAACATAGATGCCAGTATTGGAGAGTTTGGTTAAAGAAGATCCCATGCTGACATTTAGGCAAAGGTAGTGAGGGCCAGGGGTATAGAGATTTCAGTCCAGGATTTCTGAATCTAAGTGTGAGTTTGAGCATTTTTCCCCCCTCCACCATATGCCAGTTGTCTTTCAAGCCTCTGATCCGACTGGTTGGCAGTACCTCTATCTAAAGTTAAACAATTTTCCGATGTGTGGACTGAAAATTTTCGGCACCCTGTGCTGGCTGGTTGAGGGCCCATTTTGAGAATTGAAAATACTTATATGCACATCCTTAGGCCATGGTGGCTTCCTGACGGGTAATTCAAGCTTGCTCACAGACCGGAGAGGGAAACTCACTAGCCAGCAAGGGTAAGCCTGCCAAAACTGCAAAGACGAGTGGCAGAGAACAGCTTCCATTCTGGAGTGTAACAATCATATTAGCTGGCGCAGAGGGAAACCATCCCGGCATGCGACAGGGAGGTGACATGAGTGCTGGGACCGCCAGCAGCATACACAAGGCTCTGTGGAAGGACTTAGCAATACATGTCAGTAACAGAGGTAGGCATGACCAGAAAGGCTGGCAGCAGGTGTCACACTCAGTGGAAAAGGACCTGTGTGTGCAGGCTCCCCTAAAAATGAAGGGGTTTAAAAAGCTAAATGTTGCTGGAGCTGAAATCAATTTGCAATTTGATATAACTCAATGCTCCTGATTTCCCAGGTTTTGGTAATGTTGGCAAGATGCAGCACAGGACACTGATTCAGCATGGGCCTGGCCCGGCCAAAGGATCCAGCAACAAAGGACATACCCTTGCCAAGTCATCACAGGATGTACTAAGCACATGCTGGATAGCCAGTCACTTGTGTCTCTTTTTGACCTACAGTGGGTTCCTGGTATCCACCTGCAAATGTCCAAACTCTTTGGCATGGTACAGCAGGGTCCTTCCCTACCTGGACAAAACCATGCTTCCTGTTTTAACTGCGGCCACCTGCTTCCAAGCACCCTATGCTATGGTTTCCAATTTTCCACTATTCTTTGAGTGTACCAGCCTCATTAACATCTTTGTGCGTTTGCACGTGCTGTTTCCTTTGTGTGAAATGTCTCCTTTTCTTTCTTGTCACTCAGCAAACCCCTCTTCTATTCAACCTGTAAAACTCACATAAATGTCACCTCCCATGTGAAAAGCAGGCACTCTATCTTTTGTTCATCACCTCTGAAGGGCCAAGCAATGATAGGAGTTGTGCATGCATTGTTTACTGTATCTTTAGAGTAATCCTACTGGGCTGAAGTGAATTATTTCCATTTTACAGATATAAAAAGTGAGGCTCAAAAGACTTTAGAAAACTTGTCTAAAGTTACTGAGTGAGTGAGTGGCAAAAGGTAGGATTCAATCAATCGATTAATCAATCAGCAAGTATAGACGGTGCCCAAATTTGGGTAACCAGGCATCCTAGTTAATTACAGAATTTCTGTCCTCATGTAGCTTAGAAAGAGAACAGGCAATGTACAAATACCCATCAGTGTTATTACCAAAGATGAAATTCAGGTGGCAATGGATTGAATGTCACGTGGTGGAAAGCTCTGTCTATCCTACTCTGCTGCTGTTGAGGTTTCCTTGGGGAGATTTCTTCACTGTCCCCTGAGCTTCTACTTGTTACTCCTGATGGTGAACTCCCAGGACATGGTTGTGTCTTACTTATCTTTGTGTCCTTGGTTCTCATCACAGCCTGGCACCAAGTAGGTGCTCTTTAAAGGCTTATCAGTGTAAAGGTGAATGGCCAGCAGGCTGGCTGGGTGGCAGATGAGAGGATGAGTGGGCAGTCCCAGGGCTCTGGTAGACGAAGCCATCTTACCTGGGAAATATCCATGACAGAGTCACAGCTGAGGGGCCGGGCTGATGTGAGATCATTGGAGCCGAGCAGGGTGGAGATGATCCCATTCTGATCGATGCGTCTGATCATGGTGCCATCCACGAAGTAGATCAGCCCAAACTTGTCCACTGTGATGCCTGTGGGCAGAGAAACCAAAACAGGAATTCAGCATCAGAGATGACAACGGCACGCACATTCCTGGAGCCTTGCTAGCTGACAGCACCTCTACATGATTGGGTTTGGTCCTCCCACAACCTTCATTCCTCTCTCAAAGAGGAGGAGTCTCAGGCTCAGAGGCCTTGAGTGACTTGTTCAAAGCAGGGATTAGAACCTAGGTTTTCAGATCTTCCAGGGCTCTGGTCCTCCTACCTTGCTGCCTCCTGAGATCTTAATCTATCACCTTAGTCATCCACTAAACCTGGATTCATAACTTCTGGGGTTTTTTAAGCACTAGGGATATAGTAGTAAGGAGGATCTTTTTCAATATTAACACTGTGAGTTACTTAAATTAACCTATTTCTGAAGCTCTGTAATTATAATAATCAGTTCCCCTTTTGGTAACCATTTTTCTTTTTCTTTCTTTCTTTCTTTTTTTTTGAGAGAGTCTCGTTCTGTCACCCAGGTTGGAGTGCAGTGGCATGATCTCGGCTCACTGCAACCTCTGCCTCTCAGGTGCAAGCAATTCTTCTACCTTAGCTTCCTGAGTAGCTGGGACTACAGGTGCACGCCACTATGCCTGGCTAATTTTTTTTTTTTTTTGTATGTTTAGTAGAGATGAGGTTTCACCATGTTGCCCAGGTTGGTCTTGAAATCCCGACCTCAGGTGATCCACCCGCCTTGGCTTCCCAAAGTGCTAGGATTACAGGCGTGAGCCACCGGGCCTGGCCCGTCCTTCATGCTTTTCTATTCTTATTATTTTAGTCTCATTGATCATTACAAAAGTACAGAATCTGAATAGAATCCTGTGGATTTGTGTAGAGAATATTGTTGAACTGAATTTCTAAAGGCAGCACACTGAGGAGAGGGGTCAGAACCATTACTCAACGTTACCTGCTCCATTTACTAGACCATCTCATCCTGTTAACTTTCTCCCTGATCCAGCTTGTGTGTCCTTGGGCAAGTCACTGAGCAACTCTGTGTTTGTCTTCCCAGCTGTCAAACAATGAGATTGTTCCAAATCTGTATTTCTCACTCTTGAATGTGTATGGGGATCCCCTGGGGAGCTTGCTAAACTGCACCCCCCAAGTAGCTGATTCACAATATCTCAAGTGGAGTCTGAGCTTCTATCTGCAGTCTTGACAAGCACCTTGGGTGATAATGACACAAACCAGAGTCTGAGAACCACTACACTATATCAGTACCTCTCAGCCTGTGATGTGCATCAGAGGCACCTGAAGAGTTTTTTCAATATACACCTGCTGGCCTAACTCCTGGAAATACTAATTCAGGGGGTGGCTGGGACTGGGACCAGGGCATGCTTTAATAGTGTTCATGAGTGATAGTAATTTCCATCCCAGCTTCAGAATTGCAAGAGTCAGACATAACCATGAACTGTCATGGGATACAGATGGGACATGGCCCCGGGGAGCACCCAGTTTAGAATGGAAGGCACAGGAATGAATCAGTACCACGTGAGGATCACAGGAAAGGACAGACTCGAGAGGGTCATGGTAAAATACAGGAGATTCTGGTCACTTTTGTTCTGCTACGTTTTCTCTGGGGAAGGCAGTGGAAGAAGGGTCAGGAAGGCTTCACTGAAGTGGAGAGACTTGAATTATAAAATTTTCTGGTCGTATTAACTTGGCATATTACTTCACTTTTAAGTCTTCGTTTCCTCATTGATAAAATGGGGATTCTAACATCTGACTTGTAGTAATTAGCCCTCAATAATTATTAATGACCATTGTAATGATGAGAAAGTGGCTGGCACTTTGTGGGGTTCAAGGCCTTTGCTCTGGGGGCCCACGTGTCTCTCACTGGCAAGCAGGGTGCTTTAATATGCCCGGGGCCTCTGAGTGCTGAGAACCTGCTGGAGCACCAACTGTTCTTTCTTAGGCTGGTCAGGCAGGAGAGTGATTTCACACAGAGGACTAGGCAGCCTCAAGACTGGGAAGGCTTTCTCATGGTCCTGTCTTGAATGTACATTAATTTCATTCTTTAAGTGCCAAGACAGGCATTTTCTTGTCTGCCTAGCTATGCCCCATCTTTCTCTTCCATCTGTTTGGACTGATGAGTGCTCCATGAATAGTTGGGTTTCTTGTTTACAGAGTTGGCTGCACAGGCTAATAGAAGTGATCTGTCCCCGATTAATTACCTAAATTTTTCTCCTTTTGTTGTGTTAAATAGATGGACATCTTTTCTCCTCCCTGCTGCAAAGTGCCTGCATATCATGTCACCCTTGCGATTTCTATCTGGGTTAATCACAGACTTTTGGGTAAATGCACTGCCACTTCATCAGTGTGAGGGTGAGGGGCTGCGAGGGCAGGGAAGAGAACACACATGTGTGGAGAACAACTGAAAAAGGCCTGGAGAGAATAAAAATTCTCAGATAAAACTGTTTTAAACCTAAGAGAGTAGAATACTGTGGCTGCAAAGGGTCTTGGGGATTATTTAGCCCAACCTTTTCATTCATTGACCAATGGGCAAACTGAGGCCCAGGGGAGGAGGTCCCAGAGCCAGCTAGTGGCAGAAGAAAACCATACAGGGCTTCAAAGCGCAAGCCTAGAATTCTTTCACTCCTGGCTGCTCTCTCAGTATTTGGAAATCATAATTAGGAGGGATTAACCTTTGTTGATACAATATTTACACCACACAATTACCACCTGACACTGCAGGTATGTGGCAGAGACAATGTGACATGATATGATGTGATGTGATAAAATGGAACAACAATAATAGGAATCATCATTTATGGGATGTTTACCATGTGGCTGGTAGTACTGTGCTAAGCATTGACATTCCTAATAATATTCAATCTGTACCACAACTGTGCAGCATATCCTTATTACATATATGAGGAAAATGAGGCTCAGAGAGCTTCAGTGATTTGCCCAAAGTCAGTCAGCTGTAGATGACAAAGTCTGAATTTGAATGCCAGATTTCACTAGAATCTCCCGCTTTGATTTGAAACTAGGCCCTGAAATCTGGAACTATTTAATAATACAATCACTTATAATGTTTCCATAGGTTATTATTAAACATATTAATTTTGACCATCAGAATAAGCCTAGGAGGTAGACACTGATGGCATTTTTACCCCACTCTATCATTGAGGACCCTAGAGCTTAGACACTGTAAGTCACTGGCTACAGGGGTTGCAACACAGTGAACACTCCACTGAGTGTGGACAATGATGGCTTCTCCAAAAAGCTTTCCCAGTCTCCAAGGCACAGGGGTCTCTCTTGGCTCTAAACCCCCATGAACAGCCTCTTTCGTCTTGCTTCTCAGGGAGCATCTCTTCCTCTCACCCATGTCACAGTAATTCACACTCAGGTCTTATTTATTCTGCTACGATTAACTTATATATGTAACCATTGAACTCTATGTACTCAAATATTTGCTGAATAAGCGAAGGAAAAATTGTGATTGCGGGCATTTAGAGGTTCAACTTTTTCAGGGACTCAGAATTGAGACCTACAGTTAACCCACCCAATAGCACATGAACATACGAAAACATGATACGCTAAAATGTTTTTGAATAACAATAACATGAGAGACAGCATACATGTCCAATAGTAGAAGATTGGGACATCCATTTGCTGGAATACTATATAGTCACTAAAAATGAGTACACATTTAATGACATGGAGAAATGTTAATGATCTAGCATTTAGGGAAAAAAAGCAGTTTGCTAAAACAGTTTGCTTAATGTGATCTCATTTTGTTTGTTTTTAGTAAACACTACATATACACAAACACTTTGAAAAAAGACTAGCAGAGAAGACAGGAAATGTTAACTGGGAGTATTTTTGGCAGGTGGAATTTTCAGTTTTCACCATGCTCCATACATTTCTTGGTATTTTCCAAATATTTTTGCAATATTAATCATGCATATTTTTCTGAAATGGAAAATACTCCAATAAATGTTATTGACAATATTTCTAAGGCAAGGTCTTACCCCTGGGATTGGTGAGTGTGGCTTCTGTGGCCTTCCCACCATCCCCGCAGCGAGTGTCATCAAAGGGGAGGCACTGGTCACCTGTCCCCGCAACCACCTCAGAGTTCTTGACAAGGTCCTTCACCACCACAGTGGACTTGATTTTAAAGACCCGCCGGCTGTTGGTGTCAGAAAGGAAGACAGCGCCGCTCATGGGGTCTGAGGTCAGGTAGTATTTGTGTGCTGGACTGTGACTAGAAAACAAAGACATGGCCAACTGATGAGCATTTTCTTCTTTCCTATGTGTAGCTGGAGATGTACAGATGAACCCCTGGCCCTTTAGAATCCAAAGCAAAAATGTCTTATGGGGATGATGCCCCTATTTTGGGTGATGGTTCCCCATTTTTTCTGACCTCAGTCGTTGGCTTAACTATCCCTCCCACCCACTATTCTTGCAAAAACCCCCTGTCAATGATTGAGATGACCATCTCAGTGCCATGTTTGTGTCAGGTGCTAAATACATGTTTTCTTAAGAAGATGACCACTGAGGCCTACTATAGGTGTCCCGTTCATTCAAGCTAGAGACATGGATGCTCTTGACTTAAAAAAAAATACTTCAAGAGTTCAAAAACACAAGCCCTTTTCCACAGGATTTTTACAGCAATCCCTCGTCTCCATCTTGGGACTGATGGATGAAACCCTGGCTGGCTCTGACTCCTGGTCAGCATCAACACCGTCTTCAGTGGATACTCATGTTACACTTATCAGGAGCCCAGGAGTCTCCCTCTGGCAGTCAGATATAAAGGAACTGCAGGATTCGTTTGTAATTTGCAGTGAAACCCAAGGAAAAAAAGCAACACAGAAGAGCAGTGCTAATGATGGTTCTGTTTCTGGAAAACAGTTATAAAGAGCAGGCTGTGCCAACAGAGGAGAGAGAAGTTTGACTATAGAGAGGCCTTGAGGAGACAAAGCACTGCCTCTAGCCACAGGGTGAGGAAACGGCACAGGATTTGGAGTCAGATAGGTCTGGGTTCCAAGTCTAGCTCTGTAATTTCCTGGTTCTGCAACTTGGGCAAGTTACCAGGCCTCCTGGGCCTCGAATTGTCTTTATGTGCAAAATGGGGATGTTAACAGCTACCTTGCTGGTATATTGGGGAAATTAGAGAGAAAATAATAAATGCAAAGTAGCACAGTGTAGTAGATGCTCAATAATAATTATTTTAATTACCAATGATTGTGTCTCTTCTTGCACTTGGAGACGACTATGTAGTAGATATCTCTTATTAAGCCTGAAATTTTTTATCCCCTGGTACTGATATACAATTTCTTTCAAGTCTAGGGCACACTGAAGTTGAACTTGGTGCTTCTGAAAAGCTAATTTTAAGTTCCTGTGCATGGCCTGAACATTCGCTGGGCCCTAAAACTGCATCTCAATATTGGCAGCCCCTTCCAAGTCTCCGGAAGGTATTTTGATTCAAAGGAAGCTCTCTCTGTTTGGACTGGATGGCCTGGTGCTGGCCATTTTCACTGTACAGTGAGGTATAAACTGGGCTAAGGGACTCGGGACAGACTGAGCAGTGATGAGAGCACCAGCAGGGCCGGAGCACTGCAGACCCCCTTCAAGACGAAAGCAAGATAATTTGAAAAGTCTAGAAAGAAGCTATTTTGCATTTATCAGGTATGTAAGTTTTGGGTCCTTTTGAAAAGCAAAATTTTATTTTACAGATTGGTGTTTTTTGAATTCCCTATGAAGACTGGGGCACCATAATCTTTTCAGTACGTAAGTCACGGAAGGGCTTAATCTGGCCCTGGCAGTTTTGCCATTATAAATGTCTCTTGCCTTTGACAGTGTCCTTGGGGACTGGCTACCTCGAAAAGGGCCAGGCATCCAAACCCAAGGCTTTCCTTCCTTGGTTTTCTCTCCCTGAATTCAACTAACCTGATAGGATTTTCTCCAACTGTCCTTCCTCTCTAACCCTAATACTACTGTCCTGTCACATCCTTCTCGAACCAAGGGGAGGTCTCTCCGCCTGTAGCCTGGGTCCTCTTCAAGTCATTCTTGATCTAACCCAAACACCAACCTGCCATTTCAATGCTTTCCCTTCTGGGACTCCTTAATCTTACAGAGAAGTTAAGAGCTTCCCCCCTCCCCCGCCCCTGCACAAATCCCAGCTTTCTGCTATGCTGCTCCACCCTTCCATCCTCCCTCCCCTCCCAGACACCCTGCACCTGGCCACAGACCTGTCCCTGCAGCACGCCTCAAGTCTGCCTACACCTGCTGCTCCTGCTCTGCAGTATGCCCCACGCCTCCCTTTTCCTACTCACCCTTCACCTATCAGTTCAAATGCTCCCTCCTCTGCAAATCTTCCCCAGCCTTCTCCCTGTGCATCATTTCTGGATGATAGGACATAATGCTGTGACTGTTCATTTATGTGTGTGCCTCCAAAACCCGGTCGTCAATACTTGAAGAGAAGAGACTGGATTTTGTTCAGTTTTGTTTTTCCAATGTTCTGCTTCATGCCTTCTAGCCCATAGCAGTCACTTGTTTTAAGTAGATGGCATATCTATTTTTAGATTACTTAGGTAGTGTTTGCATTCACATTATTTAGCTCTTCTTTTACTTCTCTTCTGGGGGTAGCAGTAAACAGGACAGGTATCCTGTCTATTTTGAAATGTCCCCTGTGACTTACCCTATAATGTAGCACAGATTTAATCTTCCCAGATGACATCAATCCTGGCTAAATAAAATGCAGTGACCTTAGATCCTACTGTGTAATGCTGGGGCAGCCTTGATCTTTTTGCTTTTCTGATGGCAGCTCTGAGGCGGGGTGATTTTTTTCATTTCTTTGCACATCACTCATAATAAACTGGTGCTATTTACCTCAGCAGAAAAGGGTCCCTGAGGGATATGGTGAGGGACCCTGTCAACGTAGATTAGCCCCCTGAGTTTCCGTCTCATGTCTCCCTGCACTGCTCCAGAGAAGTATCATTCATGTGGAGCTTCTCAGATCAGTGAATTCCAGGACAGGGTGGCACTGGCAGGATTATTCCAGAGTCTATAAGAGCTGTGGCTGCATCTTTTGGCCCAAGGACAAATTCGGGGTCTGCTGGTAAGTTAAGCATAGGGAAAACAACAGCTAGCTTTGAACTTAGAAAGTGTGGGCTCTCATTTAGGCGAGTCACCTAAATAGTCCAAATCGTAGGTCCCTTAGCTGTCAAATGACTAAGTCCCTGCTCGGCTATGCTCACAGGCTTGTCATTAGGATCAAATGAAATTATACATCTCAACAGCCCTTTCTAGTTTGCAGAGCTCTCTGAACATTCAGCTCATTTAGTCCTCCTGCCCCCTGGCACTGGGAGCTGCACCTGCGTCTGTGATGCCCATCTCGACTCCACCAGGCTGAAGCACCACCTGTCTGCAGAACAGAACTGCAGAGATGACTACCACAGACAGGAACGCATCTGTGACACCTAGGGATGCCCATTCTGTCCCAGATGCTGCACTAGCACTTGACCTCATTTTCTTCACAACTACCATATAAGGTAGGTACTTTCCTCCCTTATATTTCAGAAAACTGAGACTGGAAGAGGTGAAGTGACTTGTCTGGGACCACAGAATCCTAAGCGGCAGGATGAAATTCCAACCGAGTTCTGCTTGACTTCAAAGTCTGCGTTCTTTCTACTTCCCCACGCTGCTGCTCAGAATCTAAAAGGTTCCTCTGCCCATATTCACCTGGGAGTGCCTGCTCGTCTTCTGAGGTTCAGCTCATCTGTAATGCCATTCCTGAACCCCCACTTCTTCCCCACTGGTAGAACTGGCCTCTTCCTTCATTGTGTCTTTACTAGAGCTTATGAAGTTTATACTTTTAGTATCTGTAGCACCAATTAAACTTTTCTGTTTAATTGTCTGTCTCTTGGATGAAACCTTGAACTCCTCAAGAGCAGGGACTGATTACCAGTATCTGCTGCTTTGCACTGGGCTGATGCAGAATAAGTATTCCAGAAAGTTCTGCTGAATTTATGAAAGGAAATCAGCCTCCCTGGCTGGCATATACATAGGAAATGCTCACTGCTAACAATCTTAGAGTGATGGTTCTCAAACATGGCTACACATCATAATGGCCTGGAGAGCTTTAAAAATAGTCTTACCCATAATGATTGAAGGGTGTGGGCATCTATACCTTTGAGATCTTTCCAGGTGACTTGGAGGTACAGCCAGATTTGGGAACCATGGCCTTCGGGCAGTTCTTTTTAAACTTTAATGTGCCACCTGGAGCCTCTGCTAAAATGCACATTTCAGTTCCTAGTTCTGGGGTGCAGAACTTGTGAGTCTGCATTTCTAACAATTCCCAGAGCACACCAATGTTGCTTGTCTGTATTTTGAGCAGCAAGGCCTCAGAATACTCTACAAATAATCAATGTCTCAGAGCGTGAGATGGAAGACAGCCTTCAGCGGAGGCCTCAGGCCTGGTTGTGTGGACAGGCAGCATTTCCTGGAAACGAACCATGTCTGATTCAATTCTGATGCCCAGTATCCTGAGCAGGGCTGGACAGAGAGTAAGATCACAATTTCATTTTCAGTTTGCTGTAGAAGTCTCTGAGGACCCACATTCTTTTCTAGTTCCAGCATAACCTCAGTCTCTCTGGAAGTGATGTAAAATCAAGAGGTCTTCAGGGTACCATTCCTGAAGTTAATGAGCTGAAGCCAAGCTTCACTCTGCCCTCATTCTGGATGGTGTTTGAAATTTCCCAGTAGGAGCTGGGAGTGTAGGAGTCTGTAGGGACACACAGGCTCACTTGCTTCCGAGTGAGAATTCTCTTTGTCTCTAAGTAAGGTCTGCCTCATGCAAAGGAGTGTCCTTCAACCACAGCAGTTGGCAGCTCTGGCAGAACTTGATTCCCTGGTTCTCAGAACCTGTGGGAAGAGCTTGAGTGCTAGAGCCACACAGTCAAGGGTTCAAATACCAGTTCTACCATCCACTTGGCTAAGTGACCCTGGTCACATCACTTCCATAGCCTCAGTTTTCTTAAGCTGAGAAATGGGGATAGTCACACCTATTTCAAAGGATTATTTTGAGGACAAAATTGCATGAAGAATATAAACCTCTGAGCATAGCGCCTGTTCCACTAAAAAATAAAATACCCAATAAATGGTAGCTTTTAAGCAAAGCTGGTCCCTTTAGAAACTTCTAGAAGATTTGGTGCATAATGGAAATACTAAGTATGTCAGACTTTATTTTGTCCTGCTCAACCTATTTCCTGAGACAGTTAAGGGCTCTGAGTTAATATAATATGTGTAGCTGGGTTTGATGGACACTTGAGTTCAAATGTACTTCTGAAGAAAAGGCTTCAAACATCTTCTGTGACCCTAGGGAAGAGCTCTGGGAAGAGGCAAAGATGCTGGTTTCCTGAAGGAGTCCATAGAGGAAGATGCCCCGTGGATTATAGGTTTCTGTACTGAGCATGCCCGGCACAGCAGGCTGGCACTGAGGCTGGAAAAGCAAAAGGCAGACATGAGTCTGCTCCGGGGAAGCACACACACAGGCTAAAGTTGCCGGTCATGGGGCCAGACATATTACTGGGAGTGGCTGAGACAGTTAATGCAGGAAGAGACACAACTCTATAATTTTTTAAATCTATCGCCAACATTTACTGATGGGGACACTGAAGCCCAGAGAGAGGAAGAGATTTGCCAATATCCAGGTAGCAGTTAACATCGGAGCTGAACCCAGGCTCTCTGTCTTCTGGTTGTCTTTAGAAAACTGCAAGGCAGAAAGTGATTCATTTTTTCCTTTCTACTTTGGTTCATCTTAGAAAATTTTTAGTACCCAAGAAAACAATGAATTGACGTAGGGTTTAAAGTCATACCATGAATATATAAAAAGATCACTGAACATCAGAAGCAAAATGTTTCCAAACCACAACTCTATCAGTTTATAGATGAGACTGGAAACCAGAAACACCAGGTAACCAGCCCAAGGCCACACAGCGAATGTGTAGCAGGGCTGGACAGCACCTGGCCTCCTGACTCTTCCCAGCTATGTCCCCGTGGGTCATGGCTGCGTCCCATGCAGCCGCCACCACTAACTGGATGTTTCAACATTAAATGCTAGGCTTTAATTCAAGACCTTCATGTGAAATGTACTTCTGTGTTTTCTGTACAACTGAAGTTGAAGGCATGGACCATTACATAGTTCAGTATCATACATTCAAAACTCATTGAAGGCCGGGCGCGGTGGCTCAAGCCTGTAATCCCAGCACTTTGGGAGGCCGAGACGGGCGGATCACGAGGTCAGGAGATCGAGACCATCCTGGCTAACACGGTGAAACCCCGTCTCTACTAAAAAAAAAATACAAAAAAAAAACTAGCCAGGCGAGGTGGCGGGCGCCTGTAGTCCCAGCTACTCGGGAGGCTGAGGCAGGAGAATGGCGTAAACCCGGGAGGCGGAGCTTGCAGCGAGCTGAGATCCGGCCACTGCACTCTAGCCTGGGCAACAGAGCGAGACTCCGTTTCAAAAAAAAAAAAAAAAAGAAAAAAAACAAAACAAAACAAAACAAAACTCATTGAAAATCTCAGATTTCAGTGTCAGGAAAAAAAATTTCTCGTGTGAGAAATGGGCAAGTTTTCAATTTCTGATACTATAAAGTATGAAAATAATTATGTTTTCTTATTTACACTGGCTGCCAGGAAGCTCAGAGCTTAATCTAATAAATAATCACATATATGTTTCCTCCTTTTTTCTTTTGTTACCAATTTCTATTTGATTTACTTTAATACATGTGTCTTTGGGTGTAAGAGGATTTAATTCCTTTTTGGGAAAGATGGAGACATCATCATTATCATATGATACGAATTGTTATGATAATAAATTATAATACTGTTCACTCTATAGGATGTTATCATTATTATTACTATTACTACTATTTCTGGAGCTCCGGCCTGTGCCTGAAAGTACTGAATAGTTTACAAACGTCTTCTGTGATCATTACAACAACACTCCAAGGGAGATTTTATTAACCTTATGTTAGAAACTAAAGCTTAGAGAGATGAAGGAATTTTCTCAAGGCCACATAATTGGGGAGCTTCAGTTTTCTCGTCTGTCTATTGGATGTAATCATGGATATCTCCTTCACAGAGTGGTTTGGGGATAGAACGCTACAATCCATGTAAAGCATATAACCCTCTATCTGCTACAAAGTAAATGCTCTATACATGTTCATTATTAAATAATTATAATATTTACTACTTATATAATAAATATTATCTTAAAATAACACATACAATTATTACACGAATAATGCAGCTACTTCTATCGAAACAGATAGAATCATTATTGGATTCTGGGTCTGACTCTTTCCATCATCCCTAAGACTTTCTTTCATCCACACTTAGCACCACTCCCATGCCACTTTGATCTGAGCCACAGTTAAGATAACTGAGAGCCACATGGCCATGCAAGCCACACCTCCATCTGCCCATGGTTACTTTTCAAGTCACCACAATGTGTGTGAGGTCAGGGGACACCGAGGTGACTGCTATCCAGGAGTCAGGTGAACGCCATAGTGACAGGTGATGCTGACAGGCAGACAATTCTCTTGGTGTGCTTGACTAGACCCATTTCTGTTTACTGCATGTCGCTGTGAGTCTACATGACAAACCTACTCTGGGACAAAGTTCCTATTTGGGGATTGATCTCTGCAGTTGGTTCCGGGAGTCTGCTTTCTCCTTGATGGCAAGCCTTTTGGGTGGGGTTGCCTGGCATCCCTAAGCTGAGGCACCTTGAATGCCCACAGAAGTGTAAATGTGGAACCTGTCTTCTTCCAGAGTGTTCACCTGATCAAGATGTTCTCAGGACTTCCTATCATGACCATCAAAGTTGCTCAATGCAGTTGGGATGACATCCTCATTTATTCTAAGGATAAGCAGTCTGTAGCATTCAAATTACTATTCCAAGGTTGAAATTCTTTCCCATATCACTTTTAGACTATCAAAGTAACTGCCTCACTTTGCAACAGATCCAAGGGGTTCAGGCTCCTGCCACGTATTGCTGCCATTATTAATGACTTCCTCCCATTGCAACTGATTGCCCCAATCAGTTCCAGTCACACAGGATTATTTTGCCATAACGCCATCTGAAATTGACACATGCAGCTTACCATACAGCATGCAACAAGGCAAGGGTGAGGCAGGAAATTCTCCACTGGTTGGCTTACCTATGTCTGAAATCTTTATTTCTGACAGAAGACAGGAGAGCAGGGAATAGAAGAAAGAATGAGGTGTTAGCAGCAGGGTTAGAAGCATTATTAGCAGCCTGAAAACTTGACAGCAATGGTGCTATACAATACTATAATAAATAAAGACTTAGCAGCTATGACACTGATGTATTTTATATTGGATATTACTTGTCAGTAAGTTCACTTACAAGCAGTACATATCACAGAAGAGGCATGGTTTCGCCTGCACCACTACTGCTGACTTTGGGGGAAGAGGACTAGGTTGACACATTCTGCTGCTTTAACAAGGGCTAAGACAGAGATTGGAATGGTGGATTCTCTCCTCTGTACGTACACATACCCAGAGATACACAGGCTTACTGCTCTGTGTCTCCACGTGCACACTTTCCTACAAAGAGTTACCCAAACTTGGGTCACTTCCCAGGAGCCTCCTCATAAAAGAATACAGAATTGGAGATAGACTATAATTAGAAGGGAGGGTATGACACAGAAACAGTCCTAGGAAAAAAAGACTGGAAGAAAAAATATATCAAAATGATAATATACTTCTAAATTTATTTTTTTCTAATTTTACTTGTATCTCCCTTCCTTACCCACTGTCATGATCTCCCCAACAACTGTAGGAGGGAGGCAGGGATTGGAAAGAGGTGAAAACAGAGGTCCAGGGAGGTTCAGTGATTTGTCCAAAGTTTTATAGCTTCTCTGCCGAGGCGAGCTGATTTCCTCGTCCACGGTGCTTTCTGTTGTGGTCCATATATGCAGTTGACTGACACAAATATGCTCAAAGGATCCTTCTTCCTTGACAGATGTCTGTGCCAGTCAGACTCATAATAGACAGAAGAAGGGCAGAGAATATTCCACTGGTGGTCCTCTTCTCATTCAGCTGATAGCTGATTTCCTGTGAGCCTACCGCGTGTGTGCTTGTCTGGCCCTGTGTGTGGGGCGGATACTAACCCTTCTCTTTAGGGCTTATGGCTGTTGGCCCTGCCTTCCTTTCACACGTGCGCTGCAGAGTGAGATTCTTGCAGCAGGACCTTACCTCCAGGGAGGAACTTAACAAGGCATTAAGTCGAAGTGGCCCTCATTGGGCCAGGTGACAAGGCTTTGGTGAGGCAGAGGTGTGTAATGATCTCTGGATTTGGGTCCACCATTTTAGAAGCTGGACCTCAGGCAGGTTCTTTAAATTCCCTAAGCCTCCATCTTTTCATTTACCAAAGGGGGATAACAATAAACACCTTATAGAATTGTTATGCTTGGCAAATAGTAGGAACTCAGCAAAAGTGAGTTTTCTTTTCCCCTGCCCACTGTGGAGGAAGGCTTCCCAGCTCTAGGGCCTGTCCTGCTCACATGGACCCTGGCCCAGAAGACAGGCAGATTCCATTCCCTAAAAGAGTTGGGAGGGAGCTTGGTGCAATTCCTCTTGAAAGGGAGTGTGAGGCTCCCTTATCTCTAAAGCACAGCTCTTCCATGACTCCTGAGCCCACCCTATGACAGTGTCCTGGTTCTAAAATGATCTAGGTTAGGGAGGCATAGAGAAAAATCCAACATATCATGTCCTTCCCTGAGCTATAAGCATGGCTGTGCTCCATCACTCAGGGTCAGGATGGGGAAAGAGGCTGACTCAGCTGCTTCTGCAGCACCTGAGGAGCAAAGAGGTCAGTTATCTCGATATCGGTCAGTTGAAGGGAACTGTCCTTGGCTCGAGGGATCCTCCTGCCTCAACCTCCTGAGTAGCTAGGACTACAGGCAGGTGCCACCACACCCAGCTAATTTTTAAAATTATTTTTTGCAGAGATGGGGGTCTTGTCAGGTTGCACAAGCTGATCTCAAACCCCTTGCCTCGAGTGATCCTTCTGCTTTGGTCTTCCAAAGTGCTAGGATTACAGGTATGAGCAATGGCACCCAGCCCCTTGTTTTTATAAAAAAGGTTCATGTGACTCATTCTAATCAGTTTAGTTCTAGGAAACAGAAAGAAGATTCAGTGGCTTCCAAGGAGTCTAATGTTTGGCTGCTAGCAGCCGTCTACGTCACAGATGTACTCTGGATGGTGGGCACATCTCCCTGTCCTAGGTGGCTTGTCTTCACTGCAGTGCACTGGGGAAGCAGCAGCTGCTTGAGCTGGGAGGTGAAAAGTCCCAGAGTCTGATAGGCGAGGCTCTGTCCCATCCCTGGGCTCAGTAGGTAATGTGGCAGGGTCCAAAGGATGGCAAAGGGATGTTATTACGAACTATGAAGAAAGCATCACCTTACATACCTCAACTCTAGGATGTTGGTGACATTTCCAGAGGGGAAGATCCTTCTAATGTAGTTGAAATCACCCACATAGAGGCTCCCATCGGAGCCACAGGTGAGGGCCACTGGGGCCAGGAGCTTGTTGCCGTCAGCAAGGCCATTGCAGCTGGGGCAGGAGATGCTTCTCCGGCGTCCATTGCCCATGATGCTCCCGATGACAGGCGGCTGCTGAGACACAAACTGGTTCTCCCCATTCCCTTTGTGCAGGATGCCTGGGACAAGGAAAAACAGAATTGCCTATGGAGCAGGAAATGGGTATCTTTTCCCGTGGTTGGCCACAGAGTCACCCTGATTTTGCAAGGCATGCAAGATCTCCATCGACCATTTCCAGGCTCATAGCCCAAGGATTTGCCTCACCCCCCAATGGAACCCAGAGTGTCCTAAACAAGTCATACGGATTTAATTCACTCCAAAGCTCTGTAAGATAGGTACTATTATTATCCCTATTGTAACAGGGGACTGTCCAGGTAGCTTAACCGACCTTACCCTAGGTCACACAGACGGTAAGTGGAAGAGCTCCAGAGTCTGGGCCCTTAGACATTCACCTATACTGCCTCTCAGGTAGGTTGTCCATATCTCATGTACCCAGTCCATAGCTCTATGATAGCATGAATTATTTATCGCACTTACCTGTTTTTCTCTTTTAATCGATACCATTTCAAGTGTGGAGACTATGTCTTTTTCCTTTCTGTATCCCCAGTGCTTAGCACAGAGCTTGACAGAGTACATGCCAATGAATGTTTATAGAAATGAATGAGTGAAACTCACAGTCTCTTCTCACCAAAGGAGAGTCAAGAAGCGACAGGTTTTTACCTGGCTTTGTTATTAATGGGCTGATCCCAGCTCCTATATAGGTCTCTTTACTGCTTTAACTGCCCATGGGCCTGTTTCCCCACCAACAAAATCAGGGGATTAACCTCAATGACTCAAAAGTTTCTTCCTACATCCATTCTGTTTCTTTTTAGTCTGGATCCTCCTTTTCCTCCTGCACGCTTCACAGCCTCCAAACTGGATCCTCTGCCCACTGCCTCACCTCTTCCATACTGAAGCCCGAGTGAGCTGTGCTCTTACAGATAATCAGGATTGTCTCCCAAACTGTTACCTGTTAGCTTTGTCAAAGCTGTCCTTTGTTCGATGGGTATCTTTACTTTTTATGTACTGTAATCAATCATTTTTCTACCTTAAAGTTTGTGCTTTGTTAGATTTTAGGCAATCCTTTCCTGAGATTTTTACAAGTACTCTACTAATTTCTCTCTCCCCTTCCCTCCCCTCCCCTCCCCTCTCCTTCCTCTCTTTCTCTCTTTCTCTTTCTCTTCTTTTTCCTTTTCTTTCTTTTTTTTTCTTTTAAATTGAGCCAGGGTCTCACTCTGTTGCCCAGGCTAGAGTGTAGTGGTATGTTCTCAGCTCACTGTGGTCTTGAACTCCTGGGCTCAAGTGATCCTCCCACCTCAGCCTCCTGAGTAGCTGGGAACACAAGCATGTGCCACCACACCCAGCTAATTAAAAAAAAAAAAATTATTTTAGTAGATATGGGGTCTCACTATGTTGCCCAGGTTAGTCTCAAACTCCTGGCCTCAAGCGATCCTCTCGCCTTGGCTTCCCAAAGTACTGGGATTATAGGCATGAACCATGGTGCCTGGCCTTGTAAATATTTTCTTCCATCAAATTTAAAGTGTTATCTTTCACACTGAGATGTTTAAGAAAACATCTGAATTTATTTTGTATACAGTGTGAAGTGAGGACTTCATTTTTCTCTACATATTGAGCCAATTTTCCCAATACTAAGTTCTAAAACACCTATCTATTCTCCACTGATATATGATGCTATCTCTGTCATGTTCCAAGTTCTTATATATACATGGTATGTGGCAAAAACTTCTCCTTACCCACTGATATCCACCCTATCCACCCTTTCCTTCTTTTGCAGTTACAGAATCCCTGCTATTTAGCTGGGCACATGACTGCCTAGAACAGACCATGATCCCTGGCTCCAGGGCAGCTACATCCACGACTAGGTTCTTGCAATGGCATGTAAGTAGAAGTGATATGAGCAGCTGCTGGGAAGTGAACTTACAATGCAAGGGACTTGCTCTTCATCCTTGACCTCCTTCCTGCTGACTGGAAAGTGGATGTGAAGGCTGGACCTGAAGTGGTCCCCTTGGATCATGACTTTGGAGATGAAAGCCCGAGTGGAGCATAGAGATAGAGGAGCCTGGGTCTCAGATCCTGCAGCCTTGGATTATCTACCCCCAGACTTGCAGAGTGGGAAGTGAGGTGAGTGAGAAGGAAACTTTTTTTCCAATTCTGTTATTTTGGCTTTTCTGAAACTTGGGGCCAAAGCCTAGTTTAATTACTCTTCCTAGGTCAGTTTCTGAACGCGTTCTATTCCATGGAATCAATTTATCTGTTCCTGTGCCAGCACCACACAGTTTCAGATAATATGGTTTTTCTAGAATAGCTTAATATTTGGTGAGTCCCTCTTCTTTGTTCTTAAAGGCTGCATTAGCTATTTACAAGTCTGTATTCTATCATAAATTTTAGAATTAGTTTGTCAATTCCCCCCCAAAACAAGCTGTGGCTTTGATGGGCATTCACTGCCCTTTTAGATCAGGCAGGTGATATCTGACATCATTACCATATTTAGCTGTCCCATCCCGGCTCATGGTCAGAGTGAGTTATCTAAAATACAGATCTGATGGTGCCACTTGCATGCTTTAGTCCCTGCAGACGCTTGACACTTGCCTTGCATGAAGTTGAAAGTCCTAATCTTCTTACCCTGGGCTCCAGCTGCTCACACCCAAGCTCTGTCTTTTGCTGTTCCCTTCATGTCATCCTCTGCTTAAATCACAATGAACCTTCTCTCCAGTAACTCTTCTTTTAGGCTTCAGCGCTTTGGCACATACTATGCCCTCTGCCTACAGTGTTCTCCCTACTTGATACACAGGGCTAATCCTGTAGACCATCTGAGACTCAGTTCAGGAGTTCTTGCCAAAGGGACACATTGATGAACCAAGACGCTGGGTGAGGTGCTCTTCTTCTAGCCTTCATAGTGCCCTGTGATGTGGCACAACATTGAAACTGCCTGGCGAGTATTTGTGTCTCACAGGCATAAAGTCTTGAGGCCACTCATTTCTACATCCCCAGTGCCTAGCACAGTGACAGGCTCAAAGGAAGTATCCAAGCAACATCTGTTGATTGAGCTCCCTGATCACATAGGAGCCTATGGGATTCAAAGTGTGAATTTTTTGTTTGGCAGGGCACAAGGGATATGAGACAAGGTTCCACCCCAGCCTGGTTCAAGTAATTCTATTAATCCACTTACCACTTTGAATGTTGAGGGCATGATGTTTGTCTAGGCTCCATCCTCCAAGCTTGGACGCATCAATTTCATAGCCCTGCAGCACTGCTGTTCTTTTTTCCCACAGGATTAGATCTGGGCAGGATTCATATTCATAACCCACAGAAACTATAAGGGACAGAAGAGGCAAAATGCACAAGTGAGCTAAGCCACTCTTTGGCCTTTAGACCTGTAGGCAAGGCCCCTGGCTTATCTTTTGTAGAAGAGGAAAAAAGGATCATATTTCTAAGTGGCAACCAGAACTATGTAAAATACTAACACAAGATTGCTGAGCCTTAACAATTTTTTCTTTTTTTTTTTTTTTGGAAGAGCAATTTTACGTTTGAGGAAAAGTTAAAATAAATGTACCAATTACTTTAAAAGGATCTAAGTGAATCCCTTCCAAGGAAATAATCATTAGTATGTGATAGGGTTTGTTTCTGTGTTCCCAACCCAAATCTCATGTTTAATTGTAACCCCCAGTGTTGGAGGTGGGGCCTGGTGGGAGGTGATTGGATCATGGGGTGGATGCTCATGAAAGGCTCGGCACCATCCTCTTGGTGCTGTTCTCATGATGGTGAGTGAGTTCTCCTGAGATCTGGATGTTTAAAAGTGTGTAGCACCTCCTCGCACCAACCCAGGTCCTGCTCCTGCCATGTAAGACGGCTGCTCCCACTTTGCGTATTGCCATGAGTCAAAGCTCCCTGAGGCCTCCCTGGAAGCAGATGCTGCCAGGGTTCCTGTACAGCCTGCAGAACCATGAGCCAATTAAACCTCTTTTCTTATAAATTACCCAGTCTCAGGTATTTATAACAATATGAGAATGGACTAATATAGTATGGAAAATACTTTGTGCATAAAAGTCTTCACCACAACATTATTTATAATATTGGAAAATTAGATGTAATCTAAAGGTTCAAGAGGGGTGAGAGGGTGAGTAAACCCAAGTGTATCCACTGTAGGAACACTATGAAGCCACCTGAGGTCACAGTGAAGAAGACTATGTGGTGACCCGGGAAATGCTTATGGAGCAATGCTCAGTTGAAAAGACTGTTTATATATGGTATTTCTGAGTTAAAAGAAATTACGGGCTGGGTGTGGTGGCTCACGCCTGTAATCCCAGCACTTTGGGAGGCTGAGGCGGGTGGATCACGAGGTCAGGAGATGGAGACCATCCCGGCTAACATGGGTGAAACTTCGTCTCTACTAAAAATACAAAAATTAGCCGGGCGTGGTGGCGGGCGCCTGTAGTCCCAGCTACTTGGGAGGCTGAGGCAGGAGAATCACTTGAACCCAGGAGGTGGAGGCTGCAGTGAGCCGAGACCGCACCATTGCACTCCAGCCTGGACGACAGAGCGAGACTCTGTCTCAAAAAGAAAAAAAAAAAAAAAAAAGAAAAGAAAAAGAAATTACACATGAAATTGTATTTGTTTACAGGATCACATATGACTTTTTTCTATTTTTGTCCATTTTTCAAATTTTTATTAATGACTATGGTGTTTTTTAAATTAGGAAAAATATTTAAAATCATTTATAATGAATATATAGAAAAGGAACTTAGTTGGATTACTTTTAAAAAGCTGGAAGTTGCTTTGAGGTTTCAAAGCTTGGAAATCCCCTGGATTTACTTTTGTTTCATAAATCCAGGACCCCCTAGAAGGTCACTGGGATGAAGGCTAAACATGACAGCCTCCCTGACCTTGGTGTATAAAAAGTCCTGTAACTGGACTATGGAAAGGAACCAGCAGAGACAGGAATGTTATTTCTTCCAAGCGTCTTTCTGGGCAGGCACTATTTTCTGGTGGACAATATCCTGCTACATGCTCAAGAAAGGAATTAACAATTGAGCAACTCCTTAAAGTTTCTTGTAGATGCCATAAAAGACTGCTGACCGTTTATGGCAACAGGGGAATGGGCTGGAAGACATCCCTGTGACCCCTTCCCCCATGGCCTTGAGTTCCTTAAGCAGCCACTGTGCCTCTTACTGGTCACTTGTGATCTTAGGAAAGTGACTCCAACCCAGTCACTTCCCTTTTTCACTGACTGGTGGGCACTAGAAGTGATCATTTTATCTCAAGAGGTTATAAGGCCTCATTTTAAAAAAGATGACAGAAGTGGCTTGATCTACAGAAGGGATCATGAACAGTGAGAGACGGCACCTTTGCTCCCACTGTGCCCTTGTTGGGTAGGATGGGATGCAAACCCATAGGAAAGATCTGGAATAAATCCAACTCTGTTCCTTCCTAGCCGTGCGTCACTGGGAAGTCATCTCACTTCTCTGGGCCTCAACTTCTTCATGCAGAATTTGGGGGTGAGAATTTTTGATTTACAGAGTATAAGGATTAACTGAGATGCTAATGTACAGGGGCGCACATTGCCCACAGCAGGTGCTCAAGCAACATTCTTTCATTTCCTTCCCACCTCCCTCCTCCTCTTTTCCCCCCTCTCTCCCTCCCTCCCTCCCTCCCTTCCTTGCTTCTCCTTCCCTCCTTCCTCCCTCTTTCCTCCCTCCTTCCCTGCCTCTCTTCCTCCTTCTCTCCTTCCCTCCCCCTCTTCTTCTTCCTCCTTCCCTCCCTTCCTTTCTAAATAACATTACTTCTCTGCTTCCTCATTCTGCCTTTGCTGAATCTCTGCCTTTTCTGGACCTAAGGGAATGAAATTGGAATGGGGTTCGAGACGAGAAGGGATTTGCTGGACGGTTACTCTTAAGTGCTTGGTGGATCAGCTCTGCAGGGTTAGAGCTGTTAAGAGTCCAGCTTTGAGCCCTTCCTGGGACCTCCTCTAATCTGGAAGCAGAAATGCATACAGTCAGCCCCTGGAAGCCCAAGTGCCAGTGAGGCTGGGACTCCAGGTGACGTTACAGCCAACTTCTGTTTCATCTTACAAAGAGACAGCAATAACAACAACAAAGAGATGACCTCTCTGACTGGGTAAAGAGGCCAAAAAGCATTTCTGATGGAGGAAGAATCTTAGTTACTGCACCTCAAAAAAAAAAAGAAAAATGAAAGAAACCACTTTTTAGCTTTCCTATTTTAATGGGTAAGTTCCCACAGCATGGCTGTGGGGTGGCCAGGCAATGTCCACCTGGTTCTGCCTTTGTGGCACATGCCCTCTTTTAGCCCCTCACAAGCCAGTACGGCACTTTCCAGGGCCCTTTGGTTCTGTAGCCTTATTGTAATGGTCGAGTTTTCCACACTCATGTCTTTCAGTACATTCTTTTAGGTCCTGGGCAGTCACAAACAGGTCTTAAAGGTCAATTAAGCCTTAGGTACTTTTGATCTGAGAAGAGGAAGGAAGGAATAAGGAACCCAGGAGGTAGAAAGAGTGCGCCCTGCGAGTGCTATTCTCTGAGTCCTGCAGCCGGGAGGCTTACCAAAGGCTTCTGAGAGCCCAAACACCTTCTGGTTGTAGACATCTGTCTTGTCCCAAATGAAATAATAGGACAGGTCTGGGGCTGCAGCAAACCACTTCCTGAAGAGGCGGCCCTCCACTGCTACCATGAGGTGCACCTTCATGAGGTTGAAGGGGATGGTCGGGTGGGTGAGGCTGATCCTCAGGACAGATTTGTAGCCAGGGGTCCGGCTGCTCAGGTAGCTCAGCCTCATCTTGCAGCCAGCGATAGAGATTTCCTCCTGCAAAGCCTAGAAAGCAGAGGCAGATCACAGCAAGGGACGGTCGTCAACTCACCCGGTGGAGGGAAGATGGCGCGGCCCCATGGACTCTGGGTGTTCAGGAGGTAGAGGGAAAGGCAGGAGAGAGCAGGGGGAAAAAAAGAGGAGACAGTGGAAAGAAGAGGGGAAGCAGAGGGTGAAGAGAAGCAGGAGGAGGAGGAGGAAGGGAAAAACATAAATGAGATGGAAGAAAGATTGGGGAGGGGTAAAACATGTCAGAGGACCTGGTTTCTGGGGCCAGTGTTCATGTGGTGACCTTGCAAAAGTCACCTCACCTCGCCAAGCCTCAGCCTCCTGCTCTGTACAACAGGGATGACAGCACTCATTTCATTGCAGTTTTGAGAGGAACACATAGGATATGCATATAAAATACTTAGATCACATTGCTACTGGTTCATGAGCTGTGTTATCCTAGAAAGCTCACGGAAACTCTGAATCTCAGTCTCCTCCCTGGCTTTGTGTGAGGACTGAGAAAGGTCACATAGGTAAAGTGCCTAGCACAGGAACATTGTCAGGGGGCATGCAGTGCTGCTGCTGCTGCTGCTGCTGGTGCTGGCAGCAGGGATGTCATGAAGAGAGACTGCTGCGGCCAGCTGCCTGAGCAGGAAGGATGGTTTCTTTCTCAAAACTTTCTTCAAATGAGATCTGTTCCAAATGACTTTCGTTTTCAGGAAATTAAACAGAGACTATGAGATATTGACCAAACAAATAATTATGCAGAGTTGAGACCACAGCCTGGCAGGACCTGTGGTTCACAGCCCTAGCTCATCCACAGAGAGAGGTTGGACTGCCTGCGTAGAGCTGCTGGCCACTCTGGGCCCCAGCTCCAGTGCCAGATGAACAGAGTGGGGAAGGCTGTGACCTGGGGAACGCTCAGGTCACTTAGCTACTGGGTGCAATGAGCCCAGTTCTAAGTTGGAAAGTTTAAATGAATGCCAGCAAGCCCAGGCAGACAGCAAAAGCAGACAAGTTTATCAGCTTGATGCTCTGGGCTCTGTTTCAAGATAGGAACAGTAAATCGATTGAGGCTAATATATCTATTCAAGGGACAATGGCTACTCTACCCTATGTTTACAGTGGATGTGGGCCTTTTTCATCCTGTCCATTTCATAGACAAGTGTGAACGCTTACCCTCACCTCATGCTCCTGAACACAGGACATTTTAGGGATTGGGTTTAAACCGAGGCAATCTTCCTAAACTATAGCTTACAAGTTCAAGGCAAAGCAGGACTCATACCCTGGTGAGCCCCTGGCATGACTGAAGTGCCATCCTGATGCTCTGAAAAATATTTACCTTCTTTAACATACCCTTTAAAATTCATATCTACCAGCACTTGCAAAGGCTAACCTATGAGAGGACTGGGAAAATCCAAGAGTTTGTTTATGTGTATTTCATGAATCTGATAATAAGCAAGGTTTTTGCCCTAACTGAATGTGCAGGCACCCAGCTCAGGGAGCACTGTAAAGAGGGTGCAACCTTTAACCCCATTTGTTCCAGAGTCCCTGCTCCTGGGAAAAATGTTTAGCTGGAGCTGAGCCAGGGTTGAGTAACGAATTACTTCTCTCCAGCAAGCTCTGTCTCCACTGACAACCATTTCATAAGAAAGGTCAGCCTGGTAGTTGAGACGGGAGACTGGCACTGAATCTCTGAAAAGGAGGTTTCAACTTGTGAGCGCAATGAGAATTTCAGAATGATTGTATGTCCTTCTTGTTGGCTGGCATCAGAAGCCACTCAACAGGGTACGCACGGAAAGGTGTTTGCTCAGCCAGGCATGAAACATATACACAAAAATGTATAAACTCCCTGCTCCACCAGCGCCCACAATCTATTAATAGGCACATCGCCTGAGTTCTCCTTAGGCAGGTGAGACAGCCAGGACTTCTCCTGGGCTTCTGCACTGACATCTCTCCTCTTCCTCAGGCCTTCGCTGCTGCCGTTAGAAACCGGGCTGGGGACAGCGAAGGAAATTCAACTAGCGGAGCTTTGTTAGGTGAAAATATCTATCTTGATTTCCATCAGATTAAAATGCATCTTTCCCAATTACCTTCTTTTAATGATAGTTAAGTAAAGCAGTTGTATATATAGTTTTGAGCCAAGGCCTTAATTGGCATGAAGGCGGCGTGTGTTAAATAATCTTAATAATAATAGCTAAAATTTATTGAGTACTTATTAGGTGACAGACATTGTGCTAAGCACCTCATATATATTTTTCTCATTTAATCTTTATTATAATGCTCACTGTTCGGGATCCTTTGGCTCCTTCCTCTTGATAGGACCATTTATTTTAAATATTTTTAACAGAAATAATGAGAGAGGGACATAGGATGCTGGGGAAAAGGAAAGTAGGCAGAAGTGAACTAACCAGGAGAGTGGAAAGACAGAGAGAATTTAGTATAAACCAGAGTGTGCTAGGCAGTTCCAGGTGCTCAAGTGTTTTCTGTCTGTAAGAGGGGGTACCCCCCATGCCCTTACATCATGCCCGTTGTGGGGTTTGGTGGCTGGATTTTGCATAACAGGCTGATGGGACCTGACCCAAGCCCTACAGAAGTGTTTTCTCTCTTTCCACTGTCTCTGAGATCCTCTTCCACTCCCAAAATGAAATAAAAGTGTGGTGGAATGCAGTTAGGAAAGCTGGGTACCTGAATTTCTGGCACAATGGGGCCTTTCTCTGCACAGGAGCTGGCAAAGGATGTCAGTGGGGATGGAGAGACGACAGGGTTGGGGCGGGCAAAATTGCTCAGGTCACAGCTGGGAATCTCATTCTCCTCATGTCTCATGATGATGGTTTCCATGACAAAGAAGCGATCCCATGGCAGCCAGAGGGTGTGCTCCTGTGTGATGAAAGGTGCCCGCTCGAACCGCAGGATGATGGAGATGCCGCCATTTGTCACCAAGTCAAAGCTGTTTGGGAGGGGAAGGTTGTGAAGGGGTGGGGAGCAGAAAGAGCAGGAACCAGGATAAGAAAGAGAGAGACCAAGAAAGGAGAGAAAATTACACCAAAGGGTCTGAGCATTTCTTGAGGGAGGTTCTAATGCCTAAATATTTGACTGCAGCGCCAAACAATGGCAGTGATTTCAGAAAGCAGGGTTTTCCCCCCATACAATGATTCACATAGAGAATTTGCTGAAATGAACCATTGCTGTGGAGAGTCATTTTCCAGGACACACAAGAGCTGACAGTGGTGCTGCTGGTACTTAGGGCCTTTCAACTGCGTCAGAGCCGAAGCCCAGTGAAAAGTCAGGGAATAAAGCAGAACAAGCCTTGATCTGGGTGTTAGGGCCTGGTCCTGGCTCTGCCTTCAACTATTGTGTGATCTTGGATAAGTCACTTAGCCTCTTTGATCCTCATTTTTTTTCATCTGTAAAATGCAAAGGCTCAAATGGATTATTCTTAAGTCTCTAAGATTCCATGACTCCACAGCAATTTTAGCTCTAATTGTGATAGATTACTCAACAAAGGCCTTTGCAATTACAAAATAGCTAAGCAGTTTAAAGATGGCTCAATTAGAATCACAGTATCTTACAAGTGAAAGGGGAACCAGAAGACTGAGTGCCAGCCTCCTAGTTGAGATGAGATCACTGTGACAGCGTCTGGAGAGCTGGCAGCCCAGCCTCTGTTCATCAGCCTCTGAGGATGCTGGGGAGGTCTGAGGAGAAACCTGCCTTCCTAGCCCTAGTTCTGTCATCAACGTCACACCAAATAGGTCTGCTCTATGATGGTCTTCAGGCCTTCCCTGATCCTAGATGACCCCCTGCTAAGCCCTTCTTTTTTTCAGGCTTGTGGGGATTGTACAGGCAGAGTCTTCCTTGCCTCACCCCAGAATATCTTGTGCCCAAACAGGACCTAGCCAGAAACATACTGGCAGTTCTGTTTGGTGCTGGCATCTTAACTCCAATCACCTGCAGACAAACCTAGCAAGGCACTTTCCCATCCAAGCCTTGGCATGCACTTTTACTTTAGAACATCAAAGAAAACTGAGTTCCTCCCTATCTGTACACACAATGTTTCTGACACTGTCCAGCCCCACCAGGAACCTGATTTGAGGGTTCTGCAGCCACATATTTAGAAATCAGATGGACTCAGATTACAGACAATGGGAAAAGAGGGCCACATGTGAACCAAGGCACATCACTAATCCTGTAGGCTGGCTCTGCTAAAGTAAAAAGAGGGCATAGCGTGGCGGCTACTTAAAGCCCCATCATGCAAAAAGACATAAGACTAGGCCAGGCATGGTGGTTCACACCTGTGATCCTAGCACTTTGGGAGGCTGAGGAGGGTGGATCACCTGAGGTCAGGTGTTCGAGACCAGCCTGGTCAACATGATAAAACCCTGTCTCTACTAAAAACAAAAAAACTGGCCAGGAATGATGGTGGGTGCCTGTAATCCCAGCTACTTGGGAAGCTGAGGCAGGAGAATGGCTTGAACCTGGGAGGCGGAGGTTGCAGTGATTTGAGATTGCACCACTGCACTCCAGCCTGGGGTGACGGAGTAAAACCTGTCTCAAAAAAAAAAAAAAAAAAAAGATGTAAGACTAGAATCTTGTGTCCTTTCCCTTCTTAAAACAGAAAGTTTAAATCAAGTAATAGGTGAACCACTGGAGAGGAATTTAATGGTCATCTGACCTAGTCCCCCTCCCATTTGATGCATCAGTTTCTTCTGTAGAACCACCATCAAAGGCCCATTCAGTTCCTACTTACACAATTCTAGAGACGAGGAGATTGCTAGATCCACAGGAGGACTGCTCTGTTTTAGGTTAGTTCTGACTGTTAGAACTTTTTTTTTTTTTTTTTTAAACTGAGTGTGAGTCCCTCTCTTTCCAGCTTCTTATTCACTGGGCCTGATTTCTATCTGCTGGGGTGACTTCAAACTAGTCCGTTCCTTCTGTCACAACCTGGCTGTAGTAGGTATTTTCAAGGCCTGTCTTCATTGGCTTTTTTGGATGGAGAACTCCTAACTATCAAACTGGATAGCTCAAACTTCACCTCCTCCACACAGCCTTAGTTAGTCAGAATTCCGGCTTCCTCCTTGGGTTCCACTGCCCCACATGCATGGCATTGCACTGTGATTGCTTGTTGAGCTCTCTGGCCCACAGACATCGAGTCCTCTGTCTTTTCAGAAACTAGCCCAGTGCTTGGTGGTTAAAAGTTGATGGAATAAATGCATGAGTGACAGCATCAACTGCTCCTGAACTGACATCTACTAAACACCCTATGTCCCTTCTCACTTTGGCTGTTACTGCAGTTAAATCTAAGGTTCACCTGTGCAGTTGGTGTGAGAGACTTCAGTGCAGGGTCTGATTTTGACCCTGATAAATCCACCATGGGGGAATGGGCCCATTCCTGCAGCTTGCTCTTCTTTCCTCCAGAGACTGCAAGGATTCTGCATGGAACCATCCTGTCCTAGTGTCAAGTTCTGCTCTTGGTAGATGGCATCCCCAGATTTGGGGCTCCAAGCTCCACAGCCTGACTCTTCCGCCCTTTGCAGGAGCTAGCACCCCTTTGCCTGTTCCGCATTCACTTAGGTGAAGTTGGGCCTGACCGTCATTCAGTGATAGAGAAACACCTGGGGTAGGGTTTATTTTGAATCAAGAATTCAGGTTTTGGTTCTCTAGGAGAGCACCCATGATTTTGGGGAAATACTCAAAGAACAATTTTTCTGTCACAGAACTGAATAGCATCTGTGCCTTGACAGAACATTTTTAACTGTCAAACAGAATTTCAGCCAGACTTATAAGCTCCCTTCATGAGAGGTTGTATAGAGGAGGGAGGAAAGACAAACATGGAAAGACATATTCCCAAGGCAGTGAGCAAGTAGAGGGCAGCTGGCCTTGCCAAGAGCAAGTAATGAGCTGGGGCTAGGCCTGCTTCTCTGGAGGGGAAACCCTGCTTTGGATATGAATGTGAATGTGACCCCAAAGGGAAGGCCTGGGTGTCATATGAAGCCCAAACAGTGCAGGGCCATTCTGAACACTACTACTTGCTCCATGGCTGAATTATATCACCTTTCCAAGCCTCAATTTTCTCATTTGTAAAAAGAAGCTGATGATCATAATCATTTGGCAGGGTTATTGATTATACTGATGGGATAATAGATGGGAAAAGCACAGGGCCTCACACATTCCCTTGTCTTGGCCCCTACCTCTCCCCTCCCCTCCTCTCCTTTCCTTTCTTCCTTTCCCCCTTTCTCTCTTTCCTTTCCCCTTTCCTTCCTTCCTCTCTTTTCTCTTTCTTTCTGTTTTTTGAGACAGGGTTTCACTCTGTCACCCAGGCTGGAGAGCAGGAGTACAGTGGGGCAATCATGGCTCACTGAAGCCTTGACCTCCCTGGGCTCAAGCGATCCTCCCACCTCAGCCTCCTGGGATGCTGGGACTACAGGTGCATGCCACCACACCCAACTAATTTTTGTATATTGTTTTGATAGAGACATGGTTTTGCCATGTTGCCTAGGCTGATCTTGAACGCCCAGGCTGGTCTTGAACTCCTGTGCTCAAGTGATCCTTCCACCGTGGCCTCCCAAAGTGCTGAGATTACAGATGTGAGCCACTGCACCTGGCCCCCAATTTTCAATTCAATGAACCTAATCTGCATCTCTTGCCTGTTATTCTTTTAGTTTGTCTTCATGGCCTCTATTTTCCTTTTTTTAAAATGATCTCTGGCTAACTTCTCTGCTACTGTTTTCTGTTTGTAAGCTTCTGTAAAGGTGTGAAGTCTGGGATTTCAGCAAGTGGGTGTGTGTGTGTGTGTGTTTGTGCGTGCACATGCGCACGTGTGCGTGTGTGTAGGGGTGGGGGGGCTGAATGAGGGCAAGTATCATGGTGCCTTCCTGGAAAGCGAAGAATACAGGGTCCCTGGACTTTCAGTCCACTTGCGCACACTGTTATTTCCAGACCATATCTCTTAGTCTTACGGTTTTTCCTAAGGCATGAGAGGTAAGAAAGAAGGTGAGTTAAGGAAGGGTGGGAGGGCAGTGGTATCTGTTCACATATAACAGAGATTTTTGTATACTAAGAGAACAAGTGATAACAAGCGATAACTTTCCCATACATTAGGCTGAGTTGGGAAGAAAATTTAAGCCCCAAAATGCACTGGTAAGAATTGATCTGAAACTCAACCTCTATTGCAGCAATTCTGGCTACTGTGATGTAATTTAGGAGGCTGATGCAGGAAACATGGCTGATATTTAGCTCCATGCTCTCAGTGGGCAGTAGAAATTGCAGAGGAAGCACAAACAGGAGGAATCGGGAGGTGTCAGAGTGAGCTTTCCCCAAAGGCTACCGAACTTATGCCAGACTTGGTGTGTTTTTTGAATCTACTCTAACCAACTACAACAGGGCATAAGGACTGATGATTTGCCATCTCACAGGAGTGACTGGCAAGTTTCATGGCAAAAAAAAAGGCAGTCCTGAAAGGCTTCTTTTGGATGAATGTTTCACAGCAGGTAATAATGTGGTCAGAATACCTGTTGCCTAGGAGGCTCACATCTGCCACTTTCATACAGCAGGCAGCATCCTTCACGCTGTAGCTAGTGTCTTCATGAGGGCCTTCCTGGGTTGGAAGGTGTACAGGGTAGGGAACAGTGGCCTGGCCTGGCCAGTTTATCCCTGAGGACTGGCCACTAACGTCTTCCAGCTGGGCCTCTTCCTTTTCACATAGAGTGAGAGGCAGGGAGGGGGCACCCCATGCCAAGCTTGCCAACCCCATCTAAGAGGCACACATGTCTACAAACAGATGAGCTTCTACTTCATTATCACCTCGGCCGGGACATGTTCACATCTGATATTGGATTAAAGAGGTGCTAAAATCAATCAAGCTGGAGCATAATTTCCAACACAGAGTGAAAATCAACCTTATGGGCCCACGCTTAGCCAGATGGACTGCCACCACCTGGTTTTATTAAAAATAGAGGACTTGTCATCACTGACAGCCTAAATATTCTACTTTCCTCCTTCTCTTTTCTTTTTCTCCAAAATATTATCATTGCCTATCCTGTCACCATCACCTTCTCCTTCAATAATCTGTAATTTTAACAAAAAGCTAATATTCATTGTATACTCATTATGTGCCAGACACTGAAAATACAGCAATGAATCAAAGTGTGGTGGGGAACTAAGATTTACTAAACACATACTGTGTGCCAGGTGCTTCCTCATCCACCATATCATCTAACCTTCAAAACCAATCTGTGAAATAAACAGCATTAGGACCATTTAACAGATGAAGCCAAGACACAGAGAGGTAAGGAGAGTTATCCCAGGACACGCAGCAGGTGGGAGAGCTAGGGCCATTAAGGAAGCTTTACTTCATTCTGCTGATGGTTCTTGGAGGAATTCAAAGGTCAGAATTCTGTCATCACCCAAATGGCTTGCACAGATCTAGGCAGCTGCAGGATGGAAACCGCATAACAGGAATGGCTGAGATTTCTCAAGCTGTCTGTTCTGTAGAAAGTGGTTCACATGACTGTTTTATATCATAAGTCATGGAACAGGATATGTATAAGGTACGCTCTCCTTACTCTGAGAACCAAATGAGAAGAAACTGCTAAATCTAGAGTCAAAGGGACATAGGCCAGAGTCAGGTACAAGGTCATACAATTAGTAAGTTGCAGAGCTGTGCATTTGAATTCAGGCCCTCTGAGTCCAAGACCCATCCTCTTTCCACATTATCAGTTCAGCAGCAGCTATATGGCCAGACCACAAGAGCAGGACCTTCACTGTTTCTGACTCATAGAAGGTCTCCTACCTGCCATCTTGCCTGCTGATTGTATATCCAAAGATAGGGTTATTGACAAAACTGATGTTCACACCAACCAGGGGGGTTCCATCTGATGTCATCACTTGGCCACGAATAACACAAGCATGCCTGTGGGAAGAGAAGAGAGCACAAACATGATATACCTTTCATGATCAGAGCCCTGGCTGGCAGGGAACCCCAAGAGGCCAGAAGACAGAAAATCAGCACTGAGACACATCTTGTACCCAGTGGCTCATGGTACTCACTCAAGATACATAATAATCTTTTAAAAAAACGTCGCCTCAGTTTAGGGCATCAAAGTGTCCTTGAGAGAATTGCTATTGGGAGGTGATTCAATGTTCTTACTTGGAGGTTATTTTCTAAGGATACTATACTATGCTGTAAGGAGATAAAGCTGATCGCAGAGGGCAATATCACCTAGTTCTGTGTGTGTGTAGTTCAATGATCTGGGCTCAAATCCTGGCTCTGTCACGTCCTAGCTCTCTGAACTTCAGTAGGCATGTGCCAGTTCTTTGAGTCTTTGTTTTTTCATGCTGGTATAGGGTAAGCTCCACAAATGGCAATGGCTATTACAGCTACTAACAGTCTCATTGGAAGTGAACATACAAACAAGTGAGCAGGATAGAAGGTACTTCCTTTCATCTGACATTCGAGATAGGAGGACAGATGTTAGCATGCTCTCGGAGTGAGTTTTGGAACCTGACACCTCTCCCAACATCCCTCCTCCCACTCTTACTCTATATTTTGCACAAGAAATTACCTGCTTTTCCCAAACTTGCCAGGCGAATGTTACTTAGTGCCTCTGTCTGTGCAATGTTCTTCCACCTGCCTAAAATGTCATTCCTGCACTCCTCTCCCAATATTCTCACCCTTAAAGACCCAACTATTAATGACACCTCTTCCTTGAAGCCTTTCTTGATGCCCCTAATCAGAACTAGTTCTTCTCTCCCACAAAACCTGATGCAGACACCTTGATACTTTACCAAAGCATACACGCTCCTCCCTTCCACTAGATCCTGAGCTCTTTGAGGGCAGCGTGAAGATTTCTTTCTTTCTCCTCACAGTGCCTGAACTATGTCGAACAAATCCTAGGTTGCTATTGAAAACATGATGGTTGAACAAATAAATGGGACAATTAGAGATCATCTAGAATGGTTGCTTTTCAAATATTCAGAAACAGAAATGTTTGGGTAAATGACATTTTATAAGGACTCCAAAGCGGAAAAGGAATGAAAAGATCTACCCTGGATGAAGTTGGGGTGGAGGTCTCCACTCCCTTGGGCTGATTCTGAGGGCAACTCTGTGTAGTCTCCATGTCTGGAGAAGTCAGTTAGAAGATCCCTAAGTTAGTGGAACTTTCTCATTGTATGGAAGAGGAAACCAGTTTCCAGAGAGGTTATATTGTGTGCCCAAAGCTCCACAGAGAGCAGGTAACAGAGGCAGGACTTGAACCTGGGCCTCACTACTCCAGGTCCAACTCTAACCAGTCACTTGCCACTGGCCACGGGTGGAATTGAAGGCACTGGCTGGTCCAACATCCTCAGGGATCCGCACACTGGGGAGAAAGCCCTCGCTGAAAGGCATCTGAGACAAAAAACGCAGGCGCTGTGCACCACATAACCTTCTCTATTCACCTCAGGTAAGAAGGCTTTTCCTTCTGGCCTAGGGAAGAGCTAGTGACGAGGCCCATGGGCATTCATTAAAAAAAGATCTCAAATTCAGTCCCTGCCATATGAGGTACCCACACCTCTACCTTCCTAGAGTGATAAACTTTTCTCTGTTGGATGAGAAAAGCAATTAACACCAGGCTTGTAAAGCAGCTGGTCTCACTAGTGTCCTTTCTGAAGGCAAGAACAACTACCCACAATGCACTAGACTCCCCACCCCACCCCACCCTCCTCACCTCACTCCATACAATCTGGTTAATGCTAATTCAGTCAGTGGTTTCCTTCCGAGGCCCTTGGTCTAAATGCAATTACACGGCAAACAAGTTAAGCGGGTGAGGCTCAGCAAAGACTTTCAATTCTGCTCTGAAGGTCTTCCAATGTATTTATGTGAAATTATCTCTCCACTAATGGGGAAGATTTATTCCACCGATTGTATTCAGCTGGTTCTGAGAGATGTTTTCTTTAATGGAGGACAATTGAATTTTGTATTGCTGGAACTCTGTCCTTCCAGAGAATTACTAACAGATCTCATCTCCTGATGCTGGCCACCATCCAGCCTTCTCCAGACATATGTGCCTCTGGATTCTGCCTGGACAGTAACCAGCCCTGGGAGGATGGCTTCCTTTCTGGGGCTGTCCTGGCTGCTGCCCCTCATACACATGCAGGCCAGCCTCCTCTGATTGATCTCTCTTTGGGGATTTCCTGATAATTGGGAAACACTGAATCGGCACCATTTGGCTACCATGTAGCCTCCAACTCAGCAAGCTAGAGCAGATGCAAGTTTAGTCCGGGCTCCCGTGGATTGCTTTTGGATTCTGGGGAAGATTAGGTTGACTCCCTGGACACTGATAGGCCATAGAGGCGTCTTGCCAACACAGGCATTTGGCTCAGGAATTAAGTCCTGGAGAAAAACACTTCCATCCCCGTTCTGTTTTCATGATTTTCAGTTGTCAGGAAAGCCCGGATTAATATAAAGCCTTCCCTGGAACAAAGGAGATGGAAGTCAGCTCGGCGGGGGCCTCTGAATTGTGTCTTGTGCCATGTGCGTTTGTCCTGGGAGGTTTGAAAAGATGCGAGTGCTGGGATTCCCTATGCTTGCTTTCTGCATCCATTTATTTAATGGATACTATCAGTGGTGTGCTGGCAAATGTTTAATGACTTCCAAAGAAAAAAAGAAAGAAAAAGAAAAGAAAACCAGCTTCAACTGTAGCATTTGCTCATTTCTGTGGTGTAAATGCTCTCATTCTGGCTGTTTTCAAGCTACCAAAGAGATGCCACTGAACACAGAGGTGGCAAGAGACACATAGGAGGATGCCATTATGCGATACTGCCACCGTGGAGATGCGATGGTCCTGAGTAACTCAAGAGAAAACGTAACATCAAACATGGCAAAATAATTAGAAAGTAATAAGTTTTGAGTATTTATTACCTTTGCTTTTAACATACCTTATTTAATTTTATATAATTTAATTTTTAATAATGGCTGTGTTTACCAACCAGCTTGCCGAATTTCTGAACATTTAATAATCAGTTCTTGTGAACTGGTTCAAGCTGGCTTCTGCATACCACTGGAACACTGACCCTACACTGAGGGTTGGGCACTTGCTCAGTGGTGGAGATGTGGCTAAGAAATAGTTGCTGCTTTGAATGTAGAACTCTGCAATGGAAGACTGCCTTAGTGAAAAACCATTAACGTGGGAGCAAATCACTGCCACCAACTTGGCTTTCCAGCTAGCTCATATGATCCTCTATTACCAGTCCTCTATTTGACATGATTTGCTTCCTCACGGTCGCTGTCTTGGTGTAACGGAGTTTTGGACTGTTATTTTCTACTCATCCTTAAGAGTCTCAACTAAGCTGTCACCACCTCAGTAAGGTTGTCATCAACTTTTCCTGACACAATGAATCACCCCCTCCTTTGGGCTTTTATACACCTTATAAGTATCTCTCTAATATTTGATGGTCATATTATATCATTTGCATTTATATAGCCATCTCACATGTTTACGTGTGAGCCAGAGGAGGGCTGGACCACATCTCCAGAGAGGGTAAGCATGGGATGCTGCTCTCAGAGTGTTTGTGAAGTGAAAAACAATCAAGTAACTGGAAGAGAGAAAAAGACTTGCTCAAGGTCATCCAGAAAGGAATTCACTTGGCTGAGCTGACACTAAAGCTAGGTCTTCTTACTTCTGAGGCCTCACTCTTACTACTGTGTTATGTACCTGCAGTCACTAAAATTCCTTTAATTTCATGAAAAATCAGGCACCTACTACGAGTCAGGCTCTGTGTTAGGTGCTAAGTTCCAGAAATGTATGAATTACGGTCTCCACTTACTTGCTAGAGCTCACAAAAGCCAACATGAAATGCCCCCGTGTAGTTGTCTCTGACACCAGTGAGTCAACACATGGGTTTGGCATATGTCAGGCAGCTGGGATATAAAACAAGCAATTAGGCTAGGTGAACTCTGCCAGGAGGGAGCGCCACTGCCAAGCCAAGGGTGGTGTCAGACATACTGGCATGAGTCCAACCACACACTCAGGGCCTGACTGAGGTGCCCTTGCTGACGCCAACAGGGGAGAAGATCTGCCTGACTGCTTCTTGAAGAGAGTGACAAGGTTTGGGATCAACAGAAGAATCTGCTGGAGACACAAAACCGCTCCAAAACAAAATCAAGCAAATAAAAAGCCAACCTCAACTGTTGCTCAGGGAAAAGTGGTAGGGCTCTGGTGGCAAGAGCGCTGGGCTGGGAGTCATAGTTCCCAGTTCTGACTCTGGGAACTAACTATATGATTTTGGAGTCATCTGACCTCTCTGAACCTCCCTCCTCTCATCTGTCAAATGCAGGCTGAAGTTTTTCCCAACTGGTATAAAATAGAATTCAACATACATTTAAGAATTTATAACTGTTTTAATCTCATACTACCCAATCCAGCTAAAGCAGCCCTACTACACGTGGCTTCAGAATCTTAATGGAGCTCATGCAATACTTATACTTATCGCTAAATTGTTCCCTCTATCTGGAGACTTCCACCTCTCCTAGAGCATTCAACAAGCAGTAAACACCACTCCTGCTCCTTCCGGGCTACTCCTTATGAGCTCTGAGTGCTGTTGCTCTGCCAGGACAATCTTTTCCCCAGCAGAACATGAGCTCCTTGAAGACAGGGACCAACCACGTGTCTCTCACTGCTATATTCCCAGCATTGATCATGGTTGATGGCCATTTCTGAGTGGGGAAAAGAAAACCTCCTCCAAAACAGGTGTTTGCTCTGGAATTTGAATGCAGGGCACAGAGTAAGCTCTTGATAAAGTATTTACACAATGAATAAAGAGCTTATGTGCTTCTGTTACTTAAGGTGAGGACGATGTTAGAGAACTTTGAGCTACTTGACCTTGACAGGGATATGGTTAGAGAACCCAGGGCTGGAAGAGTTGTGCCCTTTCAAGAGGCTGGCCCACACTCTCCCTCAAAGTTTGGGTACGTTTCCCTGGAAGACTCACTTGCCTCAGCCTAGCTCTGACCCTTTGATTCTATAACCTCCTCATCTGTACCACCTGTGGTCTGGAAAACTTTGAAAAAGAATGCCAGAAACAAAGATAGATTGATTAGTCAATGTATATTATACAAGCAGATAAAGGAAGGCAAAGGGAGAAAAACTGTAGCTTTTATTATTATTTGTGTGTGTATGTGTGTTATTTTGTTATTAAGTGAAAGCAGCTACTTTGGTGTTCAGGAGACTGGAATATCATTTGGGATCTAGGTGGCAAATGATAACTCTAGCTTTTCTCTCCTTTAAAGCATTTGCTAGTCTATAACATTATTGATTATGTAAATCACTCCTTTGCATTGTGTATTTTAAACAGGTTTATTTGCCTGACTTGTATAAATCCTTAAACTGTTTCCTGCTAACTTCTGCTGACTGAATGGGGATCTTTCCAGCATCTACTACAATTTATCTGAAGTCTTGTAAGAACATTACCTGGGCCCAAATGAGAAGCCTCACTTCACAGTCTGTGACATTACTACCACTGAAGGTGTTTCCAGTCATAGCCTGACATTGTCCTCTCTGCAGTTCCCAAGACCGTCTTTCCAGCCCAGCCACCAGGCTGATCTGCAGCTCTCTCTTCCTAGTTTTGATCTGATGCTCTGCCTCAGTTTCTTTAACCAGCTTTTCCAGCCCAACATCTTCCGCCTATATACGCATTCTTGGGAAACCCCTGATTATGAAACATTTGAGTCAGAAGAGCCCTTCCTGGTCACCTCTTTCAAACTTCTTTTGGTAAAGATGAGAAAATAAAGTTCAGACAGGGAACGACTTGCCCATTCTTGCAGAGTTGCGGGGGAGCCAGGACTGATTCAAATGCAGGATTCACCATGAGAACTTGGGAGAGCCACTCCACCTCTCAGGGTACTCGCAGTCTGACCAACATGTACCTAACTATTTGAGAATCCCAACTTGACTTGGCTGCCTCACAATTCAGAGTTCACATGATTAGAGCCGGGTTCTGGAACCATTTTTGATTGTATGTCCTTTCTGCAAACATTTCTGAGCAGGCTTCTTCAATGTATTTGCATTCATTTATAAATTGCACACATGTGCTACCATCGCTGATTCACCCTGGGAAGGGTAATATACATTTGGTGCAAGGTTTGATGAGTATTCATATTTCAAATAGCCTTCTTGATAATTTTGACTCTTTTAGTGAACTCTGTTAAGATTGTTGATCATTTTGAAACTCTTAGTTAACTTTTTGCTCAATCTTATGAAAATAATCATGTTTAACCTCATAGCGAGATTGAGGAAAGTATTTAATATTAGGAGTAGAAGTTCAGCTCTGCCATTTTTTTTTTGTTTGCTTGTACTTGCACCATTAGTATTATTTTCCATTTGTATTTACTTTGCAGGAAAACTTTAAAGCCACTTTACCATTTTATGAGTAAGTTTGGTTAACACTAGATTTTATACAGATACACAGACATGCACACAAACAATTATGATATAATATAATATTATGTCATAATACACAATAAACAGTAATACACAATAAACCAGTGTGGGTTCACTGTCCCTCTTTCTTTCTTTTCTTCTTTTCTTTTCTTTTTTTTTCTTTTTTTGAGACAGAGTCTCACTCTGTCACCCAGGCTGGAGTACAGTGGCATGATCTCAGCTCACTGGAACCTCTACCTCCTGGGTTCAAGTGATTCTTGTACCTCAGCCTCCTGAGTAGCTGGGATTAAAGGGGTGCACCACCATGGCCCAGCTAATTTTTTTGTATTTTTAGTAGAGACAGGGTTTTGCCATGTTGGCCAGGCTGGTTTTGAACTCCTGGCCTCAAGTGACCCACCTGCCTTGGCCTCTCAAAGTGGTGGGATTACAGGCATGAGCCACTGTGTCCGCCCCACTGTCCCTCCTTCTGTGGAGTAGATCTTGATCTCCCTCAGAATGCCTCATGTACTGGTCTAGACATGTAACCAAGTAACACAGGAACCAAAGGAACAAATCAGTGAGAATCCAACATTATATAGAAACAAACCAGTCTTACTTTCTTATTTCTTAAGATAAAAGAAACACTGTATAGATAGGGCCCCTAAAATTTTCTTCCTGTTCTCATGGCCCACCTTCGGTATCCACCTTGGGACTCCGAGAGAGTGTATGTGGTGATTTTTTTGTATACAAAATAAACTTGAATATGCTATTTATTATTATACCCCAAAGCCAACTTCTCATTGTGTTTCAATCTTTATAACTTATTTCAAAGCTTATCCTATATTTACCATGTTTATTTTCCAATAGCCTTATGCCCAAACCAATACAACTTGATCTAGTCCTTTTTAAAATTTTTTTGAGACATGGTCTTGCTTTGTCGCCCTGGCTGTAGTGCAGTGGCATGATCTTGGTTCACTGCAACCTTTACCTCCAGGGTTCAAGAGATTCTCCTGCCTCAGCCTCCTAGTAGCTGGGATTACAGGCTCCACAGGCTCCTTCAGATTGACAGGAGGGAGGAGTCTACCTTTTAAGTTACAGGGGTCTTCTCAGTGACTGAGTCCACGTTCCTCATGTATAGGTGTGGTCAGTGATGTCTGAAGGTGGGGCAGAGCTTCCCTTCCATCACTCCTTGAGGATGGGGTACCACCAGCTCTGCCATGGTGCCATGACACCACCTGGGGCCATCTAACAGCAAGATGGCCCAGCAACTACTAGTGTCTTCGGGGACCTGAGGTTGTGCTTCCTGCAGAGCCCAGAAACCACTGTTCTGTGGCCTGCTAGCTAAGCACAGCTGTTGAGCTCCTTCAGACACCAAGGAGCGTGAGCTCCCAGGCTGCAGAATCAATCTCTCAAGCCTGTGGGTAGTCTGGCTGCTCAATGCTGATGCTTCAGGCTGAGTCCTCTCCCACAGGAATCTTCTAGAATATTTTCTGCTGGCTGATAAATGTGTACACAAGAACAGAGCCCTTGACTTGTCCACCATACTATGCTTCTGGGGAACTGAGCCCATCAACTATGGCGAGGGAGAAGCAGGACTGAGAGGGTCTGGCCAGCAGGGAGCAAGGCCCTTGTCCCAGGTAAGTGGGTTGGTCATGTCTGGGGACATGGCTCAGAAATGCCATTATTGTACCTGGGGACATGAGATATGTGGTGCATGTTTAGATAGGCTGCTTTCTATGCTGTGTGGCCAGAAGCTTGTTTCTAAGAAGACTTTTCAGGTGATGGTTTGTGCCGTTAGAAAAATACAAGGCAGCTCTGCTAAAATGTGACTCCAGCCACAGTCTCTCAGCAGACAAGTTCATTCCATGACCATGTGTCTTGCCTTCTGTCAGGGCACAGGGCAGGTCCTGTTTCACCAGGAAAGGGGAAACTAGAATGAACCAGGATCAGACCCACTTCATGGGGAAGGGACTGATGCCAGGCAGAAACACAGCTAAGGGACTCTGCACAAAGTCCAGCTCAACAGGCTAGAGCTGAGGTGTACAGCAATACACAGCTGGCCTGTGATGGAAATAATAAATCAAAGGATGAGGGAGGAGGGGCTGTAGCGGCATCACGAAAGGGCTCCCAGAGGCATCTGGATGGGGACGTCCATGTGTCACTCGGTTATCATGCCCAAGTAGAGCAGGGATGGAGCTCCAGACCCAGATATGGCAGGGATGGGAGCCTGTCAAAAGAGGACAAGCTTTGAGTCCTTTGGTGCCAGGGCACCAGGATGCTTAAGTCAGACAGAGAAAGTGGGGCCAGGATTCAGGGACAAGGCAGAAAGCCATTTGGCACAACTGGCAAGTCATGGCAGACAACAGTAGCAAGGATGTGAGTTGAGCAACTGGGGCTGCTCTAAGCCCTTCTTCTCAGATTGGGATTGGTCCTAGAGGCCTGCAGGGTTAGATTCACAGGGTGGACTCACATGGCCCCCACTGTGGTGGGAGGAGGAGACCCAGGCAGGGGAGGCACGAAGGGCTGGATATCTCCCCTGTAGCAAAATACACACAGAGGCTGCATCCCTCCCTGTCAAGCCCCTGATTGTGGGATTTGCTTGAAGCAAACTTTTAATGCCTCTGAGATCTAATTGGAGGGCCAGTTAGACTACCTGCAGAGGTACCTGCAAGACCTGATCCTATATTCTCTATTGAGGGCAACATTAGTAATGTGAAGCATGGCTCTATAAATATTTTAACTTCTTATTGCTTAAAATTTCTCAGCGTTGGATAAAAATACAGAAAGTCTTTGATTTACAAAGAGCAGAATTACAGTTTATAGTTTGAGATATACGAACCTTCACTTGGGATTCCAGGTTCTCTGGGACTCAGGTTTGGCTACTAACTTGCTGAGCCAGGGGCTCTCTCTGGCCTTGGAGTTTCCTCTTCCAGCACAGAGGGCTGATGGTCTGGAAGGTCCATTCATCCCTGCCATCCTAAGGTGCTGGGATATTTGCCCCAATTACACAACTACACTGATGCTTCAGGCTAAGATTCTCATTTTTCTCCCAGTTCTCAATAGTGACACTAAAACCTGTATGTATACTAATGCTATAGCTAATGCTAATATTAACATTACTGCTATTTAGTGACAGGGGTCACTAACACTTAATGAATGCTTACTGCCCTAACACCTAAGTGTTTTATGTGTGCTAATTTAATCCCCACAAAATCCCCATGAGGTGTGGGTTATTATTTTCATAGTGTAGAGGAGGGTAGTGAGGCACAGAAAGATTAAGAGACTTCTCTAAGGTCATACAGCTAGCCAATAGTGAGGCTGAGATTCCAACCTCTGAGGTCAGTGCTCTTCAGCACAAAGCCTTATTGCACATGGGTTTTTTTATGATGTAGTAGAATATTGGAGAGCAAGTCAGGGCCAGGTGGGGTGCTAGGGTTGTAGTGGCACCACACTGTATGGATTTCTGAACTGAAGATGCTGAGCTGGGAACATAAAGGACTCAGCGGAGAAGAAGAGAGGCTCAGTACATGGGCTCTAGAGCCACCTGGGCTTGGCTTCCAATGTTGGCTCTGCTATTACAAGCCCTATGACCATGGCCCAGATTACTTAACTTCTCAGTATCTCAGTTTTCATTGCTTAAAACAAGGGTAATAAAGTCCCTATATCATATGGTCTGCCCGGAGACTTAAAGGTGTTACTACCTATAAAACATTCCAAATAGAATATCCTTGGTAAATGTTAGGTGTTAGTACTGAACGCATGCTATGAGCCAGCCATTGGGCTTCTGGGTATTTTATCTCATTTAATCTTCCAAACAACCTGGCAGGGTAGAACTAGTGACCCCACATCACAGGGGAGGAAGTTGAGTCTCACCAGCCCAAGGTCACATGCTCTCACTTTCCCTAGGACTTGAATCCAGGCTCTCTCCCTCTAACCCAGAGTCGTTCCCACTGCACCACAGCATCCTCTGCTAATGCTTTCTGTGATGGACAACTAGGAACAAGCTCAAGCTACAAAGCAAACAGAGATCGTAATTCGTTTTTGAAATCAATAAAGGGATGATCAAGTGGCAGAGGAGGAGTTGTTAGCTGCTCATCAGGATGATGTGAGAACTCGTTGTCTGCATCCTGAATTGAATCACCTAGTTGCTTTATCATCATAAACATTCATTTCAGTGCGGGGAGGGATTTTTAAAAAACCAACATGAATAATATATAATGGCTGACATTTTGGAGGAAGCAGGATCTTTGCCTTCTTCCATCTTCCATCAGGTTATTTATCATTGTCTTTCTTTTCTTTCTTTCTTTTTTTTTTTTAAACTGATGGGGTACCCTGTCAGTTCAGCTTGTTCTGAAAATGCAGGAGTAGAATTCAATAATAAATTCGCTCAGAGGCCAGCTGTCAGGAAGTTGGTGTTTATTTGAAGTCCATTAGATGATCTCTGCTGCTCGGCCTCTTGAGGGCTTCCTGAGGGATAAGACCTGGGTGGAGGTGGGGGGTGGGGAGCAAATGCTCTTCTGAAACTCCTGTGCCACTGACGCTTGCATATGGCTTTAGGTTCACAGTGTGCAGATAAAAAACTATATTGCATACATGGTCATTTCTCTTTTCCATCATTTTTCACTCTTGAAAACTCTTGCTTTTAAAATTCCTGGAAGCTTTGTGCCTTTATATAGGGTATGAAAGGAATTTGAAGACTTAGGTGGAATCAAGGTTATTTCACTCCTGTTTAGAGCCAGTTTTAGGTCCTGATTAAGATGAAAGGCTCGAACTTGGTTAGTGAACGAGTGAGGGTCACATTTTTCTCAGTTCCTGCCCCTAACCCACTTTTCTGGCCTGATATTTCCCTCTGTTCTTCTTTCTCCCACATGCCCCCTTTGCTTACCATGCTTATATACCACAGATTTCCTAAGCCCATCTTGATTTCAAATGTCAGAGCATGTCTTCTGACCTTTGATGTGGAAAATAGTGTCATCATAATTATTCTCCAGCCACATTAAAATTCTCTGCATTCTCTGATTGTCCTGGAAAGTTATGCTGTTGCTCACACTGTTTCTGCAGTATAGAATGCTTTCTACAATCCTGTTCAACTGAAACCCACAGTAAGCAATACAGCCTATCCAGTAGTTCATGCATACACATACACATATAACTGAAATAAGTTTCATGAAATACATATTCTTTTTACAGTGATGCACTGATATTTTCTATTTCATTCTACTCCATTTCAGTTAAATTTACTTCTTTTTTTTGAAAATAATAGTTTCGACCTGCTGAATTGATTTCATGATGTACTAATGGGTTGTTATGACCTGCAATTTGATAAATGATGCTCTAATGGCCAACTCTCCTTACCAAAATTTTTGTCTCATGCTGAAGGCCATCTCCTGCCATAAGTCTTCATTCGTTCATTTGTTTTCAACAGCAAATAATTACTACTGCGTACTCTAAGCCTGCCCTGTGTTACATGCTGGAGAAGCAAAGCTGTAGGAGAGGCAGCTCTCACGGTGTAGGCTCAGGGGACAGACGTGCAGTGGGAGTGATGGTCTTGCCTTTGAGCTCTCAGAGCACTTTTGTCTCTACTTCTCTTCAGGCACTCAGCAGGGACTGGCTAATTCATTGATTTATTCTGTCACTCACTGTGGTTCACTCTGTGCCAATTCCTTTGGGTTCAATGACACACAAGGCATGGGACCCACGAAGACCCCCACAGTAACGGGGTGAGATATCCTCTCCTTCCACACCTAGTGCAGAGCAGGTGCTGGGCAATAGTCACCAAACGAAGCTTGTGTGTGTATGTGTGTGTGTGTGTGTCTGTGTGTGTGTGTCTGTGTTTTGAGACAGGGTCTGGCTCTGTCACCCAGACTGGAGTGCAATGGCATGATCTCTGCTCTCTGCAACCTCTGCCTCCTGGGTTCAAGTGATTCTCCCACCTCAGCTTCCTGAGTAACAGGGACCGCAGGCGTGCACCACCACGCCTGGCTAAATTTTCATATTTTTCATAAAGATGGGGTTTCGCCACGTTGCCCAGGATGGTCTTGAACTTCTGAACTCAAGCGATCCATCTGCCTCGACCTCCTAAAATGCTGGGATTTCTAAAGGCGTGAGCCAACATGCTCAGGCAGCTTGTGTGTTTTGCTCTGCTCTGTCCCTTGCTGAGCCTGCCCAGTCTCTCCTCCTCATAGGCTCTGATAGGATATGAGTCTCAGGTATCCTATAAGATTCTATCATATCTCTATAGGATATGATTCTCTGCCTCCTTTGGGGTAAATTCTTTGGTAATCCATCCTTCCTTTTGCTAAAGTCCCCCTGACTTCTTGAGTCTTTTCTCTTGGGGCTCAGTGTTTCCTGTCAGCTTAGTCTTGTAGCTCCCTGTCCACACCCATCTATTGCCTGATGGAGCCAACAACCTATTAGAATTAAGGGAACCCAGCAAGATTTGCCATCACATGATTTCTCAGACAAATTCTCTTCCTCAAATAATGATTCAACAATCTAAACCTGCCTCCCCTCTAGGTGGTTGTAATATCGTGTCCTAAAACCTATTCTGAACCCATATTTGAATAACTTGGGGGTGGTTCATCAGCACCTCTTCCTATAACTTGCTAATCTGTCCAGCATCTGCAACCTGTAACTATTCACTGAGGGGATATCTGCCCCACATCCAGCCCTTTCAGTCAGAGGAGTCCTCCCCAAGAGCACAGATGCACCCAACAATGGGAAACAGTTCTGGCTCAAGTGTTTGCCCAGGAGATGTCTCATGTTGCCCTCTGTTTCCCAGCTCTCTGATTCCAAGCCCCACGTGTGTGTCCTGGCATCTTTGTATGGACAGTGCAGTTGGAGATCCTGCAGACCTCAGAGCTCCTCCTCTCCTAAGTGTCAATAGTGGACCCCCTTCACTGTATTCTCCCCATGATTCCATGGGAGGGACAACTGTTCCACTAGGCAGATGGGACCCGGGCAACCAGGCCAGGAGAGAATGGTGGTATTCAATCCACTTAATCTGGTGACAGTGGTTCCCATGCCTACTTTGTCCCTTCCTACTTTAGTCATGTCTGTCACTCTCCATCCAGCTTTGTCACTTTCTGTGGGTTTGAGGACAGCAGTTTGGCAGGATGTCAAATAGAGCTACTGTACTCATTCAACCTGCATTAAACACCTGCTCTGGACCCAACACTGTGCTGGGCCCTGGGACACAGATGAACCAGACAGGGCCCCTCAGGGAGGCCTTCATCACTCCAGGAGATAGGGTTTGGCCTCTGAGGAAGTGAGTCTTGTGGAGAGCCCTGGGTGCTAGGGACTGGCTTGCTTGCTTTCACACCGAAGGTGGGCCAGTTGGCTCTAAGCCCTGTCCTTGAATTCTTCTCTCTCTTCTAGTGCCAGCAGCTGAGGTCCCAGTGTGCCTCATACTTGAGGCTCCCTGAGCCTGATCCAGCTGGGAATCTGCAGAGAGAAGGACCTCCACTCTGAGGCCTGCCTTTCCTTGCTGGTCTCAGAAATGCTGTTGGGTTCTGGGTGACAGCCTGATTCCTGGAGGCTGTTAAATGAAATCTCGAACTACATGAATTGTGGCATAGCACATGGGGTACAGGAGAATGTAGGGTTTTGTTGATTGGACACAGGCCTAATTGTCATACACAGGCACCAAGTCAGGTCTGCCTCCCCATCTGAAATTCCACTCTCTGGAGAAATGCCACTGGGCTCCACTCTAATAAGGATCCCAACTGACAGCCGGCTGGCAAGAATGCCACCTTTTTGCTTCCTCAAATAATGATTCAACAGCCTAAACCTGCCTCCTTTCTGGGTGGTTGCTGGACCTGGAGGGCAGGTTCCTCTCAAGTTTTACTTCCAATTAAGGAAGTGGATTTGGAAACTCTTTTTAATTAACATCATCATCACCGCCATGTAATTAGCAAGCAAGTTTTTGTGTGGCAGGTACTAGGTTGAGACTTTATGTACTTTTTGTCCCCATTTAATTCGCACAGCAATCCCAAGATACATAGACATTAACACCCTAATCTTACAGATGAGCAAGTTGGAGCTCAGATAAGTGAACCATTTAGGAATTTTCCTAAGGTTACAAAACTAGAAAGTGGATGCAACAGCCTTTTAATCTTGGTCTGTCGGATTCCAAGGCTTGTGCTATTTTCACTATGACATGCAGCTGCTACAAAAGCCACCATTTACTGATCACCTAATATGTACTAAGCCCCAGGCCAGGTGCTTTATTTTAGTTTATCCTTTCAACAGCTTTCATGAAAGAGTTACCATTATTGCCAATTTATAACTAGAGCCACCGACACAAAGGCTAAATCGTTTCCCTGAGGTCACACACAGCTAGTGGGAGGTAAAGCCAGGATTGTAACTCTGGGCACTTGCTATTATACCACACTCCCTCATATGAGAGGAAAGAAAGCAACTACTTAAACTGGGTAGCTAATTTCACTTTATCCCAACTGTGCAAATAAGCACTGTCCTACTGGTCTAGACCAAGGTAATCGAATACCAAGTAGGCAGTCTAATGAGAAAAGCATCTGCTGCCTCATGTGTCTACATTTCTAGTCACTTGGGCATATTTTACACAGGAATCTGTTTAGGGGTCCTTCCTGAGAGCGGTTTCTTCTGAATCTAGACCAGTGAAGAGCTGGTACATAATGATTCTGGCAAATGTTAGGTAAAAGGAATTTTTACAGTAACTTTTTTTTTAAGAGACAGTAACATTTTTGGAAGCTTCTATTATCTATTCATTTGAAGAGCAAATATTATATCCCTGGCCCTGGCCAAAGTATTGCAGGTTTGGAGAGATGAATGGTCTCTGTTTTCAAAGTGTATATAACCAGCTGAATGTAACAGATATATAAACAATGATCTGCAAGTTGACTTCTTCTGCTTCTGTGACTAATCTGTAATGTGATTTTTAGCAGGTGATTTAACCTCTCTGGATTCTGAATCCTAGTATAAAATTAGGTGTAATAGATAATATGTCCATCCTTCCTCCCTCCCTCAGTCCTTCCATTTCCTTATTCTTCAAGGCAATTTATATGCATATGTTTTCAGCAACTACTAAGTGCTAAAATGTGTAAGATGAAGTTTCCCTGGAGGACTCAGTTTAGAGGGGGTGACAGACATTTACATGATGCACTCTGTTAAGCTACTTGTCCAGAGCTGTGCATGTAGAGTGGCAGAGCCAGGATCTGAAGCCCAAGATGGCCTCTCTCCGAGGCCTGTATCTTCCCTACTGCTGAGGAGTCCGTTTTCCCCAGCACAGGCTTCTCAAACTCCGTACTTGGCTGGCTTCTTGAAGCCAGTCAGACCTGCTGGAGCAACAATACTGAGACCTGTGTGCAGGTCCCACAGTGACTCATGGCGCTTAAGCAGCAGGCTCAGGAAGTGACCAGGAGGACATACAGGGGACGTGCCCCTGCTGGCATTGATCAGGCTGGCATGGCAAGGGCATCCAGTAAGCAGAACAACCATAGGCAACCAACAAGCCATGGCCCTAATTGGATTCCATAATGGGCCCTGTAAAGAATGATTGAGCAAGTGACATTTTCCTTGGTAGGAATATTAGTTATATCTCTAGTGGATTAAAAAAACTCGCACTGTGGGAAGGCCTACAAGCATACATACAAAATCACACAACTGAAGAAAATAGCAGGAAGCTTCCTCCCCAGGGACAGCAGCAGCATTTCTAGCCAAGAGAAATGAATAGTTTTTCTCCTCACTCCGGCTCTGCCACTTGACCAGCCTTGTGAATTTGGGAAAGCTACTTAACTTCTCAGCTTCTCAGTATTCTGGGGGTAAGGTGGAGGGTTTGGACCATCGAGTAGCTCCATCTCTAGAAAGGTGGAGGTTTGAATGCTGCCACGCCCTTGCTGGGCTTCCTCCATCTCACCTTTCTCATCTCGTCATGGCTCCTTGCAAGGATGGGCTGGGGTGGTGGAAAGTGCAGGGGCTCTTTCCCGAGTCTGACAGACCTGCATGTCTGCATCCCGCTCCATCATGGTCCAGCAGTGAGGCCTTCTCTTTGGCTTCCGTTGTCACACTCTGGGGATGACAGCAGCTGCCTCACAGGGAGGCTCCCCATGGCTTCTTCTTCAGTCCCTGTTCTTTCCTCATTACACATTCCCCTTGAGCAAGGTTTTTTTTTTTTTTTTTTTTTTTTTTTTTTTTTTTTCTCCCTGAGATGAGGTCTTGCTCTGTCACCCAGGCTGGAGTGCAGTGGCACAGTCTTGGCTCCCTGCAGCCTCAACCTTCTGGGCTCAAGTGATCCTCCCACCTCAGCCTCCTGAGTAGCTGGGAATATAGGTACCTGCCACTATGCCCGACTAATTTTTTTTTTTTGTAGAGATGGGGTTTTGCCATGTTGACCAGGCTGGTCTCGAACTCCTGGGCTCAAGTGATCTGCCTGCCTGAGCCTCCCAAGGTGTTGGGATTATAGGCATGAGCCACCGTGCCTGGCCTCCTTGAGCAACCTTTTGTGTGCTCACGGTTTCAACTGCTTGTTCATTGATGGCTCACAAATCAAGAACTCTAGGCCCTAACCTCTGCATGGGCTCCAGAAATACTTACTAACTGCAGATAGACATTTATTCTTGGGTGGCCTACTGCGGTGTGTCCCTTTATCACCTTGCTCCCACCCTGCTCCTGCTCTCTGCTCCTCAGCCTGGTGAAAGTACCACCATCTACCCAGGCATCCAAGCGGGAGACTCCTCTCTGCAGCATCCCGCAGACACAATCAGTTATGAAGTCCTGCTGATTTCCCCTTTAAACAGAGCTTGAAAATGTCCCTTACCCTTCCCACCCCTATCACTACCCCATTGTTCCCTCAGGACAGGGACCCTCTGGCACAGAAAAATGAACATACAAGGTACACAGTGACTGCTGAATTAACCATACTGACTTTTAGAGATAGTTCTGCACATATGAGGCACCACTACATTGGAAGACATTCAAAAGAAATGATCATAAATCCCTGCTCTTGGATATGTTGTACTGGTTCACTGCCCTGATCTAGGGTGCAGAGATTAGAGAACTATTTTGTGCCTCTGGGTCTTTGCATGAGCTCTTCCTTCTCCCTGGCACACTCTCTCCCTTCCTTGCCTAGTTAACCATTTCTCCTCTTTAAGACTTGATTCTAAAGCCCTGGCCTCCCTCCTACCCAGGAGTACATCCTCTGTGCTCCAGAGTGCCCTGGGGACAAAGTTCTGGCCTAATCACACTGTAACTGTCCCTTTTTTTGTTTTCCTAGTGGACTGGGAGTGACCAATAAGCAGGAACTGTGTTCTGCTCATCTCTGCAATCCCAGCAAAGGACCTGACAGACCTCAGTAAAAAACTGTCCAACGGATGACACAACTGAAAACAGGAAGACTGTATGGGCATGTGGCCTGGGATTGCAGCAGATGCACCCACCCCTGCCTAGCAAAGTCTTCTGGATGTCTGCTTTGAGGGTGAGCGGCATCAATGCCTTTCAGCTCATCTAGAGACCACAGGATCAGTGAGAGCTGACTGCAAAGCAGGTATTGATCCAAGATTCCCCTTGGACCTTTGGTTTCTCACTCTCTTCATCTGTCACCCAGTGGGTGCAACAAAACTTTGCTCATAAAAATTCCAAACTCCTTGGATAGTAGTTTTATATCTGCCTCCCCTGACATTCCATCAGGAACCATGGATGCTGACACTCTCCTGGCTTCCTCCCACCCCCATTCATCCAAAAGAGGCTCTGGAGTGATTCAGTTCTCCCTCAGAGAGCCCTGGCTGGAGCTGGGGCCCTTGGACTCACCCTCCATCAAAGGGGTTCTCCCCGGGGATGATGTGCGTGCTGTCCCTGCCCACGAGGAACTTGATGCGGTCATAGAAGGAGTGTAGGTTCTGCTGTGACACAGGGACCTGTGTCTCCTGGATGATGTCCAGAGGGTCAGGGGAGCCCAGGCACAGCGGGTTGACATGACACAGGGGCTGGAGGCAGCAGTCAGGGTCCATGCAGTCCACCAGGCCATCTGCAGGAGTGACAGAGCATGTAGTTTATATCGCTATGTTCAATCAGCCATGTTTATCCAGAATGCCTTAATTCATTTCTTCTCTATTTTTCACTCGTTCAAAAAACTTTATTAAATGCTGATATAAGCCAAAGTCTCTGCTGGACACCAAAGAGATGCAAGTGACTCAGATGTGGTCCTAGCTCACTAGTCTAGAAGGAGAGATAGACAGTAAGTGTACAGTGTCTGGACTGTATGTTTTTCCTTCCATCGAGATAGAAGGGATTGTATGTATGAAGATCCAGAAGTGAGATAACACATGAACATTTGTGATGCTATATTCAAATGCTGATGGCCAGAAGGTGAGTGGAAGAGCACCAGATGAGGCTGGTGAGGTTTCAGGGGCATACCAGGCTGGGCTTTGCAGGCCAGGTTAGGGAGTTTGAATTTCACCCTCAGGACAATGGGAACCACTGAAGGATTTTAAGCAGGAGGTGACTTCATCTGGTGTGCACTGCTGAAACCGAAGGGGACCTCAGTGGAAGCTGGGAGCCAGACAGGAGGAGAGGGCATCACTGAGGTTGCACAGGTGAAAAATAAAGGTTGCTTAGACTACAGTAGCAACAGTGGCAATTAAGAGAAGTAGATGGTATTGAGAGACATTTAGGAGGTAAAACTGTAAGCCCTGGTGACTGCCTGGCTTTGGGAGTGAAGGCGCAGCCATTCTTAGCGTCTCTTCCAGCTGCAGTGTAAGCATGTGGCCTGCGGCTGAGTCCTCGGCCCTCTGGAGGCCTGCTCTGCTTTCTGGGAGAGGAGGCTGCAGGGATATTTGTGCTTTTCGAGTTTGTTGGATGATTTCAGATCCCTGACAGAGTTGCCATTAGCAGGTAATTCTTTTTACCACAAGGATGGACTTCTTCAGGACTGGAACTTGTATTACAGCTCTACTATCTTCCCAACGTACAAAGAAAGTCCACCAGATCACAGATTTTTGGCCTCATTATATCAAGGTACTGTTACAGGCACCTAATATTAACAGACTAGCTCAAAATAGACAACAAAGAGATCAGCAGATAGTGCCCAAAGTGGGGGACAGGAAAAGCCCAGGGTCATAGTTTGTGTGCTTTGTCGGCAGGCAACAGTCTAACGACATGTATTCCTGCCTGGGTTCAAATTCGGGCTCTGCTGCATCTCAGCTGTGTGACTCTGGCAAACTTCCCCACCACTGTGGGAGCACACAGATACGTTCTGTGTTCCAGCACTTAGTGGAGGTGCTTAAAACATAACTATTATACAAATAAATGAATGGGAATTGAATGAATTTACCAGTGAAGCAGGGGTTGTGACAAATGCCAGTCCATAAAAAGCCAGAAAACTGTAACTTCATCCCATTCAAGTAAGCAGTGTACTGTGGTAGGAGGACTATGATGTTCAGAGACTAAAGTTCAAGACCGAGTATGGCCCCTAAGAATGACCCTGGACGAGTTCCTGTACTTAGTCTCTCTGAGCCCCATCTCTTCAATAATGTGGGAGTAACAGTGACACACCTACCTTTCTAGTTTTCTTCATGGAGTTTACAATACAGAAGCTGCCCACCAAAGTATTGCAAATGCATTGGCTAGACTCGGTGTCACCGATCCTCCTTGCTAGTGGTGTGGCCTCAGGTAAGCTACTTGATTGCCCTAAAACCTAGTTTTTTTCCTTAATAAATTAGTAACAAAAAGCCTTTCTGTTTCTCTCCCATATCTGCATGGTGCCGAAAAGCTTATGGTCTCCTTGAAGGCAGATAGTGATAAAGAGTATGGATTCCAGAGATAGACTGTCTGGGGTCAAATCCTGGCACTGAAACTTACTAGTGTGTGACTTTGGGCAAGTTAACTTAAACTCTTTGGCCTCAGTTTCCCATATCTCTTAAAGGGGGATAATAAGAGTGAGTGTCATACAAGTATTTGTTATATAGATAAAAAGTGCAGCATTATGTCCCCAAATCTAGCATAGTATCTGACACATGGTATCATAGTGCTTAACTCTGGGTTAGTTTCCCTTCCTGATCCTGAACCTAGAACATGGCTCACCAACATGAAGAGCCATTCATCCTTTGTCTGCTTACCTACTAGATTCACTCTGAGATATGGAAGGAATGCCTCCCCTCACCCCAGCATTGATCTGGGTCCTAACTTGTGGCTCCTGTCCCAGTTCCCAGATACAATTGCCTAGCAAAGCACCTGTCTTCTCCGGCAGTCGGCAGGCTCCATCACACATTCTCATGCTGCCCCTGTCAGACATCGCTTAAACACATAATTACAGCCCAAGCTGAGGGTTATTTGCATTCTGCTATTGATGTTAGCATGACAGATTCAGCTGTCTCATCCATAACTCTGCAGAAATGCTCCATTATTCAATCCCAGTGAGCAGGGACGTTGACCATTAAATCAGCTAGCACAATTGAAGGGCCGTGAAAAGTCATGGCTAATTTGAAATTTTATTAGCTCTTGCCTGGTCTTGTTTACCACCAAAGCAGTCCCTGGAAGCCTGTGTTTTACCCTTTTATAAACATTCAGCTCTGTGGCACCTGGAAAGAACTGCTTCCTGTGAGAAGGATGTCTGCTCTCTAGTCCTGGGGGAGGTTAGCCAGGAATGACAGTCGTTCTTATTAATATCTATATTAAAATGATGATGATGATGATGAATTGCCACATTCATTGAGTGCCAGGCATTGTGCTAAATATATTACAAGGAATGCATCATTGAATCCTCTATGAAGTAGCCACTGTTGTCACTTTCATTTTAGAGAAAAGGAACCAGAGGCTCAAAGTGGTAAAGTAACTTGCTAAAGGTCACGTCACGTAGTCAGTGAAGAAGCTGACTCAGAATCTGAACTCAGTTCTTTCTGAGGCATGTAATGTTCTTTAAGCTCTGGGGAGACTTTCAGGAACTATTTCTTAAGCAGAGAACATGAATTTCTGAATTTCTGAGTCTTAGTGAAACACTACTCTTCTGTGCTCTTCCAGCCTCTTGGGCAACTTCCATCACAGTACGTCTCTTTCCAATATTATAATTTTGATTTTCTCTCTGTCCCCTGACCCCCATACTCTGCAACCCAAACGATGAGCTCCTAGAGATCAGGGGTTGTCTGATTCATTTCAGTATCCCAGGGCCCAGACCTGGACAGGAACAGTGACTGTAATCCACAGAGGTTTGAGGGATGAATAAATGACTGACCCATGTCAGTCCTGTCCCACTAATCCAGCATCCACATCACAGGACGCCAGAGTTTGACGGAGCCTTTTATTCTGTGATCGGTGGCCAAATGCGCAGTGCTTAAGAGAGCCCTCTCTCCAGGCAAACTACCTGGATTTGGACCCCAGTTCCCAATTCCCATGCAAACTGTGTGACTTGGTTCAACTTACTTAACTTCTCTAAACCTCAGTTTCTTCACATGCACAACAGGGGAGAAAAAGAAGGATGGTTAATTCTTTTTTTTTTTTTTTTTTTTATTATACTTTAAGTTCTAGGGTACATGTGCATAACGTGCAGGTTTGTTACATATGTATACTTATGCCATGTTGGTGTGCTGCACCCATCAACTCGTCAGCACCCATCAATTCATCATTTATATCACGTATAACTCCCCAATGCAATCCCTCCCTCCTCCCCCCTCCTCCCTCCCCATAATAGGCCCCAGTGCGTGATGTTCCCCTTCCCGAGTCCAAGTGATCTCATTGTTCAGTTCCCACCTATGAGTGAGAACATGTGGTGTTTGGTTTTCTGTTCTTGTGATAGTTTGCTAAGAATGATGGTTTCCAGCTGCATCCATGTCCCTACAAAGGACGCAAACTCATCTTTTTTTATGGCTGCATAGTATTCCATGGTGTATATGTGCCACATTTTCTTAATCCAGTCTGTCACAGATGGACATTTGGGTTGATTCCAAGTCTTTGCTATTGTGAATAGTGCCGCAATAAACATACGTGTACATGTGTCTTTGTAGTAGAATAATTTATAATCCTTTGGGTATATACCCAGTAGTGGGATGCCTGGGTCATATGGTACATCTAGTTCTAGATCCTTGAGGAATTGCCATACTGTTTTCCATAATGGTTGAACTAGTTTACAATCCCACCAACAGTGTAAAAGTGTTCCTATTTCTCCACATCTTCTCCAACACCTGTTGTTTCCTGACTTCTTAATGATTGCCATTCTAACTGGTGTGAGATGGTATCTCATTGTGGTTTTGATTTGCATTTCTCTGATGGCGAGTGATGATGAGCATTTTTTCATGTGTCTGTTGGCTGTATGAATAGCTTCTTTTGAGAAATGTCTGTTCATATCCTTTCCCCACTTTTTGATGGGGTTGTTTGTTTCTTTCTCGTATATTTGTTTGAGTTCTTTGTAGATTCTGGATATTAGCCCTTTGTCAGATGAGTAGGTTGCAAAAATTTTCTCCCATTCTGTAGGTTGCCTGTTCACTCTGATGGTAGTTTCTTTTGCTGTGCAAAAGCTCTTTAGTTTAATTAGATCCCATTTGTCAATTTTTGCTTTTGCTGCCGTTGCTTTTGGTGTTTTAGACATGAAGTCCTTGCCCATGCCTATGTACTGAATGGTACTACCTAGATTTTCTTCTAGGGTTTTTATGGTATTAGGTCTAACATTTAAGTCTCTAATCCATCTTGAATTAATCTTCGTATAAGGAGTAAGGAAAGGATCCAGTTTCAGCTTTCTACTTATGGCTAGCCAATTTTCCCAGCACCATTTATTAAATAGGGAATCCTTTCCCCATTTCTTGTTTCTCTCAGGTTTGTCAAAGATCAGATGGCTGTAGATGTGCGGTATTATTTCTGAGGACTCTGTTCTGTTCCATTGGTCTATAGCTCTGTTTTGGTACCAGTACCATGCTGTTTTGGTTACTGTAGCCTTGTAGTATAGTTTGAAGTCAGGTAGCGTGACGCCTCCAGCTTTGTCCTTTTGACTTAGGATTGTCTTGGCAATGTGGGCCCTTTTTTGGTTCCATATGAACTTTAAAGCAGTTTTTTCCAATTCTGTGAAGAAACTCATTGGTAGTTTGATGGGGATGGCATTGAATCTATAAATAACCTTGGGGAGTATGGCCATTTTCACGATATTGATTATTCCTATCCATGAGCATGGTATGTTCTTCCATTTGTTTGTGTCCTCTTTTATTTCACTGAGCAGTGGTTTGTAGTTCTCCTTGAAGAGGTCCTTCACATCCCTTGTAAGCTGGATTCCTAGGTATTTTATTCTCTTTGAAGCAATTGTGAATGGAAGTTCATTCATGATTTGGCTCTCTGCTTGTCTGTTACTGGTGTATAAGAATGCTTGTGATTTTTGCACATTAATTTTGTATCCTGAGACTTTGCTGAAGTTGCTTATCAGCTTAAGGAGATTTTGGGCTGAGATGATGGGGTTTTCTAAATATACAATCATGTCATCTGCAAACAGGGACAATTTGACTTCTTCTTTTCCTAACTGGATACCCTTGATTTCTTTCTCTTGCCTGATTGCCCTAGCCAGAACTTCCAACACTATGTTGAATAGGAGTGGTGAGAGAGGCCATCCCTGTCTTGTGCCAGTTTTCAAAGGGAATTTTTCCAGTTTTTGCCCATTCAGTATGATATTAGCTGTGGGTTTGTCATAAATAGCTCTTATTATTTTGAGATATGTTCCATCAATACCGAATTTATTGAGCGTTTTTAGCATGAAGGCTGTTGAATTTTGTCAAAAGCCTTTTCTGCATCTATTGAGACAATCATGTGGTTCTTGTCTTTGGTTCTGTTTATATGCTGGATTACGTTTATTGATTTGTGAATGTTGAACCAGCCTTGCATCCCAGGGATGAAGCCCACTTGATCATGGTGGATAAGCTTTTTGATGTGCTGCTGAATCCGGTTTGCCAGTATTTTATTGAGAATTTTTGCATCGATGTTCATCAGGGATATTGGTCTAAAATTCTCTTTTTTTGTTGTGTCTCTGCCAGGCTTTGGTATCAGGATGATGTTGGCCTCATAAAATGAGTTAGGGAGGATTCCGTCTTTTTCTATTGATTGGAATAGTTTCAGAAGGAATGGTACCAGCTCCTCCTTGTACCTCTGGTAGAATTCAGCTGTGAATCCATCTGGTCCTGGACTTTTTTTGGTGGGTAGGCGATTAATTGTTGCCTCAATTTCAGAGCCTGCTATTGGTCTATTCAGGGATTCAACTTCTTCCTGGTTTAGCCTTGGGAGAGTGTAAGTGTCCAGGAAATTATCCATTTCTTCTAGATTTTCTAGTTGATTTGCGTAGAGGCGTTTATAGTATTCTCTGATGGTAGTTTGTATTTCTGTGGGGTCAGTGGTGATATCCCCTTTATCATTTTTTATTGCATGTATTTGATTCCTCTCTCTTTTCTTCTTTATTAGCCTTGCTAGTGGTCTGTCAGTTTTGTTGATCTTTTCAAAAAACCAACTCCTGGATTCATTGATTTTTTGGAGGGTTTTTTGTGTCTCTATCTCCTTCAGTTCGGCTCTGATCTTAGTTATTTCTTGCCTTCTGCTAGCTTTTGAATGTGTTTGCTCTTGCCTCTCTAGTTCTTTAATTGTGATGTTAGAGTGTCAATTTTAGATCTTTCCTGCTTTCTCTTGTGGGGATTTAGTGCTATAAATTTCCCTCTACACACTGCTTTAAATGTGTCCCAGAGATTCTGGTATGTTGTATCTTTGTTCTCATTGGTTTCAAAGAACATCTTTATTTCCGCTTTCATTTCGTTATGTACCCAGTAGTCATTCAGGAGCAGGTTGTTCAGTTTCCATGTAGTTGAGCGGTTTTGATTGAGTTTCTTAGTCCTGAGTTCTAGTTTGATTGCACTGTGGTCTGAGAGACAGTTTGTTATAATTTCTGTTCTTTTACATTTGCTGAGGAGTGCTTTACTTCCAATTATGTAGTCAATTTTGGAATAAGTGTGATGTGGTGCTGAGAAGAATGTATATTCTGTTGATTTGGGGTGGAGAGTTCTATAGATGTCTATTAGGTCCGCTTGGTGCAGAGATGAGTTCAATTCCTGGATATCCTTGTGAACTTTCTGTCTCATTGATCTGTCTAATGTTGACAGCGGAGTGTTGAAGTCTCCCATTATTATTGTATGGGAGTCTAAGTCTCTTTGTAAGTCTCTAAGGACTTGCTTTATGAATCTGGCTGCTCCTGTATTGGGTGCATATATATTTAGGAGAGTTAGCTCTTCCTGTTGAATTGATCCCTTTACCATTATGTAATGGCCTTCTTTGTCTCTTTTGATCTTTGATGGTTTAAAGTCTGTTTTATCAGAGACAAGGATTGCAACCCCTGCTTTTTTTTGTTCTCCATTTGCTTGGTAGATCTTCCTCCATCCCTTTATTTTGAGCCTATGTATGTCTCTGCATGTGAGATGGGTCTCCTGAATACAGCAGACTGATGGGTCTTGACTCTTTATCCAGTTTGCCAGTCTGTGTCTTTTAATTGGAGCATTTAGTCCATTAACATTTAAGGTTAATATTGTTATGTGTGAACTTGATCCTGCCATTATGATATTAACTGGTTATTTTGCTCGTTAGTTGATGCAGTTTCTTCCTAGCCTCGATGGTCTTCACATTTTGGCATGTTTTTGCAATGGCTGGTACCGGTTGTTCCTTTCCATGTTTAGGGCTTCCTTCAGGGTCTCTTGTAAGGCAGGCCAGGTGGTGACAAAATCTCTAAGCATTTGCTTATCTGTAAAGGATTTTATTTCTCCTTCACTTATGAAACTTAGTTTGGCTGGATATGAAATTCTGGGTTTAAAATTCTTTTCTTTAAGAACATTGAATATTGGCGCCCACTCTCTTCTGGCTTGTAGAGTTTCTGCCGAGAGATCTGCTGTTAGTCTGATGGGCTTCCCTTTGTGGGTAACCCGACCTTTCTCTCTGGCTGCCCTTAAGATTTTTTCCTTCATTTCAACTTTGGTGAATCTGGCAATTATGTGTCTTGGAGTTGCTCTTCTGGAGGAGTATCTTTGTGGTGTTCTCTGTATTTCCTGAATTTGAATGTTGGCCTGCCCTACTAGGTTGGGGAAGTTCTCCTGGATGATATCCTGAAGAGTGTTTCCCAACTTGGTTCCATTTTCCCCCTCACTTTCAGGCACCCCAATCAGACGTAGATTTGGTCTTTTTATGTAATCCCATACTTCTTGCAGGCTTTGTTCATTTCTTTTTCTTCTTTTTTCTTTTGGTTTCTCTTCTCGCTTCATTTCATTCATTTGATCTTCAATCGCTGATACTCTTTCTTCCAGTTGATCGAGTCGGTTACTGAAGCTTGTGCATTTGTCACGTATTTCTCGTGTCATGGTTTTCATCTCTGTCATTTCGTTTATGATCTTCTCTGCATTAATTAGTCTAGCTGTCAATTCTTCCACTCTTTTTTCAAGATTTTTAGTTTCTTTGCGCTGGGTACGTAATTCCTCCTTTAGCTCTGATAAGTTTGATGGACTGAAGCCTTCTTCTCTCCTCTCGTCAAAGTCATTCTCTGACCAGCTTTGATCCGTTGCTGGCGATGGGCTGCGCTCCTTTGCAGGGGGAGATGCGCTCTTATTTTTTGAATTTCCAGGTTTTCTGCCCTGCTTCTTCCCCATCTTTGTGGTTTTATCTGTCTCTGGTCTTTGATGGTGGTGACGTACTGATGGGGTTTTGGTATAGGTGTCCTTCCTGTTTGATAGTTTTCCTTCTGACAGTCAAAAGGACTGTCTGTTGGTCTGTTGGAGATTGCTTGAGGTCCACTCCAGACCCTGTTTGCCTGGGTATCAGCAGCAGAGGTTGCCGAAGATAGAATATTGCTGAACAGCGAGTGTACCTGTCTGATTCTTCCTTTGGAAGTTTCCTCTCAGGGGTGTACTTCACCCTGTGAGGTGTGGGGTGTCAGACTGCCCCTAGTGGGGGATTTCTCCCAGCTAGGCTACTCAGGGGTCAGGGACACACCTGAGCCGGCAGTCTGTCCGTTCTCAGATCTCAACCTCCGAGTTGGGAGATCCACAGCTCTCCCCAAAGCTGTCAGACAGAGTCGTTCGCGTCTGCACCGGCCCCCGCTGTTTCCCCTGTTGGTCTTCAGCTGTGCGCTGTCCCCAGAGGTGGAGTCTACAGAGACAGGCAGGCTTCCTTGAGCTGCTGTGAGCTCCACCCAATTCGAGCTTCCCAGCGGCTTTGTTTACCTACTTAAGCCTCAGCAATGGCGGGCGCCCCTCCCCCAGCCTCGCTGCTGCCTTGCGGATAGATCGCCGCAGACTGCTGTGTTAGCAGTGAGGGAGGCTCCGTGGGCGTGGGACCCTCCCGGCCAGGCGTGGGATATATTCTCCTGGTGTGCCTCTTTGCTTAAAGCGCCGTATTGGGGTGGGAGTTACCCGATTTTCCAGGTGTTGTGTGTCTCAGTTCCCCTGGCTAGGAAAACGGATTCCCTTCCCCCTTGCACTTCCAGGTGAGGCGATGCCTCGCCCTGCTTCAGCTCTCGCTGGTCAGGCTGCAGCAGCTGACCAGCACCGATTGTCCGGCACTCCCTAGTGAGATGACCCCAGTACCTCAGTTGAAAATGCAGAAATCACTGGTCTTCTGTGTTGCTCGCGCTGGGAGTTGGAGACTGGAGCTGTTCCTATTCGGCCATCTTGCTCCGCCCCGGATGGTTAATTCTTTAGACTCACCAATCCGTCTCTACAGCCAAGTGTGAAGCACAAAACTTACCTTGGATGTCTTGTGACAATGAGATAAACATTTTCTAGAGAGGAACTTTCAGGCTGAGATTCTGTCTGCAAGCATGGGACCCAGCATGCATGCCTCCCCCACATAGGAACTGATAGGCCACACCATGGCTGTTTAATTAGTATTCGTGTCTCTCATTAGTTCTGCAAAGTTTGGTTTTGAGCTCTTTGAATATTTCCCTCTCCCTTTCTCTTTAGTGTTCGGGAAATTAACTACTAAATGCTTAAAGGATCTTCTCCTAGCTTTCATGTCTCTCAACCTCTTCCTTAATTTCCATCTTTTTATCTGCATTCTATCCTGATTTATTTCTTCAAATCTCCATTCTACTTCATTTATTTTCCCATCATTTGTGTCTGGTCTGCTGTTTAATTTGTTCTTTGGGTCATTAACTTAAATTATCTTACTTTAAAATTTCTGGATAGGCTATTTGGAACTTATCAAAATCCACCTGTTTCTTTCTTGATCTTGTCTTGTTCTGTGGTTTTTACACATCATTTTCTCTCTTCAGTCATTTAAACGTGTATTCATTTTATAGTCTTTTTCAGGCTGTTAAGTTCTTGGGAGTGGTCATCCTTCTGCACGTTGTAGTTGTTGACTCCAGCTCATGGTCAATCATTTCCTGTGTGTTCTATGATTCTGTTAATTCTCGGAGGGCTTGCCTTTCCTATGAGAATCTTGTGTGGTTGAACTAACCCTCCAGGGTGGCTTTCTGATTACGTCAGCTGGCCACCCCAGGGATACTGCTTGTCTGGGACCACTTTTCAGGTTGATTTCTTAGGTTGGAGTTCTAGGACTGCTCCAGTGTGTCAGTTTAGATTTCAAGGTCTTTTGAGGTATAGGCTTGGTCTCTTAGCACACCTCCCACCTCCAACAAGCTATGGCAGAGAAATGCCTCCATGTCATCCTTCTGGCCTAGTAGGCACCGTTTCTTTTTTTAGTCCTCTTCTCATGCGACTTGTAGCCTTTCAGGATCCCAGCTTTATGCGAGGCCTCAATTCCAACCTACCACTGTGGATGTGCCCTGTCTGCTGACTGTGAAATTATTCTGTTCTGAGTCTCCCTGGCGCTGATGATCCTGCACATCTTCCAGGACTGCTGTAGCTTGGGCTCCTGTGCCCACTGCTCTGGCCCATCAGCTTCATCTTGTTTCTAGAATCCAGGGCTCCCTTGTCTCCCTTTTATTCTTTGCTCAATTTTATCAACGAATGGTTGTACCTTATCATCAGAGAATCTCTGTATGACCTAGTTGGCCATTTTGCTGAAAATAAGAATTTCAGCAAGAGCTCTGAGCCTCAGTTCTCCCATCTGTAAAGTGAATCATCAAACTTACTTCATAAAGATGCTGTGAGAATGAGGCAAGATCATGGATGTGAGGCAGTTAGCATGATAACTAGCAACTAAGCAAGTACTTGGTAAATGATAGTTACAATTAGCTCCTGCCCAGGAGCCTCCCTTGAACCATATCCTGGTAACAGGCTCTTTTGCCCTACCCTGGCCCCTCCCTACACACACATTACAGGACAGCCCTTTCTGGACGATGCAGTTGGGCCTTAGAGAACTGAAGTGGATAAACATGGTCATAGCAATGCACTGTAAATTACGGTAGCAGAGGCCTCTGGGGATTTGCAGATTGGGGTCTTCCACAGTGGAAATATCACATAAACTGTGCTCTGATGAGAGGCTGTGGCACTGTGGAATGTCTTACTCCATGCTTCACAGGTGGGAGTGATTAATGCCTATACCTTCCTGTGGTGATGCTTCCTAATCATTGATTTAACAAATATTTGCTGAGTAGTAACTGCGGACAAAACTTCCACCAATGGAGGCAATTCTATGTAAATGAGACACACAAATGAGCAGGGCTCACAGCATTCTTTTCAAAGGCTGCAGTTTACAAGACCAGCTTCTGAGTAAAACTCTCTTTATATTTTCAAATGTAGCATATGGTGGCCTGAAACAGTGCATATGGCTGTTCTACAGTGAGGAAGAATGGCTCACAATTTAATTTTCTTAGGGGTAGATGACAAATTTTAGATGATTCACACTAAAGGACAAAAAAGCATGCTGTGGGGACAGAAATGTAATTTTTGGGATAGACTAGAAACATCAACATACAGTTTGGGGGATTCTCTGGTTTTGGGGTGGCTTGGAAACATTTATAGTTTCCAAATACTTCATATCTCACTTAATTGTATATTATACATAAGTTGGTTAACTTATAAATTCTCTGCATTTTTATATTTGCTATTCCCATTCAGAGACTCTCATTATCACAGCAGAAAAAAAAAATCAGGAAAGTAGAGGATTTGCTTCTATTCCCTTCAGATTTTCCATAAAACCCTCCTAAACCCCCACTTTTGGGAAAGAACATTTTTTTTCCCTAGAAATTTCCTTTTTCCTCAAAGTTCTGAACACATGCCCCCTTTTACATGGTGACAGTGAAAAGAGGCAGAAGAAAATGTGAAAAAGGCCAGGCAGGCCCTGGAGGCTAGGGGTGCAGCAATGCCGCACTCAAGAGTGGCCCCTGATGGGGAGTGGAGGGCAAAGAAAAGGGGAAAAAAGAAGCGGGGGGCAGCATCTGGGGGCACTAAATGAAACACTCCAAAGTGGTTCACATACACCTGACCCTTGAACTTGAAGCTCTGTGGTGCTCACACGCTGCTGGTACATGGAGGGCTGGCTTCTCTTAACATTTTCATCTATGTGTTCTGGCTGGAGGATGAAGGCCCTGCCATCCTCTCACTGAGATCCCTCTTCAATGCCTACCTTGCAGGTAGGTGTCAAATGACCTGGAGAACTAGGGAAAGGGGTGCATGGGAGAAAGATATCCAAGCTAGATGCCTGAAGACCCAGCCTCTCTCCTGTATCTGCCCTTCTCTAGCCATGAGACCCTGGGCACATCCTTCCTATGCCCAAGATGCGATTTACTCCTGTGAAACCAGGATACCAGTCTCTGCCAGCCTCTCAGGATTGCTGAAGAGCTCCAGGGTTTAAAAGAGTGATCGAGTAAGTCAACAAAAGAAATTTGAGTGTCTTTTGCATGCTGGTAACTGTTCTCTGGAGCCTGCTCTGGAGACAGGGGCTGGGCGCAGACATGGGCCAAGTCCTCTGCTGGCCACGTGGTCCTTCTTTGAGTGAACAGTTGTAGTACTGACTAGAAGTAGCTTCCTGTTTGTTGTGTGACCTTAATGGTGGCCAGTGAGTGGTGGGTCCTTAGGCCCCTCATTTCCCTTTCTTGTGTCTGCATCCGCATCGGGGAGGCCAAGGGTACATGGGATAGTCTCAAGTCGGTGGGCCTGCCTGATGGCCACCTCCTGGCCTTTAAATGCCAGAGACCTATGTCCCCTGGTGGCCAGCCTGCTGTGACTTTCACAGGAAGTAAAAGGTATGCAGGAGCATGTTATTAAAGATGGGGGTGAGGCCAACCTTCTCACCTTTACGAATAAGGACACTGGGGCTCAGGTTATGTAATTCCCCTGACATCGTTCTGCTAGTTAAAGAGCAGAGCTGGGAATTCGGTCCATTATCTTTCTGTATATCCAGCTGTCAGGCACAATTCCACAGTGGACAACTCTTTATAGCAATGCTCTGGATTTTCTGGCTCCCAAGCTCTGTCGCCTCTCCACAGGGGGCAGAAATTGACTTGTTTATTTCTGTATCTCAAATGCATAGCACAGTGCTTTGCACACAGTAAGCATCACATTGGTTGAATGAATGAATAAATGCATGCATTTTTTATGTGAGAATCTCAAATTAGACAGCTCCATCAGCTTGACAGGGCCCATCAAGGTCCATGGGGTGTGATGGAAGCCATTCCCTACAGGAGGAGCTCATCCCTCTCTTTAGAAAAGAGACACAGGGAACATGCCTGTTAACGTTCACTTAGCACCCATTATGGCTGACAGGCCCTGTTGTTAGGTACTGGATGTTCAGGAGTAAAACAGAGTCACGCCTCTAAAGGATTTGGTGTAGTGGGGTAGACAGAGACAACTGAGTACTGGAGAAGAAGGAAGCAAAAGGGGCTGTGGAAGCTCAAAGGTGGTACCCCAACTCAGACTGGGGGCTGGGTTATTTCCTGGAAGACAGAATGCTTGCACTGAATCTAGAAGAATGGGCAAGGATAAAAGGAGAATGGGGGTGTGGGCTGGGGCAATGTGGGACAATCTGTGGTCTAGTAAGCTCTTTGTACCTTAGTTGTTTGCATAGTTCCTTAACCTCACAGCCCCATGGACAGTGTATAGCAAGCCTATCAGTCTTTCTGCAGGCTTAACTCTTCCTTGGCTTGACGACCCATTAGCCAACCTTATCTCCTTCTTGTCTGCAGTCTGACCACAGAACTGTTTTACAAGAGCATTTGCGGAGGCCCGGGGGCTGGAAGGTGGAATGTGTCTCCCCTTCTGTACATACTAGGGAGAAGATTTTGTCATTTGCTATAATAAATTCTGTGCCTCCTTTCAAAAGGCTTGCAAAGTCTTTATCTTCCCCTTGGAACACAAGATTTTTAAAGGTCAATTTCTCTCTTGTCTCTTATCATGAGAAATGTGGTTTAGAGATAGTTTGAAGGGTGACCAAATTCTTTGGCTTTATGTGAACTCTCCCTTCCAGCAATAGGAGATGAAGAGGAAAAGGGAAGACAGAGACCTTTGTTCTCAGTTTTCCTGAAATTTCTCCTTCTAGGTTGCTTCTCTCAATTATCTATTGCAACAATCTATCCAAGATTGTTTTTTCATGGGGCCAAGAGCACCAAAAGAGATTATCATACCTTGAAGCTGCTTAAAGATCCTTTATCAGAAAAGGCTTGGTTGCTTAAAATCCAGTGGAGTTTTTATCCTGGAGGCCTTTAAAAAACATAGGTTCCAATCTAATCCTAGCTCTCCCACTGAGCCACTGAGTGACTTTGGGCAAATCATTTCAGTTCTCTGAGCCTTAGTTTCCCTGTATGTAAATGTGTGCCTTGCAACTTTGTTGTAAAGGCTGGAGACATGTGTGCAGAGTGTCTAGCACAGTGCCTGGCACTCAGGAATGTGCTCAACAATGGCTGTTGTTTTCCTTTACGTACGTTTGGATTCTTTTCTAGCAAAGAGTGTGTAACAGTTTGGAATACAGACTTTAACAAAGAAAATGAAAAAGATGAAAACATATTATATAGAGAAATATACCATAATCTTACATGAAAAAATAGAATGTAAAATTTTGTAGAGGACATAATTCCAATTTTTAAAAATAATTATTTACAAATACATATGTTATAATAAATATCATGTTTTTGTGATTACAGGTGGAAAGGAGCAGGAGAAACAACTGATATCTGTAGTTGATAAACTAAGTCTTAGAGTTAAGTTGAGTACGTCACTCAAGGTCACACAGTGAGCAAATCAGGGAGCCAGGAGTTGAATCCAGACAATCTGGGTACAGATCCTGTACTTTTAATCACTGTGCTATGTTGCCTCTCAGGACCTTTAAATATATAACCTGTGATCCTCACAGCAGCCCTGCAAGGTGGGCATTATTATCCTCATTTTACAGTGACTTAGCATCTTTGGGACATGGTATTACCATCTTTGAAATGGGTATGAATAAACATCCCCATAAATGGGTAAAATGAGAAGATGCATGTGTCTGCACTTAGTAAGTACGTACTCAAGGCACACAGTATGAATGGGGCACACCTTCTTTGTCAAGAGGGGCACACAGAGGCTTCACTTTGAGTGGGTGAGTTAGGGCCCCTCTGCTTGTCTGCCTTCTGGTCCCTCTCAGGAGCCAGTGCCCAAGGTGAGAGCATTAGGAGACCGGCGGTCATTGAGTCACATGAAGGATCTTGTTTCCATGTTTAAATCTAGCCAAAAATCATACATGAAAACAAAAACAAACCAATAAAGCTACTCCCTGGCTCAGTCATACTGTTTAGCTCCGTTTTTTTTTTTTTTTTTTTTTTTTTTTCCAGACAGAGTCCTCCTCTGTTGCCCTGGCTGGAGTGCACAGACACAATCTCAGCTCACTGAAACCTCCACCTCCCAAATTCAAGTGATCCTCGTGCCTCAGCCTCCTAGGTAGCTGGGATTACAGGTACACACCACCAAGCCCAGCTAATTTTTTGCATTTTTAGTACAGACGGGGTTTTGCCATCTTGGCCAGACTGTTCTCGAACTCCTGGCCTCAAGTGATCTACCCACCTCAGCCTCCCAAAGTGTAGCTTTTTTCTTTTTGTCTCATCATTTAAAAACACTGTTGTAGCATTCTTAATGAAACTTGAAATTCAAGTTTAATTTAAATTGTGTTGTTTTAAACCCAGCAAATTGGGAAAGAAGAGTAACCAGGTATTCTTAGATAACTTGAAGGGCTACAGGGGTCTACAATGGGCCATATGTCTGAGATCTGGACACAGTGAGAAGCTCTAATGTCACCAGACCTCACATACTCTGGCAGTTTCTGCGACCGGCCAGCTGTGTGACTTCTGCAAAATACTCGCTAAGCTTCCTTTTCCTTATCATGAGGGAATAGTAAGGGGATAATAAGGCCACATTCCTCACAGTGTTATTGGGTGGATGCACAATTGCTTTGCAAACTGTAAAGTGACATACAAGTTATTACACTCTCATAAGCTTTGTGGTACTGCTGCAGCCTACTTAAATCTGAGTAAGTACTCACACTACACTTCTAGGTGGAGTATAAATCACTAGGAGAAGGCAGAAGTGCTCTAGGTTCACAAGGCCATGTGGAATGGCTGAAGAATCTAGTCCAGGTCATGTAATGACTTGCTTTGTGACTATGATGTGTGTGATGTCACCTCTCCTCTCTGGGCTCCAGTTGTCCTGTCTGTAAACATGCAGGAGAGGGAGTTAAAGTCAATGTTCTCTAATGTCCCTTTCAATCCTGTTACTCAACATTAAACTCTGTTAATTCCTTCTCCAAGCCTTGAGTCATATCATCTAAGAACAACCACTCAATGAGACTCTAACACAATTTCTCTCCAGCCTGAATGATTTATCTGGGATTATGCTGTATACCCTGTCGTGGCTGAAATAAAGGCACTTATTTAATTCTGCTTCCATTAGACTGAGTCATTTGGATGATAATTTCTTACAAATGACTGTGAGTTTCTTGAGGGAGAAAGACTGGGCCACGTTCACTGGTCTTTACGTCTCCTTGGAAAGGAGCATGGTGCCTTGTAGGTAGCAGGAGCCCTACAAAGGTGTGCTTGGCTGAAGTGAAGGTAGCCCAGTGCAAATATGGCTTACTCATGTGCTCCTTTCTTCCTCTCTCCCTCCACTAAAACTGCCCCCATTTGGCCAAGGCTCAGAGTAATAAAGAGGCCAGTGGAGATAATTCTTACTACCCCTGGCACTTGGTGACAGTCCACTCTCTAAGGTTGCTTCATCTATGCCACCCTGCAAAGCAGGGGTCCTCGGCACCTTCCCCTTGGCTCCCGCAATGGGTGGAGAGCCCACTGAACTGAGAGCGCCCTGAGGTGAGACGTTTCCTCATTTCATAGTTGAGAACCCGAGGTCAAAGACCCTCAACAATTTGGCCTTCCCAGCTGATTCTATTCCCAACCATGATGACCCATGGGATGTCTTCCTGACTGAACTGAAAGTCCCATGGGACAGAAATCACATCACAGTTCCCAGGAAGGCACCCAGGCATCTGATATCAGTTGAATGAGTGGATGCTTCTTTATCCTGGCAATTGTCCCACTGCATTGCAATTACTTCCTGTTTTTCTCTCTCCCTCTAGATTGTGACCTTCACAAGGGTAGGGACTGTGTCTTATTTATCTCTGAAGCCCCAGTACCCTGGACAGGGTCTGATACAATGTCGACACTTGGTTAACATTGGTTGAGTGAGTGAATAAACTATGTGCAAGCTCATTTCAGCCCATAACATGCTCCAAAAATGCAAGTGGCATATTCTCCCACAATTGGGGATTTTTCTGGTTGATCTTTTCCACTTCCTACTGGCTCATCTCTCAGAACAGCTGGAGGAGGCTCTATTCCCCTGGGGTCTGGATCAGGCCCATTTCCTATGAGAAGAACCTCTCTCTCCCTGCAGAGCTGTGGGCTTTGGGCTATGGTATGCCCATGCCCCATGTTACCAATGGTGCATTCTTGTGCTAGGAGGGCTGGCTCTGAAGTATGGCAAACAAAGGATACACTTGAATTGCATTTCATGGGAGAGAATCAATGAGCCTTGTTCTATAACCTATACTTGTATGTATACTGGTAGGGAGAGAGGTGCGCTCTTTCCCCACATTTCCTAAAGATATGCAGTTATTTCGCTGCCCAGATGTTCAACAGCTGTTTGAAGGCTTTGGCCAAGACTTTTGACTCATGAGAAGGGAATGGTGGCTCTTCTCCCCTTTTCTTCTATTACATGAGTGTTACTATTAGTTACTGGAATTGTGCCTACACAGACAAAGTGAAGGGGAATGCTGAGGAAATCATGCAGATAATGTAGGCTGACATCTCTTTCCTATGAAGAGCAAATATAAATGCACTTTACCTTGCCTGAAGACAGGGGTGCTTGTTGCCCTTCCCTGTTTAGTCCTGGCTTGGCCATTAATGATGTCCCTGAATAGAGAGCCTTTTCCTTTCCAGGAAACTGCTACCCATCCAAGTGTCACCTTCTTGAAGATTGCTTTCCTACTCCCACAACAACCAATATATAACTCTACAACAGCACTTATCACAGTTCATTAGCATTTAACTTTCGGTCTTTCTCCCCCATTTGAGGTCCTGGCGTACAGGGACAGGACTTCCTTATCTCTATGCCTAGCATAGGGCCCAATTCTAAAAGAAGAACTCTGGATATTTATGGAGCACAAAAATTAATGAACTCCACAAGTTTCAGATTGATTAAGGAACATTTCAACCCTCCAAGATCTCAGGAGAACATAGACCTTCTGTTTCTGCCTAGCTACTGTGGCCAACCCCACAAGCTCCTTGTTGGCAATTGCTCCACTGGGCCCGGGCCTGGGTGCATCAGGCCCAATTACCTCCTGGATTTAGGCAGCAGGCGGAAGGGCTGAAAGCTGCCTGGCTCAAAGACCAGTGCTCCGAAACAGCCCTCTCTAGGCTGCTGAAACCCACTCAAGGCAAATAGACCACAGAAATCACAATATCACATACTTGGCCTTTTAATTCTTACGGTGCTTTGGGGTTTGAGAATCCCTCTAAATAGAAAATTCCCAAAGGTTAGAATGCCGAGTTTCTGACCTATTGATTTCCTACACTGTGAAACATATTAAAATCCTTTGGTATCAATATTAGGGAGCCACATAGACTTGTTTGGACTAAGCCAACCGTTAGGCCATCATTAGGAAGAAAGGGTTAACTGTTTTGGTTTTTTTCAGATCTTTATCTTTTCATTCTCCTAATAACCACCTGCGAGTGGGAGAATCAGGAAGGACTGATGTATCTTCCAGGTGGGAAAGTAGAACACATTATGGTTGTATTTACCCAAGTTAATGCAACAGAAAAATGAAGGCTAATTCTATGACTAAGATAAGGACTGAAATGGTACTTATGGGCCAGCTGCAGCTGCCTCATTTTATTAACAGGGAGAGTGAGGCCCAGAGCCACCAAACAGCATGTGTAAGGATGCACAGGGAGTCAAAGCCAGAGCTGGAATTAGAACTCAGGTCTTCACTCTCAGCTAATGAATGTTCTAAAAGATGAGCACCTCCTTCCTTGGGCTTTGACTGTCTAGCATTTTAAAAAAACCCAAAGCAAAAGCCATTTCTATTACAAAAGGTGTCTACTGGTGTGCAGTGAGGGTAACCTCCAGAATCAGAGGAGAAGAGACCTTGACCAAAGGTAACTCAACCTCCCTCCCCTGGAGAAGTGTCCCTCTGCAGCTTCTGTGATAAAGAATTAGATGGTCTCTTCTTATCTATCTCCAGTGAGGGGGACCCATAACTTTGCCAGACATCTCATCCTACTGCTGAATAGTTAGAAACCTCTTTCTTCCATATGCCTTCTCCTCTATACTGACTGCTGGATATCAATTACTTTCATTTACATTAGTTAATTTTAATTGATTCAAATGGAACACCTGTGACCCACACTCATCCCCCTAAGCCACATATGCAGTTTTTTTGCTTGCACCGCAGGTCCCCCTGACTGGATGACTGGTGTGTTGGTGGCCTGTTAGCTCAGTAATACCCATTCTCCACTCTGGGCCTCTTACCCTCTGGAGCCGCCTGGAGCCCATTGGTGCCAGAGCCCTACCTCCATCGTTGTCTTTGCTGTCACCGCAGGCAGTCTCCATGGAAGTGTCACAGCCAGCTCCTCTCCAGCCCAGCTGGCAGACGCAGTGCCAACCATTCAGGTCTAAGGTACATCTGCCGTTGCCATTGCACAACCCAGGGCAACCCTCTGAAAGACAAAGTACAGAGTCGAGGTCTGATCACCCAGAGTCAACCGCCATCACACACACTCACACGCTACCTGCCAACTTGCAAAATGCCTTCATATCCATCAGCACACGAATGCCCACAGCAGCCCAGGGAGGCAGGTATCACTAGGAATTGCCACTTTACAGAGAAGGCAACTGAGGCTCAGAGAGGTGAAAGGACTTGCCAAGGTCGCACAGTCAGAAGTGGCAGGGACAGGGTTGAAACCCACACCTTCTGTATCTAAAAGCCCTCTTTCAAAAGTGACCGGGATTCTGGAGCTGGAGTCAGTGGATGTCGGCCTGTCAGAATCTAACCAATAGAACTTTTTGCCTGATCCTTGCTTCCTGTTCATTCTCATGTGTTCCTCTTATCTCTGGCAGCTGTTTAGCACAAAGGAAACACCTTTGTGTTTACTCCTCGCTTCCTTCAGCACTTCTGGGTATCATTCTAAAGGGCGTTATTTTTTCCAACTCTTATAGTAGGTCAATTTTATTGGACCCTAGGCTTTTCATTTATTTTGTCTTATTTTCTCCTAAACAACTGTCTTTGCTTTGAGGAAGAGGGCTTGGGGCTTTTTCTTACCATCTTGTCTACAGCTACACTTAGAAAAGGCCCTGCACCCAGAGGAGCTGTGATGGCCATTGTGAAACGCTAACTAGGGCTGTCTGTGAGTGCAACGCAGGTACAGCCAGGCTGCTCTGCTCTCATTACACTCATATGCACATCTGCCTGCCTGTCTGTCATTTATTAAGCATCTTCTTTGGGCTTAATAAATAAGAATAAGACCTATTCTTGTTCATGAGGTGCATAAAGCCTATCAAAGGAGACAAATTTCTATAGACAAAAAATTTCACTGCTAAATGCCCTAAAGGAGACGTACAAAATATGGTGGGAACTTAACACAGGTGTGGCCATGTGAGAGGGCTATAGATGATTTGATCAAGAAGGGTCAGGCAATATTTAGATGTTGTGTTGGTTCTGCTTGGACCATATTATAAAGTGGGGAAGTTTAAAAAAAAATACTATTAAAGTAGATTTGCAGGTTTTTTGATTGCCACATCTTTAAACCTCTCCAAGTTTGTGGCTCAGAAATCTATGTTGAGAATATGTTAAGTTACATGGTTCACTTCAGCTTCTATCGTGCCACTTGGTTTTCACTCAAGTCCTTATATTAACAATCCTGCCAACCCCCTTCTCCAAGGGGCTATCAAAAACCACCTGTCCCTGGCAAGGCTTCCATCTCTTCTCTGCCTCTGCTCAGTCTTGGGAGAGGTATGGATGTGAAAGCACTGTGTCAGCTATAAAGCTTCATTTGTTTTGTTATTATGAGCAGCAAAGTGCTCCAAATATGGCTGCAAACTGAATCTTCTGCCGTGAAGTAATGGGAAATTGACTCATTATTCTTAAATGGGACAACAAATGTGAAAGTGGCTGCCCAGTACAAGATCTGGGCCAAGGTAGCCGCTCACTAAATGGCTGATCAATCAGAATCTAAAACTTGAGTGTTTCAAGGACTTTTGATAGTTGACCGTTATTCCAAAGTAAAAGAAAATAACATGTTTATTTCCACTTGAGATGTTCATCACAACAACCCATGAATCTGGCCACTGTGTTTTCCATTCAAAGGAAGAAACATGTAACAGTTGTATACTCCAGCCTAGGAGGGGTTCCTCCAGAAGTGTTTGTAGACTATGGGTTTCTGTATAGCAGGAGCCTGCTGGGAAAGATGGGAGGCTACCAGCATGGCCACCCCAAAAAGTGATTGAGAAAGAAGTTTTAAAAGTGAGCCCCAGGAGCAGAGCTGTGACACACAGGTGGCTATCCAGGCACTCTGACACAGTTGCTAACATCAGCCACCTTTAGTGATCTAAACAATCACAGTTTTCTCTTTTCCTCAATTAGTCTCATGTCAATGTTTGTCTGTCCAGCTGGGACTTGTTTTCAATTAAGTCTCGTTTGTATTTGGAATTAGTCTTGGAGGAAGTAGGGTCTGATCTTTAAGAATGGTAGCTGACTGCTTTCTTTTGCTGTAAGATAAAGCCTCTTATAAGAGACAAAGAGTATGTCTTGCGTAAGAGCACAAGCTTGAGAGGCATATCAGAGTTTGGCTGTACCACTCAGTGGCTGTGTGACTCAGGCACGTTATTGAATTTCTTTGAGCCTCAGTCTTTTTACTTATAAACTGTGGTTGTTGGGGGGGTTAAATAAGGTATGCATGATGCACAAAGCCTGGCATACAGCTCAAACATAATATCTGAATCTTCTACTCACCTTTACCTTCTCTCTATTTTGGGCAGAGGGCATATAATATCATATGTTGTACCCATAACCTCAGGTGGGGCTCACAGAAAGGCAAAATAGGAAACTGAGGCAGTTATCTAGATCAGAGTCAGCAAACTTGTTCTGTAAAGACCCAGAGAATAAATAGTTTAGGCTTGTGAGCCATATGGTCTCTTGCAATTACTCAACTCTGCCATTATAGCTTGAAAGCAGCCATTTTAAAATGAATAAGCATGGCTGTGCTCCAACGAACTTGATTTACAAAAATAGGTGATGGGCCCGATTTGGTCTGTGGGCTGTAATTTGCCAACCTCTGGTTTAGATGCTTCAGGATGGTGAGACAAAGACAGCTGCCACATACTGAGGGTCTACTAGGGCTGGCCACTGTGCTAGGCACTTTATATAGATTTCTAAAATAAGTAAATTTTTGTTAAAAATATTCAGATCCTGATTTTCTAGGGCAGATCCAACTTTACACCATTTAATCCTGAATTTTTAATAAAAGCCATGTGTCGTAATAGAGTGAGGACTTTGGAGGTGGATCAGCCTCAGTTCAAATCCTAGCACCATCATTTTACTTACTACCTGTGTTATAACTGGCAAATTATTTAACTCTAAGCTTCAGTTTTCTCATCGGTAAAATGGAGATAATACCTGATTCTAAGAGTACTTGAGAGTATTAAATGAGATAATATATACCAATTATTTATCACAGTGGGTAACATACATAGGCATTCAATAAATGAGAGCTGTTATTATTATTATTATTATTATTGGATTTACTTGTTTTAAGTTTGTATAACTTCACTAAGAAATTCATAAACAAGAAAATAACCCTTTGCCAGCCCAAGTCGTATAACGTTTAGGTCAAAAGCTATGGTCCTCATAAATAAATCCTTGCCAAAAACAGTCAAGACAAGCACTGGGCTTGTCTCATGGCACCATGAACATGCAGTGCAGTGAGAGGTGGCACGATGGGTTCAGGATTGCGAGTCCCAATGCAGGCCACCATTCATGCTTTCCTAGCATACTGTACTTCTCTCAATAGCAACAGTCCCAAGGATACTTAAATTATCAATTCTGCAATTAGTTTCATTGTCTTACTTCTTCCATTAGAATGTACCAGTGCCTGCACATAGCAGACACTCAATATATATTTGTTAAAATGAATCAATGAGAGGGACAAGAGACCTGGGTTCTGGCCTAATATGGGGGGAGTTGGGAAAGTTACTTTCTCTCTTTGGGTCTCAGTTTCCCCATTTATAAGATAAGGATTTGGATGAGATGATCCATTAGGTCCTTCCGGCATAACTGACCCAATAGAGAAGGTCAAAACAACTTCAAGTTAGTTGATTCTGTTCTTAAATTCAACCAACTTTACTCAGTACCTGGCGGATTCTGGACTTTGTGTTAATTCACAGAGATGAGATATATCATCTGCCCTAAAATTTTTTATATTCTCTTTATTTATACCATACTTTGTTCCAGGAAGGGTTTAAAATAGGTCTCATAATCACAAACCATACTTCTCAAAGTGAACCTTGTGAAATAGTAGTTCTATGAGGTCTTCAAGAACAAGCTTCTGCAGTCAAATAAGTTTGGAAAACGTTGCATTCTATACTCTTATTGTAGAAAGTCACACTGAATATCAATATATTAAAGGCTCCAAGAAGTCTTAGAATAAAGAAAGCTGCTTATTTCATTACTACTGCATTTTCCAATTTGACTTCAGAACTCTTTCCCCCACCCAGTAACCTGTGTGATATTCCATTCCATAGAACACCCTCAGGGAAGCCCTGCTCTAGTGAACTCCTGTGGGCACATGGCATCTTGGGCACATAGTCCATGCTGCTCTGAGGCTGTCTGAAAATATCATCACCAGACCTTTAGTGGGATTAGGTCAATGAATCATTGAGGTGCCAGTTTGGAAGATGTGGAGCAGGTGTTCTCAGGGAGGGTTAACTCCAGATGTGGAATCACAGAGAATCACAAATGTGGAAATCCACAGTCAATTTCTTCAAATGGACCAAGTGATACCCTAAAGATCTGCACTATCCTCTAAGTTTCAGAGGGACTGTGAGTACCTGTGGGTGGAACAAGGTTTGCTTTCATCCAGCCATTTGCTTCTGGGATAATCACACCCCTAATAGCCAGCATTATGAAGCCTCCTCCAGGATGCCTTGCTGACTTTCTTAAAGCAATATGTCCATCCTTACCCACCGAGGCTAATTCCACAAACCCTGAAACTCATCAATAATTCAGAGAGCCCACGTGACATTAATAATCCCTTCTGGAAAGACTCACACCAGGCATTTGCTAGAGTCAAAATAATGCAATTTTAAAGTTTAGAGAAGGGCTAACAAAGCTTTTCAAAAGGAATGATGCCCTTTGAATTGTAAAGAACCACTTTATCTTCAATCTCCTGCTTAGGCCTATGAAGAAGTCCCCCTTGCAGCTAGCACCAGGTATGATTAGAAGACTTTCAGAATCCTTGAAGGTATTTATTTTTTAGTTAAGTGGCATGGATGCTATGCAATACACTTATCATATATCAAATGGCCCATTTCTTTATGTTTCTCTTACTGGTCCTCTTATACTTTTTTCTCTCTCCATATTCACTTCCCTAGACAAAGCCATCATCATCTCTTACCTAGATGAGAGCAATAGTCTGCTAATCGGTTTTCTTGTTCTCAATAGTCCCCCCTCAATTCTCCTTTCACAATAGGGCCAGACTGATCTTCCAAATCACAAATGTGATCTAGTTATCATCTTGCTTTTAAAAACCTTCAGATGCTTTCTTATACCCTTATGTTAAATTCCACAATCTATAAGGCCCCAACAACCTAAGTCAGTGGGGTGGCTACTTGCTAAGTGGTGGCCTTTGGACTTCCCCTGCCATAACTCTCATCACACTTCGTTGGAATTATTTGTTTTAGTGTCTTCTCTGCTAGACTGCAGGCACCTTGAGAGCAGGGACCATATCTGTTGTGTGGTATTCATATTTCCTAGCACTTAGGAGTTCAGCAGATTTGTTGAGTAAACATTGTTTCTTTAGTCTCTACCAAAGCAACTGGGAAGCAATGAACAAAATCTTGCCCATCTTTGAACAGTAAAATACTCTACTCTGACAAGACCTGAGCTTCCATGAGACAGATCTCTGAATTATTTTTTTAGAATTAGTATCCATTATACCAAAATATCAGCCAGATGAGTGCTTGGGTCAGACCTAGATTTTGCCAAGAAACATTTGCCTTTTAAAACAAGTTATGATTCATTGACCTAATCCAACTAAAGTTCAGGTGATGATATTTTCTGAACTAAAGATCAGAGCAGGTGATTTGAGAAAGAACACAGGCCACTTCCCAGTGAGGGTGCCAGTTTGGAAGATGTGGTGTGGAGGAAAATATATTGGAAATTATGGACATTCTTGGTGACTTAAGGTGATGGAAGATAGAATGTTGAAACATGGATAAAGCCAGGAAATGCAGAGTCCTGGTTCTGCTACTTATTAGAAGTGTGAGCCAGGATGACCCACTCAGCTTCTCAACTTCAGCTTCCTTTTTCAGTCAAACGGGTATCATATCTATTCCCTTAAAAAAATCACATGACTCACCTAAGACTCATGGATGTGAAAAAACTTCACATAGTAGGAAAATTTTCCATCAAATAGATGGTAACATGATAAAATTTAGCCCACCCTGAAGAGTCCTCTGCTAATGAAAATTGTGAAATGCCTGTTTTAAAGAGGCTCTGAGGTACTACTCTTTCTTGCTGGAATGATTTTATTCTCAGTTGAGGACTAGCACATGAAATATGAAGACCCTTGCTCCTCCTCCATCTGATGGATCCTATGCAACACCTTTGCTGTAGTTGGCAAAGCTGTCCCAGCTGAAAAGCATTTAGTCAGTTATGTTTCCCCAAAACCCTTTCCATAAGTTTTAAAACAGCTGTTGCTATCTCTTATTAAAAGCCAATTTAGCATTTTCCTTTACGGTTTCAAAAATTAATCTAGCTAATGAAGTTCTTCTTCAAATTAAGGATGAGAACAAGTATATGATGAATAAAGCAGTATAATTCATACTTATTGAGCATAATTCCTGCCTATATACTAAGCACTTTGTATTCATTACTTCACTTAATCCTCATACCACCCTTATGAGGTGGGTCCTGTTAGCAAGATAAGTTAAATCACTTGTCCAAGGTCACTTAGTTCACTGAGTGTTGAAGCTGGGATTCAAACCCAAGCAGTCTGACTCTAGAATATGTGTCCCTATCTGCTGAGTACATATTTTGTACCAGGTGCTGTGTTAGGGCCTGAGAACAAAAAGATGAAAATGACATGGTATTTCTCCTCAAGGAGCTTAGAGTCTTTTAAGAGCACACATATCTGATTATTCTGAGACTTATTCTTAGATCAATGTGGCCAATTTGGAAAATCAGGTACCACCTAACTAATGTAAATGTTTAAAATGGAAGGAGTTACTTTGCCTTTAGGGAATACTCTTCAAAGACAAAACTTACCAAAGTCAGGCCTTCTCTGAAAAGGAAAACAAACAAACAGACCATCTGCTCCCTGAGTTGGGGGTCTGTTTGTCCCCTTGTCTCCAGACCCTGGCACAGGTGCCTAGTACACAGTGGGTGCTCCATAGATGCTTGTTGATGAATGAACACAATAGTACTACAAAGTAGTCCTTAAAATTTCTTAACTTGCTCTTGGGTGTCTTCCTCTCCCAGGCCACCCACTCTGGTTGCCAGCATCTTAATTCTGGTGGACCAGGTGCCACAACAGATGGGCAGGGTGACATGAGATGGGGTGGAAAGAGTGAAGGGTGTATGTACATGGGGCAGGGGGGAGGGAAAAACAAAAGTACAATGGTATTGTTAGAAACAGATCTAAGCATCTGTGACACTCCAGGTATATCAACCACCTTGTGACCGAAAACCCATCCCCTTTGGGCAATGGATGTTGCGACAAAACTGGGGATGCAGTAGCATCCAGACATCATGCTTATGCAGTGTATATACATTTTTATATACACACTTCTTTATGCTCAGACACAAACACACACACAAAAACAACAGGAAAATAGAGGAAGGAAGACCATACCTTTAACTACCCTATCCAGATAGTGAGCTAGGGAGATAAAAGACAGGACATTTAAGGTAGGATCGAGTAAGTGCAATATCGCCTGTCACATAACCATGCCAGATGCTAAAGAGACAAAGGGATTGTGCCCCACGTTTGGGACAGGCCTATGCGACGGTGGGGAAAATAAAACCAAAGATAGGACGACACGAGAGAGGAGGAGGGAGAGCAAGCATTCTCCAGGGATGGCCAAAAGGAACTTCAACTCATTCTGTGATCCAGGCATTTGGAAATGTGATCATAGAAACAAGAAGACATATGAATAAGGAAAACAGACAAAGAAGGATGGGAAGCTGCAAAAGTGGCCGCACTCCTGCTCTGCCAGCTTTGTCTGGCTTTACAGAAAACTAGAGCCTGTCCCTTCGACTACTCAGAGCAGCATCCAACTTCCCTACAGGTGAAGCAGCCATACCAAGAACAAATGGTGCCTCATCTGGGCAGAGGCATTTCCAAGAAGTTGGAATTTAGAAATATGCAAAATTTGAATAATCTCTGATATGCACTAGTGAAGGGGGTTGAGTCTTTGATCAAATATACTGCTGGATTATCTGTTTGCCATTCTTGAATTTTTCATGTACACATGTGCCCACATATGCTTGAATGCAGAATGCTTAGTGTTCTAAGTAAGACCCATCCCTCCTTTGTGCATCTTACACAGACTATGAGGTGCAGGTCAATGGATGTCACTGTGAAAAACAAGACAAAGCAAAGAAACTCTGAGCATTTCTCAATGCTTATTAACCCTAAAGAAAGAATGATGTGTGCTTTGTTTTCCAGTGGAGGGGTTATGTCCAAGCCTTGAATTATTCGGTCTTCTAAAGTTTTGCTTATTTGAAGATGGGTATCAAAGTTTGCTCTGAAATAAACCCCACTGTGCATATATATGGGTGTCTGGCTGTGTGTTTAGAGCAGGGCAGGCCTCTTAAATTCCCTGCATGAATCACTAATACCATTTTGCCTGCCCTACATAGGCTGTAGTTATAGCCCTTCGAGGAGCTTCTCTTTCCTTATCTCTCCACACCTCTCCCTAGTGTGCTGTGCAAAGGCCGGGTAGCCGGGCAGTCTCCTGAAGGATCTGATGCCTTCAGCCAGGCTGCACTCCAGCCTCAGCTGAATTTCACACATGAATCAAAAGTCCATCTGACAGGACTGGACTGCAAGGTGTGGCCTTATCAGAAATCCCTAGGGTTCTTTAAACATTCCTACTCTCTTCATAGAAAAACAGAAATTATATATTTTTTAATTCTCTGGATAGAAAAGATATTGTTGTTCATCAATATATATTAGCCTCAAAGACTAGTGGATAAGAGGCTGTGTTCTTAGTTCAGGTATCCATGTGGTCTCTGCTTCAAGATGAAATACACTCCTGGAGCCTGCACAGCCAAGTGGAAAATTGGGAAGAGGAAATTTTAAGTGAGGATACATGCCTTTTTTCATTCTTATAGATGTTGTAGAGTCCATGAGATGCAGGATATAAGATGGGAACATGAAATGGAGTACTTGTTAAGCAGGGATGAATAAACAAAGCTATGGAATGCCAAACAATGAAAAATGGGAATAGCCCACACAAAAAATGGCCTAGGAAATATCTCTGGCTAAAGGGAAAGCTTTCTTGATTCTTGGCTCTTCTGTCACTTTAGTCTTAGTCAAGCTAATTTATCTAATTTTGCAAAGTGGTCTAAAATGTCTTACATCTCATCTCCCAGGATATGCTATCAAAGAGCATGAATACATAGAATCACCTGGGTTTTGTGGTTTTTGTTAGCTTTCACATCTGCAGAATTTTTTGGAGGGTCCTAACTATAGTTCTTGTAATAACTCTGAATCCAGTTATAGAAGAGGTGTAGTGAGCCTAGATTTTTTTCCCAGGGATGGCTAGGCTGGATGAGACGCCATCACTGGGATCCAAGTGGTCATAGCATCCACTGTGAGGGAGTTCTCTGATGAAAAAACTTTCTTGATTGTCTCCAAACTTAATGGTGGTATCATAGTTCCGGTGGTGAGTGAAGCTTATATCCACTCTATAGGATAATCTCCCGAGGGCCAGTGGCTGACTTAAGAGAGCTCTCTCTCTCTTCTAACGCCATTTTCAAGAACCAGGTAACCATGCTATTAAGTGAAAATATGTTTTTGATACTTTTAAAAATTCTTACTATTTCCCCAGACCACAGGTAGGAAAGGAAGTCAGTGGAAATGATGGAGGCAGGCTCAGGTTACCATCATCACTGCGAGTTTTCAGGAGACAAGAGTAGACATTCAAAACTTCAAATCCTGACTCCGCAAATCAAAAGGGATTCCTTTGCTACAAAGAGCCCCCAAGCCACACTGTGAATCCAAAAGCTGTTAACAGCCAGTTACTACCAAGTCCATGAGTTTTCCGGGAATGTAACGGAGCTTCCTTGTCTGTGGCTATTGAAAATGGGAGTGACAAATGAGTCCTTGAACTTTACTGCCATTTATTTATAAAAGGCATATGCGGAAGTCCATACTGTGGTTGCTTTTACTGTTTGAAAATCTTGGCGCATATGCTCTTGAGTACAATTGTTTAAAAATTCATGATTTTAAAGTACCAACTTTTAGAAAAGATGATGCAAACTTTGCATTATGAAAGGTGGATTCAGGACTTCATCAATTCCTGCATCTTTCTCTTCAGAACTTCAGGATAAAGATGATGGCAGTAGTCATCTTCCCTCTTGGGCCACGCTGTTTCTTTGGCATTTGCACAAATGTTTCTCATACTCCTACTATGCTCCTATCTCTATGTGAAAAGCTACAGATAATAATGGTACTATAGCTATTTATGCTACAGACTGAGCTTTTGGCATGCAGTTGGTCTGTGTGGTCTTAGGTCTCTTTGGCCTTTCTCTGCTCACCAACATAAAAACTTCTTTCCTTGATTTGCCTCTACCAAAAGAGGTTTCCAAAAGTTTCTCTTAGGATAATCTTTAAAGTCTTCAGGGGCCCCCTATCCAAAGTTATGGAGAACATGGCAAGAGGCTTTTCATTCTTACTCTCCAGGAGCCTCAGGGCAACTCGAACAGCTGCATTGTTGGTACATGTTAGGCCACAAGAATCAAGGATCACTACAGCAGGTGATGGGTTGGCAGTTCTAGTCATCCGAGCTTCTTTCAGATGGATGACAAACAACCAAAGAGATGTTCTTGCTAAGCTCTTGGATACATTAGTGCTCTTCTCTCTTTGGATAAGTGGTCAGTGACACCCACAATGAGAGAAATTCAAAGCCAAGTTCCCACCCCACCACATGTGGGCTGAAGTCTCCCAGGATCATTAGCAAATCAAGCTTGTGCTCTGAAAACTTGAGGTAGATCCCTGTACATTTTCTCTCTCTCCTTGTCAGCATCTTTCCTGTCAAACCACAGGTCCTGTTGTAAGTGAATGCTTTCCGAAGGGATAACCATAGCCTTATCACAGCGGCCTATACCTCATGAGTGATTTGTGGGCTCTTGGTTAAGGATTTTCCAATTATGAAAAAGAAATCTGAGAGCTATCAGGCAGAAGTGGACAAAGGGCCAGGTGTGGTGGCTCATGCCTGTAATCCCAGCACTTTGGGAGGCCGAGGCAGGTGGATCACCTGAGGTCAGGAGTTTGAGACCAGCCTGACCAACATGGAGACACTCTGCCTCCACTAAAACTACAAAATTAGCCAGGTGTGGTGGTGGGTGCCTGTGATCCCAGCTACTCAGGAGACTGAGGCAGGAGAATCACTTGAACCTGGGAGGTGGAGGTTGTGGTGAGCCGAGATCACACCATTGCACTTCAGCATGGGCAACAAGAGTGAAACACCACCTCAAAAAAACAAAAAACAAAAATTAGCTGGTGTAGTAGTGCACACCTATAGTCCCACCTACTCGGGAGGCTGAGGCAGAAAAACTGCTTGAACCTGGGAGGCGGAAGTTTCAGTGAGTCGCCATGGTGCCACTGTACTCTAGCATGGGCAACAGAGCGAGACTCTTTAAAAAAAAAAGTGGACAAAGCACGGAAGATTTTGTGGCTTTTCTTTATAATTTCTCTTCATTGGGAAGTCTGGTTTTGCTCACTCAAGTAATTGTATCTTCAGGGTATCATTTTGATCTTTACCCCCAGAGGAAGTTTTGTTTAAAAGTCAGGATTTTTGGGATGGGACAGCTCTCCTGAAGTCTGGTCAATAATTCTGTATATCTGGTATCTTGAACAATCACAGCTTTGGAGTCAAGGCTGGACTCTGATTCATGTAATGAGAAGCCGTCATTTTCTACAGGTGTTTTCAGACTTTAGCGACAAGGGGCACTGAGGTGAATAGAAAAACCACCATAGAATTGATCCAAAATGTTAGTAGTGTTTTCAAAGAATAGGAAAAAAATTAAACATCTTGTTAAATTTAACTATGATTTTCAGCTTTCTCAAAGGAAATCAGAGGTCAAGCCCCAGACTTCAGGGATCCATAAAACTCCCTGAAAAGAACCAAAAAATATGCGTTTGGTGACTCTCTGTCAATCATATACTTGAGAAACAGATTCAAATCAATCCATCTTACCTTAACTTCTTCTGGACTAGGAAAACTGGGTTTCACATACGCAAGTGGGAGTATTAGTGTCATGTAAGTAACAGTAAAAATGAAGCATCCCTCTTTCTTCACGAGATATTTTCAGGAGCAGGTGACTCACTTTTGGGCTGATGGGTGGTGCAGTTCTGTGGGCAGTGGAGGAGGGGGCTGAAATTCTGTCACCCTTGGGGACCTCCTCTAGCCACTCCATTCTGTGATTCACGGAGAGAGAAATGAAGCCTCAGGCAACGGCGTGGTCTGGCCCTGGTGCTTTTACCAAAGACCCTTCTTCAAGATGCAAAGAGACAGGTGATTCCTAACATAAGGAATTAGGATTGAATGTGAAATATTTTTGCTGTTTGACAAAAATACTGTCATTGAAGAGTATGCCACTGTCAAATTCCCTTTTATTCTGAAAACCAACCTCTCTTGAGAAGAATCAAATAGCTTCCATGAAAGATAAGGTGAGCCAAAGGCTCCAAAAGAAGATACTTAACTCCTACGATAATAGTCTGCTCTGGGAAATGTCATTGGGGTAAAAAGGTTCTTAACGCTGGGGACTTGGCCATACGGGGCCTAGATTTGTCTTGTTCTTTAAATTCTGTATTCCTGCTGTAAGGTAATCAAGCCATTCCTTCCTGTTTATGCAGGGCGGCAGTATGTAAATAAATAGACCCTCTTTTTTTGCTTCCACTGCCTAGAGGTCTCTAAATCAGTGTCGTGGATACCAGCTCTTTCTCTGGTATGGGAAGTAACAATTGCAGCCAGGAGCTAGCTGCACGATAATGACCTATTGTACAGTAACGAAATCTGATAACAAGAGAAAATTTAACACTTTGAATTTCTAACTGTTCACATCAGCAGTGTTTTTCTTTTCCTAAATGACTCTTACAGGGAGTAAAGTTCTCTGGAAACAAGGAAATGCTTCTCGTTATCATGAAAGACTAAAAATGGATTTCCCCTTCTCATTTCTATTTCAACAGGAAAAGGATGGCACCGTTGTTTCTCTACATTGCTTCCCCTCCCCCTTCCCTTATATCCTACAGGGTTATTGAAGTGTTCCTTCAGCACGAGGGTGTTGAGTTTCTTGTGGGGATGCAGCTGGCCACAGGCAGAGACCCACAGAGAGAAGGTTACCATGCAGGAAAATTAGACAAGGACGAAGAAAATGCTCACCACACAATGAGAGGTAGTAATAGAATTCCCAGCCAAAGTCCTTTCAACTGAGCCACTATGACTAGTCCATTGCTTCTTCAATGTCCTATGACATTTCTTTGGTATTTAGGACTGTCAACCTTCTTCTTATATTGTGCACATTTACTTTGATGTATTTCTTACTGGAGGGAAAAGGTATCTGCAACCCCAAGGTGGAATCTCTTCTAGAAGAGCGACAACAGAGCATACAGGAGAGGAAGGAGTGGATGGTTTGACTTGTTGGCATCAAAATAAAAGGGACATTTTTAAGGCCAGACTGATGAATATCCAGAAAACACTGCCTGTAAAACAGCCTGCCCACAAGCCCTGACATAAGTCATGTGTGACTAGATGAAGGGAGAGGTTCCCTAAGATGAGATGCGTTTATCTTATAACATATTTGTCCAATATTTGCAAACGTTTTGGAGTTTGGTAAGATGAGCTGAGGACTCTGTAAGTAGGAGACAGCAAACAGAATGGGCCCTCTCTGGGCTCTGTTTTTTGTTTTGGTTTTTTGTTTCTTTTTGAGACGGAGTCTCGCTCTGTCCCCCAGGCTGGAGTGCAGTGGCACGATCTTGGCTCACTACAAGCTCCGCCTCCCGGGTTCACACCATTCTCCTGCCTCAGCCTCCTGAGTAGCTGGGATTACAGGTGCATGCCACCACGCTTGGCTAATTTTTTGTATTTTTAGTAGAGATTGGGTTTCACCATGTTAGCCAGGATGGTCTCGATCTCCTGACCTCGTGATCCACCCGCCTGGGCCTCCCAAAGTGCTGGGATTATAGGTGTGAGCCACTGCACCTGGCCTTATTATTATTATTTTTTTTAAGATAGGTGTGGGCTTTCTTTTGGGCTGGGAGGCTGAAAGCTTGGTTCATCCTCAGTCATGCAGAAAAGGGAAAGTGAGGGGAAAGCAGAGTTTAAAGAAGAGGGCCCCTTGGATGACCAGGGCCACTTCTCACTAAGGAGTTTCCAGGACAATAGTAAGGGAGGATGACACTGACATAAAATAGCCATTAAGGAGCACACAGTAAGATGACGCAGCACAACCTGCAATGGCTGCTGCAGTGGCTGCCATCGTGATGGAGTGGCTCTGTTGAGGGTGGGGGCTGGGCAGATTAGGTGACAGACTCTGAGTGCAACTGCCACAACACGGCACAGTCTCCAGGAAGGACAAGAGCAGGTGCCTCAGTAGAAAACCTGGACTTTGTCATGCAAGGGCTGCAGAGCAAGCAGCTGGTAAGGAAAAATCAAGTGTCAAATTCCTGTTCTACCTCTTTGAAGTTCTGTGACCTTAAGCCTCAGATCCTCGAAAATGAGGAAATAATACATACTGCTTCACAGGGTAATTGTAAGGAGGATAAAATAATGCAGCTAAAGTTCTTAGCACAGCTCTCGGCATGTTGTGAATACTTAAAAATCAGAAGCCATTATTATTATTAATATTAATAAATGTAAGGTGCTCCATGACCAAAACCAGGGATGTTTCAGGGGCAGGGACCAAGGATATAAACTAATGTTAGGCTTCAAAACAAGAACAATGAAGACTAGAAAAAACCCTCAAGGGGTAAGAGGTAGCTCTGTTTGCTCAAAATTCCTTTGTCTCTCCAAAGCTGTGGGGCTTGTCTTCCAGTTTCTCTAAGACCCAAGAGGTCACTTTCTGAGCCAGAAAGGCACCTGGAATCCTGCCTTCTAAAGCCATGTGCTCACCATCTGATCACAGACCCTTCAGTTAAAAAAAAAAAGAACAAAAAAAACAAAACAAAAACGGAAGGGGAAGAAGTTAAAACACACATATATACACAAACCAGTTGATTCAATAAAGAGCTTTTGGTGAGTGCTCATTCCAGGATAATAAACCAAGCAAAACGTCTGGCTGAGTTTAAAATCAACAAAACCAGCAGGAAAGGCAGAAAGAAGGGAACGAAGTGATCAGCTTGTTTTCAGAGCTGCTTCAGCAGGAGCTGGTGCCGAGGAGCCCCCAAGGGAGGGGAAAGGAGACAAATGCAGACAGGATGGAAACTGAGGATGGGGGAAGATCCCAGGCCTAAGGGACTCCAGATGTGGCCTCAGGGCCTGTGGGGAGCTCTCCCCAGGATTCCAGACCTCTTGGGGAATTCTGACCTAGGAGCCCAGTGGGCATGGAGGGCTCAGAACTAAGCCCCAGCCATCCCAGCAAGATAATGCATTGGATAATAATGGCTGCATGTATTGGGCATTCCACTGCATGCCAGCCTCTGCTAAGGTCTTCACATGTATTATTATCCCCATCGTACAAGTGATGAAACTGAGGCTCCAGAGTGTTGACGGGCCTTGCCCATAGCTGCTAAGAAGTGCTCATCTGCCTAATTCCTGAACACAGAGCTCCCTGACATAGAGCCACACTGCATTTAGCCTGGAAAGAGCTAAAGAGCAAGGTGTGTTAACCAGCTAACCAGGACCTGGGAAATGGAAATTGGGAGTAATAAGGTTTAAAACACCAAATTGTGAGTTTAAATCTAACCGATGGCTAGGAAATGCCAGTCGTAATGCCTCCAGATGAAAGGACTTTCTTCCCCATCCCCACATGCGATGAGGGCCCAGGCTGGCCCTGAAATGCCCCGACAGACAAAGGTGTCCTGCAGACCAGAGAAGGTACCCGGGGGCCTTGGCCCGCCATACCGATGGTGCAGTGTTCGCCATTCCAGCCAGGGCTGCACTCGCACTTGCCGTCGCGGCAGGTCCCATGCTCCGCACAGCGCGGGTGGCAAGCCCGCTGGTCGCAGGCTGCCCCCATCCAGCCATCCTCGCAGCGGCAGGTGCCCCCTACGCACACGCCGTGGCCACCACAGTCGGCAGCACAGATCTCTGTGGGGAGGAGCAGAAGGAGGGAGGACACCAGGGCCAGGAGGGGAGGGCAGTGGCCAGAGGGGCAGGGGAGGGAGGAGAGAGAAAAACAACAAGTATTGAGCAAGTTATTATTGGAAACCAAAGTCACACTTGGCTACATACCTGGGCTTCTGTGACAGATTGGGATTCCAGAGGTTCGGGAGACTAATCTCCGTGGACAATGACCCTCGGATGAGAACAATTCTCTGGGCAGAACCTGTCCTGTGCCTGTTTCCCTACCAAAAGAGGAGGGATTGTAGGGCTCTGCTCAATTTGCTTCTCCCTCTTGCCAGCCTGTCCCTGCCTTTGTGCTTGCCCGTTCCAAAGGGGACTGGCCTTCTGAACAGATGTCAGGAAAAGTCAAATGTAATTAAAAACCGGTTATGTGTGAAAACAAAGTAAGGATGAGACCCCGTCGCCAAATGAAGTGCTTGTGGTCTGGCTGGGCACGTGATGAGTTCCGCGGCCTGCATTTCATGACTGCCTGGACTCTGATTGAGGTTGGGGTGCGGGAGGGAGGCTGAACCCCAACCCCGTGAGTATTCTCTGGGTTGTTGTCCAAAACCTACAGTTTGTTCTGTACTTCTGCTGGGTTTATTCTCTTTCAGCTTCCTGCTTCCTCACCCCAACTCCAAGAACCATTTAAATGGGGTTTCAGATCCAAAGCAAACGGTTTGGAGGGGGGCCCTTCATAGCCAGAGTGGAGCTGCCCACCCTTCACAAAGGTCCATCTGTGAGATGGTGCAAAACACACAGGGCCCGATTCACAAGCCCCTCAGGCTCCAGGCCAGCAACAGCTTCATGCTTACTGCAGGCGGAGGTGGTAAAGTCTTCCAAAATACAACTGCTCTTTAGGAAACAGGTTCAGGTTGAGCAACCACGTTCACTGAAGCTCTCTGCCAGGGCTCTGATGGAGAGAGACTGACTTGATTCTCATGCCTCGTGGCCCAACATGCTTCAAATTCACATGAAAATCTCAACCCTTTTCATTTCTTTCAAACTAAATTAGCTGGCACCTCTGTCAAGGTGTATTTGCTCATCTCCCTTCCAAGCTGCACGCTTGGTTTAGAAGCTGCTAATATCTTAGCTACTTTGAAAAAGAAAAGAAAACAAAATTAGGTCTCAGGGGCTCAGACCTTCCTACCAACCTACAAGACAATGAATAAAATGTTTGAGAATTTAAAAAATAGTAAGTTACCATGTACATTGTGTTCCTGTGCCAGACATCCTGCCAAGCACATTACCTCAAAAGGGAGGTACTTATTATTTGCAGTAACACATCAGATTCTTCAGCTGAAAAGTGGGAAGGGATATCTCTGACCTGGAGCCAGGGACTTGGGTTCTATGCCAGGCTCAGGAGCTTCTGAGCTGTGTGACCTGGGGCAGGTCCCTTGACTTCACTGAGCTACAGTTCCTGTCTGGAGAGTTCCTGATCCTGTCAGACAGTTCCTTGTCTGGAGAGTGTGAGCTGCACGATACCACCTTGCAGCAGCCCTTGCTGACCTAACTGGGCTCTGGAGAGCACCCGGTGAAGTGGATGACAAAAAGGCATGACAAAGATCGAGCAACCCAAGAAAGGTTTCTTGAATTGAGGTCAGCACAGTGAACTTTAGACAGGGAGTCTAGGAGGTTTGTAAGATCTATGCCTCCTCAGCCACTGATCTACTGTGTGGCTTTGGGGAGGTCACTTCCTCTCTTCTGGGTGTCAGTTTCCTTGTCTATTGCACTGGAACCTAATGGTACCTAAGATCCCTTCAGGCTGTAAGAACGTGGGATTCTATCACAGAGCACCCTCCCTGTTAGACAGTGTAATCTACCCCCAAGATCTGGCTGAAAAGTACCCCCTCCTCTGAGAAATCTCCTGTAATTCACCCTGTGGATTATTCACTTGTTTCTTTCCTTCCCATTTTTACATGGTAGAGTGGTTTTCTGTTTCTGTGTCTGTCTTATCATCAGACTAGGAACCCAAGGCTGGTCTAGTTCCTTTGATCACCTCTATCCCTGGTACCAAGCACAGATCCTGGTATAGAATAGACCTCTTATTAAGGTTCGTTGGATGATGGATGAATCATGGTATGCCTGAGGCTATAGGTGCCTGAGAATGATAAACATTCATTCACCACACCCCACTTAGCCTGGCTGAAAAGTCCAGCCAGGCCCACCTGTCTGTTTCTTTCTAGCGACCTGCCTGTATGAGACGGTCGTGTGTGAGGACAGGGCTGCGGAGGTATGTCAAGCAGCCTCCTAGGATGTTGTTTAAGCTCTTTTTCTTTCTTGCTCACATAGACAACACTTGGTCTTGCCTCAGATAAAGAATGACAATCTCCAGGCCCCAGGACTTCCTAGGTCCTGTCTCTGTAATTCCCATTTCTTCTGCACAACATTGAAAGGACAATGACTTCCTGGTGACTCTGGAGGCTGAGCCTGGGGTCAGGGCTGGAACTTTCCCTTGAGGGCCCTGGGAGAGATGAAAAATCAGCTTAGTATTTGTTTGAGTTTACTCAGCACTTTTTCCAGGTGGTGGTTTATGGTGTGAAAGTAAACAGCAGAAAGCATACTATTCACTGAGGTGTGAGCCAGGAGAGGGGCAGGCTGCTGGGGCCAGAGCCATGGTGTTTTCAGGCAGCAGAGAACATGGAGCCCATCGGGGACAAAGAGAAGAGGCAGGCTTTTCCCCACAATCAACTTCCAGACTTCACGTCTTAGCTAAAACGTACTTCATTGCTTTGTTAAGTCACCTGGAGACAGTATGGACGAAAGACAGTAAGACTTGGAATCAGATGTGATTCCAGATCTCAGTTCTGCTAGCTGTACGACCTACTCAATAGCTGTAAGCTTCCTTTTCTTCCTCTGCAAAGTAGCGATGATGAGGGCAACCACTTCAGAAGCTTCTTCCTGCCTTATATATAGTAGGTATTGATAAATTCATACAATTCATATATTCTTCTAATAATATCCACACATGCCTACTATACGCCAGAGACTGTACCTGGTGCTAGAAATACAGAGGTCAATAAGATATAATCTCTGCCCCCCAGGAGATCACAGTCCAGATAAAGCACAAACTAATACTGGCATTCAAAAGATTATCCAAATAACCTACAGCTATGACTCATGCCTGCATCTTTTGGCTATGTACAATGAATTAAAGAACACGGAACTTAGGATCAGACAGGTCTGATCTACCCATGGCTTTGCCACTTACTGGCTGGGCAATCTGCAAGCTGCCAATTATGCAATTCATTGAACCTTGCTTTCCATTTCTGTAAAATGGGGTTAATAATTCCCACTTCACCGGTTTCACAGGGTTGGTGTTAGATCAAATGAGGTAATATGTGGGAAAGCCACTTTTTGTTTAACTAATGCTCACATCAAGTTTTACAGTTTGCAAAGCACTCTTCATGGACAATTTCTCATTGAACTACCACAACAAGGCTGTGAGAATGCCTGGCTATTATCCTTCTTAGTGGTGTGGATACTGAGGCCAGATAGTATGAGGACATTCTACAAGGGCATGTGATCCTCTAGTGTTTTTCATTGTTTTGACAACCCTTGGAACAGTACTTCAAAGTAAGCATTTTACAGATAAGGAAACGAAGCCTCAGAACAGGCAAGGAATGCAGACCTGTTATGGGTGGGCTTCCGCTTGAGGGAAACTCTCAGCTTTTCCAGCAGATCCCCACATCCTGCCACTTCTGGCCCTGCTTATCCTTTGTTATATCCAAGTCAGACCCTGATATATGCGAGATGAAATGAGATCCTCTACACAGAGTTTCCCAGGCACTTAGTCTTACCCTTCCCATCTGGAGACTATGGCTCTGTCCATCCAAACACTCCACTTCCTTGCCAGTTTACACTAGACATGCTCTCCTGGCATGAAGTTAAAGTGGCCTGGTGACTGGCACCCCTCCACCAGCCCTTTACAAGCTGAGTTGTGAGCTCTTACACATTTTAATGGAAGGGGCCTGAGCAGGGCGACCTCGATGTTTATGGGGTGCTAACTGATGGTAACACAGCCTAGGAGCGCTCGGGTTCTCTGCAGATAGGCCCATCTGACTGAGTGGAGAGACCCACAGACTCAAGATGAGAGTAGAAACCTGTGATGCTACTTTATCATTTGGCCTCAAGTCATGGTCCCTATAGTTTCTGTTTTTCAAAATACCTTGAAACAAAAGGAACTGTTTTATTTTTCCTTCTCAGATTCTGCTTTGACATTAAAACAGATATAATTTGACAGCTCATATGTCTTTTACATAACGTAAGTGGTCCTTTGTGAAATGTAGGTTATGGCTCCTCTCCTAGTCACAGGTTCCCTTATGTAAAATGGGAATGACATCAACTACTATACTTTGGAGGATTGCTGTAGGAATTACTTTCATTTGGTTGATTTCTTGGATGCTCCCTGTGTGCAAGTCCCACAGTGGGCACTGGAGATCCCATGGTGATTATGACAGGCATGAATTTTTTCCTGACCTCAAAGAGTTTACATTCTAGCATGGCAGACAGATATAACCTAAATCAATTTAGCATGAATGAAAGTATAGCTTCTAACATAGTGCCTGGCACATATTCAAGATATCATAAAGACACACATTTTTATAACAAGGGAAATGAAATGTAGTGGCAAGTACAATAGACTAAACTTAGAAGATCACATGTGAATTCTGACTTTCACAACATACCCAATAACAAGGGAGGGTTTGAGAAATGCTAGTTGGCTTTCACATGACCAACATCAGAGCTTTCTGAATTAATGTTGGAGGGCTAGGGACTGGGAGAAATCTTTTGAAGTACTAGAAGTACACAGCCATAGGGTAGACTTGGGTTCAGATTCTGACTCCCCAATTTTCTAGCTGTGGGTCCTTGGGGAACTTAATCTCTCTGAGACATAATTCTTTACCCCTAAAATGAGGAGAGTAATAATAGTCCCCCTCTAGCATGAGTGGTGACAACTGAAGGAAACAGTTTACATTAAAAGCTGTATGTACACTATGCTGTGTATATGACTGATGAGGACCTAAGATGATTCCATCAGCACAGCTCCAAGTTGATTTCAGCAGAGGAACGTGTTCCTGAAGAATGAAACGTTTGCTTTTCTAGTAGTAGTCTCAAACTTTGGGGCTACTAGTAGAAAAGCATGTCCTTCCTCTGGTCACCTAGCATGGCATCATCAGCCAAGAGTATCAAAACCAAGGTAGAAGGCATTTGTATTTGTAGCCTGGACTTCCTCTCAAAATCAAGGGAAAATCTCCAACTGTCCTAAAATTCCTGTTCCAAGCTTACAGAGTTCTTGACTGAACTGTACAGGCCCTTGGAGATGAACCTAGCCACACGTGAGCTCTTCCCCTATAGAAAGTCAAACCTATAGGACCACCCTTTCCCTACCCCACCTCTTCCCTGCCTCACCCGTGCACTGTCTTCTCTCTAGATTGGAAGTCCACTTGATGGGAAGGTCCAATGTGGTTCCCTGGCACTAGCACCAGGTGTGGCCCAGCATGGCTTTCAACAAATGTTTGCTGAAAGAATAGATGAATGAAAAAAGCTTCAATGGAAGAATGTCATTGGAAGTATGTCAGTTGATGTGACTCTATCTCAGTGCCATGTCGTATACAAGTTATTTTGTTAAATATATTCACGTAGAGGCTCAGTGTCCTTTGTGCCTAAGCTTCTTAGAAACTCATTTTCTCCAATCTCTGTGTGTGAACTCTGTAATTTAAAACACTGCCTTGGTCCTTACACCCACAGATACATCTTCTTCATGCTAATGCCCAAGTCATACCTGTTCTCTTTCTATGATGTGGAAGGGGGTGAACACACGAAGAAGAGGCAAAAGGGTAGGGAAAAGGCTCTTGGTTAATTAAGCCAAAAAATGTATATGTACAGGAAAAGCTGCCCCAGGCTCCTCTCATTAGATGTTAATCCCCTTGCAAGCCCAGATGAAGCCTGGGACCTATCGCAGCTACGTTTTAATTTGTCTGGACTTACTTTACAATCCTGTTCATTAAAATAGCTAGTAGGGGAATCTGTGCCTTTCTCCTAAAGGGAGAGATTTATGCATAATTTTCCCATAAAATTTCTTCTACTTGGAAAGATGCTCAAAATTGATACAAGTAAGGGGTAGAAGGGCCCCCACCCAAAGATCTGCACACCTTCCTGCTAAGCAAGGAACAGGTGCAAATGAAGCTGTTCCTAAAATTCCAGTCATGTGGAAACAGAGTCTTGGCCCCCTGGGACCTCCTGGGAAGTCCTTTCATAAGTCTGCATTTAACACTAAAAGAGATAAGTACAATTGTTCTATTTTGCTGAGGACCTGAGATTCCAAGAGTGAACTCAAGAAATTTAAAAAAAGGGTTAATTTTAAATGATTCCTGCCATGATTTTTTGTTTTATCACTAGCTCATCTGAGTTACTGCATAACTGGGGGAGTTTATCAGAAATTCTGGCATACTTAGAGTCCAACAGTCAGCATTTGAGGCAAAAATAAGAAAATGAAGTACCTTCAATGTTCCAGAACTGTAACCGTTGTTGTTGGAACACAAATATTAACTCATTAAATTCTCACAATAGTCCTGCAATGATGCTTTCACTCCCATATCACAGTTGAGGAAACAGCTTGAGCTAGAAATGAAAGGTGACTGTGATTCACATGCTTTTTGGCCTATGAGTTGTGGAATCAGGTTTAGACAATACCTCAGATGCCATATGAGTGTATCCCCTGATTGCTAATTACATCTTAGATCATAGCCCCAGCTAGACTCTAAGATCTCTGGAACTAGTGTTTGAGTTTCTTTTCTTACCTCAACCCAGTGCTGACTGTATTAAGCACTTTTCCTTTTGTTTGTCTGTTTATCTGCCTATTCATCCTCCATCCATCTGTCTGCTCATCCATCAGCCCAACTATCTGTCCATCCACCCAAATGTGTAATCACCTAACCAGCTGTGTGTCACCAGGCCATCTAAGTGTCCCAACTATTTCATGTTTATGTGCTGGAAAGCATCAGGGAAAGAAGGGGTTGAAGATACTGGAGGGAGCAAGGGGATGCCCAACTGAGGTGCCTTTCAACAGGTAGGACTGTTTCTGAAGTACAATCAGAGGGATGGGCATAGGGGGTACCTCACCCTCTGGGTAGAGGGATCAGAGAGTCATGTGGGACACAGGCTGCATGGGGAGCAGGCAGGATAATGGGGCAGCACTGAGCTACTGGTCTCAGCGTTCTCAGTGAGGTAGGAGGCAGGAACCTCCCTGGAGCACGGTGCTGGTGAATAGATGTGGATGTTTGAAAGAGCCCCTTTGGCGAATGAGAGCGAGAACTCACAAAGTACAAGAACTGCAGCTGGGAGGGCCCAGGAGAGGCTAAAGATCATGAGCATGATGTGATTTGGCTTAGTTGCATTCAGAAGCCCAGCTGTGAGATCAGAAATGGTGAATGATTAAAATGATCCTGGGTTTTGCAAGGTGGATGTGGAATAAAGGCACAGAGACCAGGGGAGCTGTGAGTGAAGGTCCAGGGGAAGAGCAGAAAATGAAGAAGGAGATCAAGCCAGGAGAGAGCTGGCACTGGGCAGGAAGTGGCCTGGTTCTTGCCAGAAGATTTCCTTTAGGTGGACTAGAGTCAAGGGAGAAAAAGAGGAAAACTAGAGGAGCAGGCTTTATGGTTAGAAGAGAATTCTCTAGATGGGAAAACTAGGGCCTATCTAGGCAGTACCTTATCCTATGCCACACAGTGACGTGCATGTCAGTACTTGAGTAGGAACTTGCTGGCTGCCTTGGGAAACAGTCAATGTAAGGGTGCAGCTGGACAAGTAGCTGCCAGAGGGTGGTCGCCGCACTCTTTGGCCCTCTTCTGTGCTTCTGCCTGTGCCATTTCCATAGTCTGGGCTCCTTTACTGTGATCTTCATGGGTTCAAATCTAAATGTGCTTTGAGCTCTGGCTCCAGTGCCACCTCCTCCTTGAAGTCCCCTCCTGGCCGCTGGAAGGATTTTCACCTTCTGCCTTCCCAAAGCACTTTAATGTGGATCTTCCTTTCTCAGGGTTATTAGTCTACCTGAGTTGTCTAGAGAACCCTGCCATCATCAAATTAATCTCTGCATTCCCCCGTGAGTCTTACACAGGAAACATGTCTTCTGACTGTATCTGCATTGCCAGATTCCAGTGGTAAAGGACACAGTGCTCCATGTAACTGTTCAAGATTCTGTGATTTTTCACAGAGCAGAGGCTTGGAATCAGGTAACTGCTTGCTCTGCTACTTCCTAGCTATGTGAAACAAATACTGCATCGCTTTGAGCCTTATTTTTGTCATTTATAAAATGGTGATAATGATGTCTATCTACCAGAGTTTTGAAACAGATTTACAAATATACTGAGCATCTACTCTGTGCCAGATATGCCTAGGGGCTGAGGATACGAGATTATATGAAATTATTCATATCCACAAGGAACTCAAGTCTGCCTATGTGTGTAAATGAGCACAATGCCAGTCACCATGCCCAGCACACAGTAGGCTAATTAAAAGTTAACTTTTTCTCCCGCAGACCAGATCTCCCTATATTTTGTACAAATTAGCATTCTGAAAGTATGGCACCCACACTGTCTCCCTCCCTCCCTCCCTCACTAAGTTGGACAGATGGCTTTTAGTCTCAGTGCAGGTTGCAGGAAGAAGCCAGAAGGGGAAGAAGGTACAGGAAAGGAACCTCTGACTTCCTTACAGTAATTAGTCTCCTTTCGACACTGAGGCCAAACCCAAGCTACTCTCCTGTGCTTTTCAACTTCCCTCCCCATCACCCGAGAGTCAGAGCTGCTTCAAGCCATGGCTCTGTTCCACGGATCGAGATGGCAGAAAGTTAATGAGCCTTGGAAACCACACGGCCTTTCACCTCATTCAAGGAGCTTGGAGAGCTTTCAAACCAAGCAGAAAAGTGGATTCCAGTATGTGGGTGCAGAGCAGGTCTCCACATCTATTCCCCCAGGACTAGATTTTCAAGTCTTTACAAAGCACCTACCACAGGAAGCAGTAAGCCACTGCTACTCCTCTTAATTGGAGAGTATCTGGCTTCCTGATTAAAGGAGTTCAAACCTAGCTTGGAGGAGGCCTCCAAATAGGAACTGACTTTGCAGAAGGATAACAAGTCAGGAAAGAACTAGTGAGCAAGGAAGCCAAATAATGTGACTTGGATGTGTATTTTCAGCCAGGACTGGAACACAACCAGACCCCCACTAAAAGGTCCCAGCTGGGTGAAATGAAGAGACAGCTGATGTCACACTCTCTTCTCAACGATCTCTGATCCTAATAACCTTTTGTAAAAGGCTCATTTCTCCACTCAGTCATAAGCTCATCTATCTAACTCTTTCCTGGACACTTCCACCTGGCTGTCCCCCAGGAACCTTCAACTGTATGCTGACAATAGAGTAGGTTTCTAAAACCAAACCTGACCTTGTCACACCTCCACCTGAAACTTCTCAGTGGCTCCCAAAGACAGAAACAACCTAAACTCCTTCAAGATTATTCATGCTGGCTTCCCTCACCTTTTCCACCTCTTACTACTGCCACAAACATCCTAAGCTAAGCCACTTCAAGCTACTCATCTTTCCTAGAAAATGTCCTGATCTCCCATCTTAGTATATGTTGCAAATCTTTGACTTCTACAATTGGCTACTGCAAGTTGCTTGCCTCTTCCTTTTATCGCTACCTACTCGTATCTAACCTCCAACACCACCTTAAATTCCACTTCCTCCAAGAAGCTTCCCTGACCATTGGTTGAGAGCAATTACTCTTTTTCTGAAACCCTTGTAGTAATATTAGTACACCAAAGTCATGATCCAATTTACATGGTTCCTCTGGCAGTGTTACTAAATGAAGTGCTATCCAAAACCTGATACCTGATTTACTGGCAGTTTCGGCATAAACCTTGGTAATAACCAATGGCAGAGTTGTGCAGGGGATAAACATGGGCTCTGAAGCCAGAGAAGCCTGGAAGTGAATCATCATTTCCTCAGAGTGTCTTTGAGCAAGTCACCCGAGTTCTCCGGACCCTGGTTTCCTGGGAGTAACACCATCTGCAATGTCAGAGGTTAATGTATTTGCTGTTTGAATAAATAATGAAGCACATACATGAAGGAGCTCTGTAAAATATAAAATTTCCATTGAAAGAACAGGTTTTTTTAGATTACAAGTTACAATAACAGCAGATTGATTCAGGAAGACAACTAGAGATTTTGTACAAGATATCAGCTTGGGCATCCAAATAAAAACTTCATTCTGAAGCCCAATTTCAGGAGGGCTTAAATTTGCATACTGAAGAGATCCAATTCTGACAGAAAATGTTCCAGGGCTGTCAGGGGAAATTCTACTAAATTACAAATCTGCCAGCTCTTGGTTTATCAACCTTTAACTCTGGCAGTATTTAGCAGCATGCTTGTCTGGGCCCAATTTTCCAGTCTTTGACTAAATGTTAGGAACTCTTTCCTGGCTGACCATCTCTTTGTGTCTAAACCTCCACACTACCTCCCAGGCAACTGGTAGGCTCTTCCATGCCACCCTCTGACACTACCCTTCCTCTCTATGCCAGTGTCAATCTCCTTGATATTTATTATTCTGAACTTTGATTTTAGGCTATCACTCGCTGTTGGGAAGGGGTACAGGAAATGTCAAGTTTCAATGGCTATTATTCCTCTGGAGAAATTCTAACCTTGAGTTTCCCCTCCTATAACATACCTATACAGAAATAGCCTAGCTTGATTGTTTCCTTTTGATGTTTAATTGGATGTCGGTGCTGTGCTTTCTGGGCTGAGAAGCTAATGCTTCTCAGAGAAGGAACAATTCTGGCTACACAAATAAGACTTGTAACAGTGGAGAACGCTCAATGCTGAATCTAATTTTCTCTCCCATCCATGAACTTCAGACAATTTCTCTGGCATTAAAGCATCTCACTCAGTCTTTCTGTCATTAATAAGAATTAAATTCTGTTCCTTCAAATTTAAATGTAATTATATTTTGCCTCGTAAATAAAATTGAATTTAGCTCTAATGCAACTGCTATGTTTAGAGCTTTAATTATTTTAACCCGGTTGCTACTTTAAGCTTATTTTTGTGAAAGCATTGAGTTTATTTTGCTGTCAATTGTTACTTCATTTGATAACAGGGTTTTTCAGCACCATATCCGTCTAGTCGTTATTGTTACTATTTATGCTTTGTGATTCTCTTTCCCTTTGGGAAGGGAGGAGATTACTAGAGACTAAACTGAAAGCTCAGAGGATCTGAGTGTGAATTCTGAACGGTCCGGCTCCGTTAAGGTAGAATCTAGGCCAGATTGAGGTGAGAGAGCCAAAGAGAGAGACCTGATGTGGAGTCTGAAAGGGAAATCTTCAATGTGCATTGACAATTATTTTAAGCCAAGATTTTCGGCGCGGCATTCAGCGCGCTCCGAGGTTTGGATCCTGCCTACCTCTGGCCTTCTTTTCTGCCACCCACCCCTGCAGCTCCTATCTCCAGCCGGAATGAAGCGTGACTGTCTAGCCAACCATGCATGCTCTCTACTTGTGCACATGCTGTTCCCTCAGCCTGCGCTGCCCTCTCCTCCTTGGCCACCAGGGGGCCTCCCTTCAGTCTCCTTTCAGGGTCTGACTCCCAAGTCTCTGGCTGGTGACAACCTTCTCCGGTTCCTCTCCCATCCCATTACTGGCCTAGTTCACTGCTTCTGCTTTTGTGCTCCCAAACCCTACCATACACACAACCATCAGAGCTCCGCTCATGCTGAATAATTAGGCGTCTCATTTCCTGACCAGGCTGTGGGGCTGTCTGATCCTCAGTGCCTAAAACAGTGAATGTCCAGCACATGGGAGAGGCTGGAAAGATTCAGTGAATGAATGCAGTGAATGTGTCGGTGTGGGAGCAGGTATGGAGCTATTGTGGGGTGCTCTCTCTGAAGAGGTTGTGCTCTTCTCTGGAAAGGACCTCAGGAAGCTCTTCATGCTGAAAGGAGGCTGACTCTAACTCCCTTGTGCTGTGGGCCACTGACCTAGTTGTTTGGGGATAAATGTGTCAGCTTTTATCTGACTCTTCATCTAGATAATGATCTAGATAACAACTCTTCATCTAGTGTCAATGACCAGTGTTGGGGACTGGGGAAAGGGGATGGTAGAGAGGCTCAGAAACTGCAAGGAAACTGCGCCTCTGAGAGAGCAAGTGAGTTGTTTAAGGTTACACAGATTCATATCCAGGCCTTCTGGCTCCAAACCTTCATTGTATAAACTGTCCTAAGAATTAAATTTGTTAGAGTCTAAGGACTGTTTGGATAATTTAAATCTAATCATGCATTCTAAAACTATATACAACTACTTCATTTATTGACTGCTTACTGAATGCAGCCACCATATACATGTTAAGTCTGATTTGGAAAACAACCCTGCAAGGCAGGTGTCATTAGCCATAGTCTATGCTTAAGCTGAGTCTTGAAAATCTAGCCTGGTCCTACTCCAAATTTCATGCAATTCTTGCTGACTGCACATGTTACCTCCAAACCTATGCCACTGAATTTCTAAAACATCTCCACCTGTTATTCCATGAAACTCAACTGCAATCAAATGATAAGAATCATAAACCCACAGCATGAGCATTTTACAGGCAAAATCTCTGCCATGTACTGCTTCTGTAAGCCAGCAACCCTAAGGAATAAAATATAGTGAGAGGGCCCTCTCAAATAAAAGTCATTTATGGGAGACAAGACTAGAGAACTCATATAGCAGTGGAAATGAGGAATAAATTTATAAGGCTGAGGAGAGAGGCTATGGGGGTGAGGGTGGGGAAGGAAGACCTGAGGGAGAACCAACAGGGGCAAATGATGAGTCTAAGGGATGGTTTTTGAAAGGGTACAATGGAAAATGCCACAAAGTCTAAAATCTTTAGAAGCCATTAACCTCTGGCTGGGCGCGGTGGCTCACGCTTGTAATCCCAGCACTTTGGGAGGCCGAGGCGGGCGGATCACAAGGTCAGGAGATCGAGACCATCCTGGCTAACACAGTGAAACCCTGTTTCTACTAAAAATACAAAAAAATAGCCGGGCGCGGTGGCGGGTGCCTGTAGACCCAGCTACTCGGGAGGCTGAGGCAGGAGAATGGCGTGAACCCGGGAGGAGGAGCTTGCAGTGAGCTGAGATGGCGCCACTACACTCCAGCCCGGGCAACAGGGCAAGAGTCCGTCTCAAAAAAAAAAAAAAAAAAAAAAAAAGAAGCCATTAAGCTCTGAAAGAAAGGCGAGCCTTTCCAATTCTAAGGACCATCTCAAAGAGATTAAATTCTTTCCCTTTTCTGAGACAACTCTGAGCCAAGAGGGTGAAAAGCCAACTAAAGCACTCGGAAAGGGAGATGGGAGGAGTTGTTCTGCTCAGCAGTGCTACTGAGTGTACCCCCTTATGCAAAAGTTGATGAGGCATCCAGCCCAGCAGGCCTGCTCTCTGGGGAAGATGGCTTGAAGGAGGTGAAATGATGCCAGCTCTTGTCCAGGAGGCCTTCTGGCTGGCTGGCACTGCACAAGAAACTAACATGATCTAGGTCTGGCAAGTGACAGACAAGGAGTGCAGAGATTTGGTGTTAGCCCAGCACACTGTGTGGGGAGTGGGAGGGAAGGGGCTTGTGTGGAGGCGGGAAGGAGGTGGAGTCCTGAAAGAAGCGATTAGGTTCGCTGTCGTGTAGTGTGCTGGTATCTTCCTGGACAGAGCTTTCGGCTGCAGCCCCTCTCTTCCCTGTGTTCCCAGTGGGCTCTTTTTCTTTCTTTGACTATTCACTGGTTAAGTCATTCATGCAATAATCACCGACAACCTAATGCATATTTGGCCCTATGCTAGGGATACTGATAGGCCTTGACCTCACAGAGTTCACAGCTTGGTGAGAGAGAGAGAGAGAAAGAGAAAGAGAAGAGAGAGAGAGAGAGAGAGAGAGAGAGAGAGAGAGAGAGAGAGAGAGAGAGAGAGATTAGAATACATTGGTCAATATAACATAGTGTTTAGGAGAGACCTTGGAGCCAGATCTGGTTTGAATCTGGACTCCGCCAATTATTAATCGAGTAAGGGTTGGGGGAAAAGGGATACCGATATGTAATTTAATCTTTCTGAGCTTCAGTTTCCTCATCTGGAAATGGTAATACTAGTAATACTTCCTTCCCAGGGTTTTTATGAATCTTAACTAAGATAAGGTTGTAAAGGACTTAGTTCAGTGCCTGTTACATGCTAAATATAAGAAATGGTTGGCTCTTTGTTACTCTATCCTATGGCTTGTCAGAAAGAAAGATAAGACTGGCGACACGAACACCTCTTTGGATACAAAGGGGGCATGAGGCAAGAGCTGAGGACTTGGGAACAAAGGGCCTGGATTTAATTCAAACTGCCACTGGTAAGCTGAGTCACTTAGGGCCGGTCATTCCCCCTCTCCAACTCTTTTCTATCTGTTTAACAGCAACAGCAGTAGCCACCTCCCCCACCATCACTACCACCACCATGATCAGGATCATCTTCCCAAATGACTCAGGAAGTGAAGTCCCACTGGGGTCTATGTCCTATGCTCTTCTGGGCCATAAGAATCTGTTCCAACAGTTATGTCGTGTGGTTTATAAGGAAGGAAGACCACATGCATGAGGCTGGATTGAAAGAGGAATTTCTGAGATGAGACTGGAAGCCAAGTTGCCAGGAAGCCAGGGAACTGAGTAAACACTTGTATAAAATCCGACTTCACTGTTTCCACAAACCTAACCAACGTGCTGGGGAACTTGTCAGCTCACATTTCAATACAGGGCTGGTTGTTGAGTGCAGGGCATGTTGATTTAAGCTGCTTTCATTAAATCCTGTTCTTGGTGCCAAACAGCAAGACACTCATCTCAGGGAATAGTCAGTGTTCCCTCCTGGGAGGCAGCAGGCAGCAGGGGCCCAACTCTGCCAACCCAGGAACCCAGAACCAATGCTGATGGTGCAAGGATCACTTGGGATTTGTCCTTTGGCCTCCAGCTCCTGATGGGAGGGACTGGGCAGTGTCTGTGCCAGCCCCGCCATGCCAGGCAACAAGCAGCATAAGCAAGATGACTAGAGCTACCACTTGTCCAGGGTGTGAGCTGTGCCAGATACTACGAGAACCACTTTGCCCATATTTCCTCACCTAATCCTCACAATGATTCTATAAAGTAATTTTACCTAAGGGAAAATTAAGGGTTAGAGGGTTAAGCCACATGCTGAAGCCATTCAACGAGTGGGGAGCAACTCTTCCCCCAAAAAGCCCAGTGTCTGTTCTGTGCCCTGTAGTTAACTCCCTAAACAGAAAGATAGTTTCTTGGCTTTAGTGAATCCAGGCAAAGAGGCATTCCTTGCCTGGCTTCACTGCAAAAACTCAGTAGTTTTAAAACAGCTTTCACTCAGTGAAAGTGCCCTTGGAAGGCAGGTGGTAGAAAGACATTAAGTGCTTATTCTATGACAGACACTGTTCTACGTGCATAGAAAAATGATGTACTTTAATGATTACATAACCCGCTGAGGTAGGTACTATTACTATCTCCATTTTTCAGATGAGGAAACTGAAGTCAAGAAAAGTGAAGTTTCTTGCCAAGGTCACACGGTTAACATGTGGCAGAAGCAGGTTGGAACCCAGGCCAGCAGTTCCTGCACAGCAGGGGCTGAGGAGAGAGAACAGTCGAAATGCCCTCATTCTCCTTCAAACCAGTTTCCAGAGGCAAAGTGACAGCCGAGGAGGAACGCGGCCTGTGGGGACTGCTGGGAGGCAGGCTGCCCCAGCGCGGGGCCAGGCCTTGACTCCCAGTTTCCTCCCTCACCAGCATGGCTCATGCAAGTCACGGCCACTCCTCTAGCCTCGTCACAGGAACGGGGACAATACCGTACCTGTCATCCCAACTTCACAGGGCTGCTGTTGCGCAGGGTGTGTGTTGTTGTGTGAAACATCTTAGTGTGCTGTGGGACACTCAACAAAACCAATTGTTTTTACTATTACAATACTTTTAAAGCTGCCTTTTAAATTCCTGGCCTTGTGGCAATCATGGGACCCTTCTAGTCATTTATAGGCTAGAGATTTAAACACTAGAATCTATATTTCTGAAAGGGATTTCATCTTACGTCTTATTATCAAATGTCTTTGTTAATATCAAGTGCTCTACAATGAGTGTTTTAATCATCATCATAACAAAGCTAACAGGTACTGAGCTCATATAATGGGCCAAATCTTTTTTCTTTTTTTTTTTTTTTTTTTTTTGAGACGGAGTCTCACTCTGTTGCCCAGGCTGGAGTGCAGTGGCACGATCTTGGCTCACTGCAACCTCTGCCATCCGGGTTCAACCAATTCTCCTGCCTCAGCCTCCCGAGTAGCTGGGACTACAGGTACCTGTCATCGCGCCTGGCTAATTTTTGTAGTTTTAGTGGAGACGGGGTTTCACCATCTTGGCCAGGTTGGTCTTGAACTCCTGACATCACGATCCACTTGCCTCGGCCTCCCAAAGTGCTGGGATCATAGGCATGAGTCACCGTGCCCAGTCTTTCATTTTCTTAAATAATTCTCACTATAACTCCAGAAGGTAGGTGCTATCATTATCTCCATTTTATAGCTTCACAAGGTAAAGTAACTTGCCCACAATTATAATTAGTAAGTATCAGGGCCAAGATTTGAACCCAAATCTGTCTGACTCAGGGACTTTCCTCATCACATGGTTCTCTTTTGCCTTTGCACATGAGGACACATATGTGTTTGATACCAGTTATGGGGAGTGGTATAGCCAGGACTGAGGAAAAGGAGATCTCATAATTCTATTCAAAGTCCCTTCTCATAGTTCTGTTGTTTCTGTTTACTGAGCTAACTAAAGAATACTTGGTAATCTCATCCAAAATTATACCTACCTCCTCAGATGCTGTGGGGTGTCATCAGGGATTAACAGTGCAAGACGCAGTTATATACCTATCATAAATTAGCTTTGTGGCCACATAACCAACAATGCAAGCCAGCATAGCTTTAAGAGGATCATTTACTATATCGCTATAAACAGAGCTATATAAAAAGAATTATTCCTAAGACCCTGCACATCTGTGCTTACAATCATGTCTTTCCATGAGCTTTGCAAACAAGGATAAAAGTCCAATTTAGATTGTGTATTGAACATCAATTCTCTATTCAACAGGGAAAGGTAATTCAAAGTATCCCAAAGGCATGAATGCTGCATGGATCTCATTTCTGCCAAAGGTCTCAACCATCTTTCTTGATCACAGCCAGAACTGTTAATACACAACATAATGAGCTAATCTGAGCCTCACTTTGTTTAAACGGCGTGGACTGCAGAGGAAAATGATTTTGAGTAAAAAAGCATAACTGGAGATGCTATCACATTTTAGCTTTTTGTCCCTGGGCAGGATCACTTAAAATTTTTCCAAGCCTTAGTTTCTTTCTCACTTTACTTCTCTTCATTTTGTTGCTGTTGTTCCCCTCCCCTTTCCCAGAATGCACACTCTACAAAGGCAGGGACTCTTTGGTCTCTTCATTCTCTCTGACTGGAAGAGTACCTGGTATACTGCAGGTGCTCAGTAAGTATTCACTGGTTAAAGTATTATGTAAATTGGTAAAACATGGATAACTGACACCTTTCTTGTAGGGTTTTTGCGCAGATTGAATGAGAGATTAGATGTGACCACAACCCGCTGTACACCAGTACTGTGCTAGGTGACTCATGTATGTTCCCATGTAATCCTCATGTTGAAAGAACCTGGAAATTATAGTGTTTTCAAACAGAAGGGTGCCGACAGAATTATCCTTTGTACCTCATATGTACAAACCCTGTGATGAACCAAATGCCACAATCAAGAACACATTCAATCATGTGTTCATGCATTCATTCATCGCTATTTATTGAGCAGGTGCTGTGGGTCAGTCCATGCTGAGTCCTGGGGCTGCAAAGGTGATCAAGGCATGTTTGCTACCCTCACGGAGCTTGGCGACTAACAGAGCATTTGGCTAGAAGGGCAGGTGGGGGCCAGATCCCAAAGAACCCTAAACACTACACTGAGTTTGGACTTCATTCTGAGAAATGGGTGAAACCAAAGGGTTTGACGGCTGGGACATGCATCCTGTAAAGCCCACCCCTACAGAGCTTACCTAGGAACACTTTCCCTATGGCCTTGCCTCCAGGGATAATGTCTTAACATGAGATGAGATTTCAGTGAAACATATCTATAATTATAAGTTCCATTGTTAAGGGGTAGTTTGGAATCTCAGGGCCACTACTATGGAAGGAATGATGTAAGGATGTAATTTTTGAATCCTCTCTTTAAGAGTAGAGGTGTTGAAGGCTAGAGTTCAGAGAAAGAAGAAAAGCACTCAGAGGCATGGGGAATGCATTGCTATGTGATTGGGAACAGTTACGTCCCTGATCAGGACTGAATGGTGACCATGTCACTGTGGAAATCTCCTGCCTCTACCCATGCTTCTTCTCCCCACCCTCCCCACCCCACCCCTCATTCCTCCCAACCCCCACTCCTCCTCCACCCACCCTTCCTCCCCCTGCATTTACCGATAGAACAGTCGTGTCCAGTCCAGCTTGGGTCACAGCTGCAAAGCCCGGTGTCTGGGAGGAAGGTTCCGTGACCTGAACATTGGTCTAAGCATGTGGCCCTGGGGGTCTCGCAGTTGGTGCCTCCCCACCCCACAGAGCAGTGGCATTCGCCTCTCACACAGACACCCCGGCTTGAACATGTGGGGTCCATGCAGTCCACTGTGAGATGGAGGAAGGAGAACATAGGTAAGCATCTGACCAGCAAAGGTGAGGCTTCTTTAAGCAAACTACTTAGCTTTGTGACCAAGGGGCTTCACACATTCTGGTGGAAGGATGCATAGGCCACATAGTAAGGTGAGAGCAGTACTGTGGCAAATAGCAGACCTGGCTTCTCAACTCCACCCAGGTAGAAATCCCTATCTCTTCATTTGTGGGGAGGACAAAGTAAGAAACGTGCCTCAAGCATCAGCACAGCACTTTATGTCTACTAGACTCTGTTTCACTCGCTTCTGAATCTCCACCTCCTAGAACAGTGCCTAGCATACAGGAGGTGTTTCATAAATCTTCATAGAACAAACTCTTATTATCACTTCATAACGCAGGCTTATTTATGTGAGCATGATACTAAAATAGATTCCTTAATTTAAATCAGAATTTATTTTGAAATTTAATTCCATTAGATTTTATCATCTTCCCCAAATTCTTGAGATTGATATGAACTTCACTTTCCTGGCCAGGTATGGTGACTCACACCTGTAATCCAGCACTTTGGGAGGCTGGGGTGGGAGGATTGCTTGAGGCCAGGGGTTTGGGCAGCCTGGGCAACACAGTGAGATCCTGTCTTTACAAAAAAATTAAAAAATTAAAAAAAAATTAGCTAGACATGGTGGCACACGCCTGTAGTCCCAGCAACTTGGAAGACTGAGGCAGGAAGATTGCTTGAGCCCAGGAGGTTGAGGCTGCAATGGGCTATGATTGTGCCACTGCACTTCAGCCTGGGCAGTGGAACAAGACTCTGTCTCTAAAAAACAAACAAGCCAAACGATAATAAAAAACTTCAATGTCTTGAGGGCAAACACTTTGCGCAGCTTCTCCTCATGTGATAGGTGAGTCACATAGTGGTGGCTCACAGCCAGGCAGCCCTTTAGTGCTCCCAGGGCCCAGGGTCAAAGTGGTCTTAAGAGACCAACAGAGAAAGAGGGAAAAGAGAGATACATTGTGGGTTACCTGCTGTGTGCTTACACTCTAAGCACTTTATATACACTATCAGATTCAGTTATCTCAGTAACCCAGTGAGATGCAGATGAGGAAATTGAGGCTCTGAGAGGTAAATAATTTATGTCAGATCACACAGCTAAACTCTGCCAGAGAGGAATTCTTTTCCTGATTTCTAAAATTGTGGTAAAATACACATAACTTAAAATTTACCACCTTAGCCACTGTTAAGTGCACAAGTCAGTGGTGTTAAGGGCGTGGATACTGCTGGGCAACCATCACCACTGTCTCCAGAACTCTTTTCATCTTGCAAAACTGAAACTCTGCACCCATTAAACAACTTCCCATTTCCCCTTTCCCTCAGGACTCGACAACCACCATTCTGTTTTCTATCTCTATGAATTTCACTACCCTAGTACTTAATGTAAGTGGAATCATCCAGTATTCATCTTTTTGTGATGGCTTATTTCACTTGGCATAATGCCCTCAAGGTTCACTCATGTTGTGGTATGGCCAGAACTTCCTTCCTTTTTAAGGCTGAATAATATTCCATTATATGTTCATACCTCATTTTGTTTGTCCATTCATATGTCAATAGAAATTCAGCTTGCTTCCACCTTTTGGCTATTGTAAATAGGTTGCTATGAGCATGGGTGTACAAATATCTCTTTGGGACTCTGCTTTCAATTCATTTGAGTATATGCCCGGAAATGAAATTGCTGGATCATATGGTAAATTCTATTTTTGATTTTTTGAGGAACCATCATGCTGTTTTCCATAGTGGTTCTACCATTTTACATTCCCACCAGCAGTGCACAAGGGTTCCAATTACTCCACATCCAGAGAAGAATCTGAAGCTCTGTCTGATCTTGAGGCCAATATTTCTATCAGGGGTTGACTTTCCCTAATCAAAGCTTTAGTTACGGGGCTACAACAACATTAACAGAGACCTCTGATCTTCTGCAAAGCACTGCATGGAAAAGGAGAAGAGTACTGAGAATTAACTGAAGTGGCTCCAGTTCATATGGAAAGTGCAATAGGTGGCAGAGAGAAGACAGGATTGGTAAAGGAGGTCGATTCATGTTTTTTCACTACCAAAAAGTGAAAAATGTCAGGTCTGTCTTTCTCTTTAGGGAGGTAGGGATTCTATTCATTTTGTAATTGTGAGGGGACGGTGGTATCCTGCGGAGGAGGGGCAACATGTAGCTGTTGGAGAAAGGGTGCTGATGGCACTGTGATGAGCATGGTCAGGCCCCTCCTAATAGGAACTCATAAGGGAGCCCTAAGCTGCAGAAGAAAAAGCTCTCCATTTGGCCTCTGTGGACCTGGGTTCAAGGGTCAAGGGACAAAATGTACTGGTTCTAGGTCCACGGTCCAATTACATAACTGCTCTGCGCTTCCCATCTATAAAGCAGGTATGGTAAAGATATTGATTACTGACTTCTCAGGTTGCTACAAGGAGCAAATGACGTTATGATTTCAAAGGACTGTATAAACTTTTGCAAAGAAGTTATCTTCCCATCCTATCAGGACATTCAGTAGCATAGCTTGGGGCAAACTGCGGTCAGAGCTCATTTATAATTCAGACATCCTTTAAATGTATTTATTAATTGTATTTTATAACCCAGTATATTTGATTTTTACATAAAAGACTGGGAAACCCAGGCTGGGTATATAAGAGTCACAGACACAAATGGGCAAAAACTTTATAAGTGGCAATATTCTGGGAACATTTATTTTGAGAACTAGCTTATTAAGAAAGTTATTTTGCTATTTAGGGTCTTAAAGGTGTTCAGCCTAATAACCTAAATGATAAATAAGATGATCAGGGCTCAGGAGTGATTATTTGGTAATAACACAGTAATGATCACAATAACAATTAGCATTAATTTATTCTCTCTTCTGTGCCATATTTTGCTATTAAGCATTTTATAGACATTATCTCATTTAATCCTAACAATGTAAGTATGAGGTAGCTACTTTTATTATGTTCATTTGACAGATGAGGAAACAGAAAGCACAGAGAGGTTAAATAACTTGCCCAAGATCACACAGTAGTATGGCAAATGGAAGAATTTAAATTTGAATCCCCCTTTCCTGGTTAGGCCTCTTGCCATTCCCCCTTACAATCTTACTGGTTCAGAAATACATGCATGCATATATACTTATATAAACCAAAAAATGTCTTAAAAATAGAAATCAAAACAAGAAAAGAAATAGAGCAATGTGGAGGATGAATGAAGTCAAATGAAGGCAAAGAATCTTTTCTCCTGCAGTCTCTGGACTCCATTCAAAAATGGTTAGAGCATGACCTGTTGGAATTCCTGATAATTAAAAATAATAAATGTAATAATAGCGATAAATTCTCATGACCTGCCTCAGATCTTGGAACCTCAGAAGGATTATTCTGGCCCATTAGGCTTCTATGACAATCCCCTAGACCCAGAGAGCTTTCCAATTTGACAGGAAACAACTCAGCAATTCCTATCCTGAGGCCAATAAAGGTATTTCCTTTTCTGTAAGTGCCTGAACCTCAACTTTGGGTTGAAACTGTCTCTGAGAATCCCAGGGCACGCTTGAGGTCGAACCTATAAATCTCCATCATTAGCGAGCAGGCTAGGAGGGTGCCAAGTTCAGCAAGAGGCTCTGGGTGGCACAGGCCTGTGCTTCCTTAGATGTAATGAGTCTCCTGAAAGACCCAGGAATCAGCAAAGTGAATCCTACACTCCCAGCAGATGGTCCAAGCAGAGAACAAAGATCAGAAGGAACTGATGAGAGGCTACCTCCAGGCAATTAATCTGTGCTTCTGAAGGTCAACTGGGCCAAGTGATTGTGGAGCGGGAGGGAAGTTTTAAGGAAGACTGCATCTCAGGAGGGACGGCAGCTCCTGGAAATCTAGGCTGAATCAGTGGAGGTTCCTGCTGGGGCTGGGTAGACATTGTCCCTGTGCTCTACTGATCCTACAGGGCCAGTATCTATGCCACAATCATGCTCTGCCAAAGAGGTGGTAGGTAGACTCTGCCTCTGCTTTTGCATTCTGGAGCCTCTGGGGTGGTGATTAAAGTTGACTTCTTCTCATCACACTGGGACAGCTTCAGGAACAACAGTGATTTCCCAAGGAGCTGTGTGCAAAGTGGGGAGAACTGGCCAGCTTGGGGTGGAAGGGAGCTGTGATGAAGGAGTAGGAGCAATGGTCAGGGAGGTGGACTGGCTTTTGTCTGGAAGACAGCCTAACTTAGTTTCCTCTTACAGATGTGCCAAACAGTTCTTTTTTCCCCTTGCAGAGCTTGCCATTCAAGCCAAAATTTCTAGCGGAAGCATAGCCCGTTAACAAAATGATGAGGCCTGCATGACCAGGCTGAAGACAGAGGTCTTTCCCCCAAAACATGCCACGCTTCAGTGACCACACAAGCTATTAGACGCTCTGCAGGACCAAAAACACAGGGTCTCACTTTTCACTGTGAGAGGTCTAGGTTTTTTCTTTTCTGCTCCTCCCCCAACTCCTTCCCAGTGTCCTACTGGCTCCGTTCAAGCTTTAAAAAGTATAGGGCAATAAACTTCAGAAGAAGGAATGGGGAGAAAAAAAAGTGAGCTTGTTAGCTGATGTTTTATAAACACAGTGAAACCCGTAGCACAGAGCAGAGGGAGGAGGGGAGGAGAATGGTCGAGGACAAAGGCCCCGAGAAAACCCCGTTATAAACACAAGGACAACGCAGTGAAGCTTCACCAGAGAAACAGAAATAATAATGGGAATCAGTACCAGATGGCCCTCCTCAGAAAAGAAAGCAGGAGTAGGAGCATTTCTTTTCAAATAGATAATGTAAATCCAAGTTCCCAAACATTTTTTTCTCTCTTATAAATAACGCTGCAGCTCTGGGGCGCTGCGCGATGCCAGATCATCTGGGAAAGGACAACTGCCTTTTCCTGGCCCACACAACATGGGTGGGATTGGAGGCAGTTCACAGTTTCAAGAGGAATCTCTTCTTTGTTTCTCTTTCCTTCTCAGGGTCTTCACCTCAAGTGACTCAAATAAAAAGGGACAGCAGATGAAGGTCACCATTCTCTGGATAAGAAGGCCGAGTTCCTTTGTTCCAGGGGTTGGCGTTCCTTCTCTCTCAGACAGCCCAAAGTAATCCCCATCAAAGTTAACAGGTCTGAATCAGGACTTCCAGCCATGCTTGAGGTTTATATACAGCTTGTCTCAGAGAGGCGATGCTTTTCAGACACTAATCTCTTCTTGTTCCCCACTCTTTGAAAATGGGCCTGTTAACATTCTGTTTTATTTTTAGAGCAAATGATGCCTGGGAGGGGCTCTCTGTTAAGCAGTAAATGGTTTAGAAGATCGGCTCTTCTTGGAGCCTCTTCCACACACTGGGGAAGGTGCCAGGGTGCTAGATGGCAGAGTATGGGAGGTAATGACAGGCGCACAGCGTCATCCATCCGTTTCAAACGGGAAATTCCAACCATTTCAAAAGACCTTGGATGAAGTGACTGGGGCGAAACAGGAAATGTGCTTCAATTGTCCTCAGAATAATAGTAATAATATAAGAGCTCACATTTATGGAGCGTTTACTATGTGTCAGACACTGAGCTAAGTGCTTTACATGGGTCATTTAATTCATTCCTCACAATGGCCCTCAGAGGAAGGCATTCCCATTTTATAGACAAGGGAACTGAGGCTAGTTAGTGGCAGGGCCAGGTTGCAAACCTATATCTGATTCCAGAGTGTGCACTTTTAACAGCTACTTTACATTGCTTGCGAATAAGGCTCTTCCTCTCAGCTGGAAACACCATGCAGTCAAGAAGGAAGAGTCCTGGATTTGAAGTGAGACCTGGGCTGAATCCCAATTCTGCCATTAGTCAGTTCTATGACTCTGGGCAAGTCGCTGCCCTTCCCTGGGCCTCAGTTTCTTCATTTGTGAAACAGAAATTTTCATTTATCTCACCTGGTTGGATTTTCTAGTAAAGAACAGATGTTAATGTTAAATCAACAGTTCACTCTTCTAGCCTCAATCTACACAACCATATATTTATTTTATAAAGGAGAGAGGCGGCCGGGCGCAGTGGCTGAAGCCTGTAATCCCAGCACTTTGGGAGGCCGAGACGGGCGGATCACGAGGTCAGGAGATCGAGACCATCCTGGCTAACATGGTGAAACCCCGTCTCTACTTAAAAAAAAATACAAAAAACTAGCCGGGCGAGGTGGCGGCGCCTGTAGTCCCAGCTACTCGGGAGGCTGAGGCAGGAGAATGGCGTGAACCCAGGAGGCGGAGCTTGCAGTGAGCCGAGATCGCGCCACTGTACTCCAGCCTGGGCGACAGAGCAAGACTCCGTCTCAAAAAAAAAAAAAAAAAAAAAAAAAGGAGAGAGGCATGCTCATGGGCGCTGCAGAGCCATACACATGAACACACACACACACACACACACACACACACGAGTGTGGTGAAAGAGGGCAGAGTTTGGAGGCCTATAATAGAATCACACTTCAGAAATGGAGATTAAAAATGAGCAGATGAGCCTAGAGGGGAGTGAAAAGAACTTGGACTATGGAGCCAGAACGACTGGGCTCAAACCCAGCTCTGCCATCTACTAGCCATGTGTCCTTGGGCAAGTTATTCAACCCTCTGAGTCTCAGAATCCCCAACTATAAAGTAGAGATGACTACTCCTCCCTAATTAAGGTTTGAATTACATGACACGAGGCTTCTAGCACAGCCTTGTATATGGTAAGTGCTCGATACATGACATTTCTCCCCTTCACTGACCAGGACTCTGATGTGTTTGACTTCTTCCTTTAGATTAGTTATTGTCACTAGTGGGTGGGCTCCTGGCTTGGGGAGGTGGGGTCACAGAATGGCTCAGGAGGCTTCCCTTGCTCCCTGGTCACCCTCTTGGCACTATGTGCCAGCCTCTATTTCAGAGGAAGGTGCCGGAGCTGCCAACTGTAAGTCTTACCTTCCTCACAGCTCTCGCCCTTGTAGCCAGGATTGCAGATGCAGGTGCCCATGATGCAGGTGCCATGGTTGCTGCAGGCCACATCGATACACTGGTTGGTGGGCACATCACACTCGGCGCCTTTCCAGCCACTGTGGCACAGGCATCTGCCCTTCATGTACTGGCCATTTCCGCTACAGAGCACGGGGCAGGAAGCTGGGGAGAC